>NC_067479.1:78621872-78943872 GCF_947179515.1 Apodemus sylvaticus | reverse complement strand
AGCTTTATGTTTCCCTTGCTATAATGCACCCTCTTCCCATGGAGTGGTAAAGTTACAAGTCACTTATTTAGAATTTAAAATCTTTATGTGGTTTCATTTGCTTGTTTGTTTTGAGACTGGGTTTCTCTGGCTGTCCTGGAACTATTTAGACCAGGCTGGCTTTGAACTCAGAAATCCACCAGTCTCTGCCTCCCCAGTGCTGGGATTAAAGGTATGCTTGGACAACACTCAATTTACATAATTTTTTAAATGGTCATTCTTGGTCCTCCATTTTGGACCTAAAGTCAATACTCAGTAGCTAAGTAGGATGAGGCTGCCCTCCTCTGCATAGGTATGGAGAATCCAGTAAGGGGCATTAAAGCTCACAGGGGCTGTGTATGACAAAGGGGAAAGGGTGCACAGAGTATATCCATGTCAATATGAATTTTTAAAAAAATATATATACATAACATCCCAAGCACTACACACTAGAAGCAGCAGCATCTCCATTGTAAGTATAACCAAATGCACAGCCCCTGGCTTCCAAGTATCAATTTCCACTAAAATGCAGGGTACTGATTTGAGAGCTGGTGCAAGCCTGCAACCATACCACTCTGAAGATGCCCAACCACATCTCATCTTGGCGGTGAAGCGTGCTTGGGCCTGGTTAGGAAGTACTTGGATGGGAGAGCTAGGGTGGATAGGTACAAAATGAATTTGGAAAATTCTGCTGTGCTAAGTGGAAGGCAGTGCTTTTAAAATGATGGCAATGCCAAAAGGGCACCTGAGCCTACCTGAAAAGGGTTCCACTTACCCAACAGAGACAATCCCCATGAACCTTGAGTAGAGAATTGGTAATAGACTGAAATTACAATTAGGTCTACAATACACACATAGCAACTTCCTACAACACAGTCTTTAAGGGGAAGATGGTAGCTTTACACAGTGCAGAGGCTTGTCCCCTTAACAAGTGGGTAAACAAGCACTTCAGAAGTGGGTGAGGTAGAGCTGTAGGTATGTAAGAGGGAGCACTGAGAAGTATGACTAGGATCTAGCCATGGACAAATAGGAATCCAAACTCAGGGACACATCATTAGCCCACAACGTACACAGTCTGGAGGGCTGGGAAAGCCAGAGGCTACAGATGTCAAGGGAAACAAACTGTGGACAACCTGCAGCTGCGGGATTTTCATCTGGATCCCAGAGACAAATCAGTAGCCCTGCAGTGGGGTCTGAGGAGGAGACTCATGTCAGAGCACACTCCTGAGGGTGACCACTGCCTGGTCAGACACAATTCTACTGGAAAATGCAAAAAAACTGCAAGACAACAGCACCCTGGGAGCAACTTACCCTTAAAGGGGGCTGTGTTTTGTAAAGTTGTTAATGCCCTCTCTTTACACTTGAGCTTATTTCAAAAGTTTCCCATGAAAGAGCAAATGCAGACAATGAATCAGTGTCCTTATTTTTTAAAAAAGCTGAAAAGAGAATTTGATGTAATATACAAAACTCTAAAAACACAATTTTAGCTGTGAATTTGGTTCCTGTTCTCCATCTACTGCGTACAAACATGTTTTGAGTTTTGTGTTGATTTCCTCAGAATTTTCCTCATGGATGCCTTTGATTCACATGCACATACAAAAGCCCACTCCTACAGCACTTGACAGTAGCGTTCATAGATGTTGTTCAGTAAAGTTATATGACTTAACATTTTTTTCAAATAAAAATGTTACACTATAAAAATAACATCACCCTCTTGTGGTAAAAATCTGAAAATACATTCTGCTGGAGAATCCTAATAGAATCTTAGAAAAATAGTTATAAAGTGTTTTCACACATTTTCCTGTGTGTCCCCTACAGTGTTTACAAACAATACATGCAGAGGTAGCCTTCAGTCTTCTTTAGGTCAGTATTGTGTCTGGATTTCTAGCTGGATATCTCTATTGTAAAAAGCTGCACATTTGACAGAACTGCTACAACAAAAAGCCAGAGTTCAAAGAAGCTGAGATCTCCTGTGAAACCAAGACAGAAAATGACAGGCAGGCACAAAGAATGGCCTCACTGAAGGGCAGCTGCCTACTTTAAGATGACAGGGGCACCAATGTTTAGCTTAAACTTCCTAAGTTTACGGTACAGTTTGGAATCCCACCATAGGAGATCAGTTTTTTAGAACAGGTGCTATCCGATCTTTGCCTGGCTTCCTAATATAAAGATATGTATTTCCTCCTAGTAAGTATCAAGCACTGATAAGTCTGTTTTACTGACCTTTTGATTATAAAGTAAGTTAAGTGCTTTTTGAAATGTAAACATAATTCCGGTCTCAGACTTTTAAATTAAAAGTGGCTCAGTTGGATACTGCCTCTTAAACACAGTAATATAAATATTAGTATGCTGACTAAAATGAATTATTGACAGCTTTAACACATGTTGCACAGTACAAATTAACAGAAAAATACATGTCAGCAGAATAATGTTGACCATATTCTAATCCATTCCATCTGTTCAAATATTAGTGCAAACAATTATTCCTTTGTAATGCTTCATTGCTGTCCAGTACAAACCTAGGCCTTCCTAATAATGCCTTTTTTCTGAGGTTGTTTGCTTTTTGGAGTATGATGCAATATATTCCTATTTAAATTGGCTTTGTATAGTAAGGCAAATGACAACCTTCTAAGCCACTGGGAAAATGAGCAACTGTGTTTAACTGCTTGTCCTTTTTGCCCCAAATGAATATTTAATCGTAAGACTGAAAGTTTATTGATACTTACACCAAATATCACCAAACAGCAGTGGTAAACTATGCATTGCCTAGTGTAAAACTATAAACTTAAAGCCCAGAGTTACTAGCTCTACTCACCAATGGAAATTCTAATGATTACAAAAGATCAATAAGCTACTTTTGCCACACTTTCATTCTAGACATAGCCATTTCAATACTATTGATGTATTAAACAGCTAACAGAATCAGCAAACCTATATTTAAAGTATTCTATTTTTTTAATGTAAAAATACTGATTTCTTTGTACCTTCTAAAGAAGTGTTATTTTCTCCCATGTTATAATAAGCTATATGAACATATGCATGTGTGTATATGTTTCTAAATTCATAATTATAATCTATTCAGTCTATGTAATGTTACTTGTACATATGGTTTCAGGGGTGACCAGAATTTGAAAAAGAGCAAGAAGGGGCATATGGGAGGGTTCAAGGGAAGAAAGGGAAGGGGGAAGATTATGTAATTATAGTATCAAAAAACTTAAAAATTACATGAAATACCCATTGTTTCTATTGTGAAAATTACTAAGCAGAAATTATCATGATTGTCTAATATATTCACTTTGGGAAATCTGTAATGGGTAGGTTTCCATTAAATACAATATTAATATTCAATTAAAATTTCATGACAACTTATATAACTTTAAACATGCACTGAGAATGTATGATCACACACTGAACACATTTATGCAAAAAAAAATCTAAAACAGTAGCTTGATATAGGTCTTGTATTCCAACCTCATATCTACATTTCACAATGATGCCCAACACTGGGAGAAAAGAAAATCGGGTAAAACTAACAAGGTTATCAAAATAAAAAATACAACATATATTGTAAAAAAGACATTATTTACCCCTATTATACTAGATTTAAGTCTGAGACCATGTCAACTGTAGACCTTAAAGGTCTCCTTACCTGTTCTGTGCCTTAGGTCTTTCACCTGCCAAAAATAAATAGCAGCACTGAAATGAAAGAGTTACTCTGGGATCAAAAATATATGTGAGGGACTTAGCACAGTACATGAGACTTAAGTCCAATAAAGGTAGAACTAATTAATTACCTTGATTATGCATTAAATATTGAAATTGCTGATTTTACTTCACATAAAATTATTTGGCATGATATGCACTGATCTTTTTCCCAAAATATGGAGTAAATTATAAGACAAGCCTTTTCAAGTAGAGTAGTAAAGAAACTGAATGTCATTAAATTAACTTCATAAATCAGAGTGCTTTATATACCAAAGTCTCCATTAGCAATCAAGAGAGTCCGGGGGCTTCTGAAAAACATTTCACATTCCCTAAAAATCAGTGAGCAAGGACAGGATATTTTTGTATAAAAAATGTTAATCAGGAGATATAAGATTTTCTGGCCACCAACCAGGCATGTATTTGACTGACCCTTACTCTTGCACCAACAATTCAAGCATGTCTTAAGCTTTATGTGATTACTCTGAGATGCAGTGGCATTTTAGAGGCTAAGATCTCTTCATCTGGATGTGTACTAATGTAGACACAGGCATCTCAAGGAATCAGTAAATCCTCTACTTTGAATCAATATATTCAAAGTAATTGGCTGGTAGTTATTTCACTGTGTATCTGTAAGATAGTATTCAGAAAGTGAAATATTTAGAAGGAAAGAATAATAGAAAGATCAAAGAAAGTATAACACAAATTGCCTGCTTTAAACTAAATTTGAATTTAGCCTCCTTAAACCTACGTTAGCAGCACTTTTTAACTTTTTAACACAAGGAAGGCCCTAGGGACTCCCAATAATGGCAATCCTAAATGAAGCCAGTAACTGTCTTGAATGGTTACATGGTCATATTCACTCAACGTTCCCTAACAATTCTTGATAAGGGTTCATTATATACGTTTTTCTTCAGTAATGGAGGGGCCAGTCTTTCTTCTTAGCCTATGGATAAAGACACGGAATGTGCTCTCATCACTTTAACTAACGTAAAGGCTGATCTTCCTTATGAGTCTATGTTCATTCAGCAGTCACATTAAGACACTCAAGTTTAGATAAACAATTTTCAGTGTTTTGGAGCACTTTTTACACTAAATATTGATATCTGAATGTTACACGTAGTTTACAAAGAACTGTGGAACATTGCAAAGGTTCTTATTTAAGTTTTGGTAGAAGTTATTAGGCTCCATTATGTCCGTTATGTCTAACTGAAAATTCTCATGTACATATAAAAAGCATTTTATCTCCTGACAACCTTTTTTGAGTTATGTATTTTGAACTAAATTTTATGATATCTTTATATGTAAATATTTAAAAAGTAAAATGCAAAGAATGAATACTGGTTTATACAATGCAACATTTTTATTTCTTTAAAGAAATACCTCATCTATTCTAGCTAGATTTCTAAATCTTGATTACACAGTCATGTTCTTTTCTACTAAAAAAGGAGGAGACCTAAGTTGTGAAAAATAAGGAATATTTTAAAGTAAAAATCATTTGTAGAATTCATTATAGATGTCCTTAAAATGTAAAAATAGGGTGAAATAAAAAAATTAAAAAAAAAAACAACTGCAGGAAATTTGTTTATTGAGCATGAAAGTTAACACATCTAAATAAGGTATTTACTTTGAATTTTCTTTGTCCTGTCAGTGGACATAATGGAAAATATTGCACAGAACTCAAGCATGAAAATAATAATTAACAAAATATCTAAGCAACAAGTAAATGCTTTACATTTTAGAAATTAATCCAAACAAAATAATTTGAAGTGCTTCTCTGATTTGGAAGTCTCAAAATGTTATCTCATGTTTTATTTGGTATTTTTCTTTTTCTTTTTTTCTTTCTTTCATTTTTTTTTTTTTTTTTTTACAAATTGACACTGTAGAAAGAGTTCAAATGGCCAGTAAAACTACTGCCTTAAACTGTTGGCTTTAAGTAAAAGAGGTATACTTTGAGTTTACACCAGTACTTTCTACGTGGCAACAGTACAAGCAGAGAACTTTGAGCATCGAGAGCCTGCTCTGGCTCTCTCTGTTCTGAGGACAGCTATCTGGAAAGCCTCTAAAACTGCCACTATGTCCTGTAAAAGTGACAAAGACAAAGTTGGCATGCTCACTGCCCCTGCTTACCATCATAACACTGGGCTAAACAGAAAGTGAAATTCAGTCAACAGCAAGCTGTAGAGTGGCTAGCTCTGGACCTAGGCAGTTTGATAATGGTGATAACTATTCAGTCAGGTTCTCAGAAAACAGTTCCTCCAAAATAGACCAAAATCCTACACTGAAAGAAAGACAAAATGCTATGAATGAGCTGAAGATTACAGTTTACCTGGTTCCTGGAAGGCTATGAACTACACATAACTTAGAATAATGGATGACATATAACCTGGTTTGTATTTTCAGAGTAAGTTGACAGGTTTATGAGCAACGGCCTTTCTAAAGTTTTATTTGATATTTAAAATTTTGTGAGTGACTTATTATGTTGCCATATTAAGCCCATTCAATTACTAATCTTCAAGGAGCACTGACTTCAGAAATGCCTGGAGACTGGAGAGTGAGCATGGAGAACGACAGACTCTACGGGTCTGAAGAGCGGGCTTTGCTGCAAGCTTGCCTCCAAACCTGGAATCTAACCTATTCATTATCTAAAATTCTCAATTCCTCTTAAAATAGAAGATTCCTGCATATTTAGCCATCCCATCTCACTCAAGGTTAGTCTTAAGGGACTGACTGCACTGTTGCTAAACATGGTGCTATTTTTCATAAACACTGTTTACACTATATATCAATTTTTTTTTACTCCCTTAAGAGTATTAAAATAATAAACATGGTCCTTTAAAGTCTTCCACCTTAAGTTAAATATAAAATAAGGTAGTTTCATTAATTTCTTGCTAATTAATTGACTTAAAATCTATTTATCAAATAAAAAATAGTAAACTTTAAGTTTTATCCAGAAAGCAGATACATCCTGATCTGTTCCTAGTGTCTACTTAAAATGGTTCATCAAGTTCAGCTCATGGGATTTTCCTTAGACCAGCACTGTTGCTGCACCTCAGGAAAAGCACATCACCACCTACACAAGTGATGCTCAACTGTGATCCTCTTGAGATGTAAGAAGTTCTTTAGGAAAACCTAAGAGCTTGATTAATAATCACTAGTGCTAAAAACTTCACTGAAAAACTGATAAGTAAGAAATATAGTTTTACTGCACTTTGCCTATTTTTAATGCAAAACAGGAAGGTAACATTTCCAAATAGAATGTTAAAAACCAAGAACCAGAACACTGGTGAATTTCATTCATTTTCTGACACCAACATTTTTCAGGATTATAACAGTCATGTAAGTTTATAGAATTTGAAATTTATAAATTAAAGTGTAGAATTCAAAGTAACAGGGAAAAGATAAAAAGCAAAACACAGCTAGAGGTGCCCAAATTTCAAATAAAATTCCTGGGTAAGTATGGCTGCTGTTTTCTTCCAATCATTTTTTCCCCATCAATTATTGGCGGTGTCATAAGGAATCTCCTGTGCTTCCCATTACCCGAGGCCTTCTGAAAACACAATCCATTTCCTTTGTAAATTCAACTCAGCTGAAGTGCCGAGCTAGGCGGGCAGATCTATAGTCAGCACGAAGTTGTACGAAGGAGTGGAGTATGTTCTTGTCCAGATTGGCAAGCTGTTCTCCTGAGCAGACTTGTTTTAAATTATCTGGAGCAACGACCAGGAGATTGCAAAGTGCATGCAGAGTATCAAAAAGATGTAATACCATTGGAATCTAAATTGAGAGAGGAGAAAAGAAAGCATTGAACCAAAGCAGTTTATTTTTTCTATCGTTTTGCAAAAGTCTTCTCACAGCTTGCTAATTAGAACTTAATAATACAGGGAAAGTTCCATATGTTAGAATTTCTTAAAGCTTCTAAAGAGCTAAAACTTCAGTTTCCATAGTTAAAAGATTTAATCATTAAAAAGATTCATATTACACAATTTTCTCAATAGTTTGTAACTTGGTACACTAGAACTAATTATCAGTAGTGTAACACCTTTAAAAATAATTTAAACAGCTGGGCGGTGGTGGCACACGCCTGCAATCCCAGCACTTGGGAGGCAGAGGCAGGCGGATTTCTGAGTTCGAGGCCAGCCTGGTCTTCAGAGTGAGTTCCAGGACAGCCAGGGCTATACAGAGAAACCCTGTCTCGGAAAAAAACCAAATCCAAAAAACCCAAACCCCCCCCCCCCCAAAAAAAAAAAAAAAAACAACCCAAAAAGTTACCCAACGACTTTAATAATAATAATAATAATAATAATAATAATAATAATTTAAACATTAGGAAAAACTGATTTCAGATAAACATACATGAAAAAGAAATATTATTTTCCTAATGTGTGACATAAACATCTTTCATCATGGATGTTAAAAGGACCATCTGGTCGGAATGTGCTGAAATATGACCTCATCTAAAAAAAAGCCCAAGGGGAAAAATGTTCATACTGAAATGTGACTGGAATGACACGCCTTTAGGTAGACTATCTCAGAGCTTTCTCTTAATGATGCCAGTGAAATCACACATTTGCAGCATAGGCTTTTAATGGTACGGCTTCTGTTTCTGATCTTACTTGCAAGCTTAATTAATATTTGTTTATATGTACCTTGAAGTCTTTGGCACATTTTCTATATTCAGCAACGTCGCAGATTGCAAGCATGCCACCCATACAACTATAGGAATATTGCTGAAGATGTTCATAAATAAGCCGATGAAAGCGTACGCCAAGTTCCATCAGAACTGTATCCACATTCTTCCCATCCATGGAATTTTTAATCTTCTCGACTTGTTTTCTTACATAAACACAAACTTTTACACATGCCTGCAAAAGTTTTTCTACAGTTATTATACAGATATGCATATCATCTTAGGAAAGAAAAATACAGTTTTTCAATTTCTAAGTATTTGAGAAAAACCTCAAAGCACAATTATGTTACAGAATATTTGATCACACTGTGAACCTTAAGACTGAACTGGAGAAATCTGTTTTATATTGTGGTGTGTCTCAGCCCTAGCACACACCTTTAACCCAGGAGCTTTCTGTTTACTATAAACAAGTTGCTGTAGTATAGCTCAGTCCCAGCAATCACCTTTAATCGAAGAATTTTTTGTAAACAAGAGCTAAATAAATAAAGTCAACAACAGGTCAAAAGGCAGAACACACCACCAGCTGGTAGGGAGTGAGCTAAGGAAGTAGCCGCCACGAGGACTGGAGTGAGCGGATTTAAGAAGTGGACAAGGAGAAGGAGCTCTTTTGGCTGAGGAGGAAGGTCAGCTGGGTGCCTTCTGTGCCTCTCTGAGCTAGCAGGGTCTTCATTTGGTAAAACTGAACATTAGGTATTTTGTTTTAAAAATAACACAACCAGGTACACTAATGAGTGCACAAGAATTAAGAAAGAAGACAATATATTAGTTCTACTTACATTAGTATACTGAATCAAAACATTGTTTTCATCTTCTGGCTTAAAATCTGTTTTCTTTTGTTCTGCAGCCAAGACATGCTTCATCTGTCCAATCATACAATTCAATGTCCTAAAGATTGAGAGCACAATATATATAACTTGTTCAACTCACTCAATTTTACCAACTTATTACATTGAATTAAGTTAAATTATTTAATTGCCTATCATCACAAAACCACTATGGAATTGACAAAGTAGATTTTGGGGGGAAAAAGTCATTCTGTGACTTGATATCAACTTGATTTTCTGGCTTTATCATCTTTCTCCTTTGAAAAGATCTTATAACCCAGCACTAACCATTTACTTCACAACTAAGGATCTTCTGAGGCAAAGCTGTACATAGAGAAGACGACTGAGGAAGGTGGAAGGATAAACAGCTGGAGAAGCACAGCTGTGGCAGCTGACACACTGTCAACGGGCCATCAGGAAGACAGTACTGAGAGTCCAGCTGACCATGAAGGCACTAGTTATATGGCATCAATGATATCTAACCTATGTAATTCCTCAATAGTGAGCAATCACTCATCTTATGCAAATAAAAAGACTACACTAACTTAAGAGTTAAGAGGCTGCAAGACAGAGTGGTCAAAAGATAAGTTCCATGTTAAATTAAAGAGACGGACCACATAATTAAGCACAACAATAATGAGGTCAAGTTACAAAATGATTGTAGGCTGACATAAGATGGTGAGATGTGGCGAGTCCTTGACAACTGGGAGTTCTACTCATTTTCAATCAGTATAAGAACACCATATTCTCAACAGAAAACTGGAAAGTTTTATCTTCAGTAAAAGTTTTAAAATTCATTTAACAGAAGTTACATTTACAAAACCAGTATAATTATTATAATACTTCATAGATGAGGTTGCAGTCACTAAGTGGAAATATAACCCTAAACACTGCAAACAAACCTGTGCATTTCAGCAGCACTGAAGAGTGAGCACAGGGCTCCCATAGGCTAACAACACTCTACCCTGGACTATCCCCAGTTTGGCATCTCAGTTTTTGAAGGACTTTGTAGCTTGTACATGCATGTTGCAGATGAGTGGGGCTGAAACTCTGAATTTGATTTGAAATATATCTAAACATACTGATTTCCAGGAGAAAATTTTCTCTTAGAGAAGAGAACAGTATGTTAAAGTATCAACTTTACAGCAAGAGAATAAAAATAGCAAACTTTCTTTTCTAAAAACTGTTTATGCTGCTATATAAATGTGATTCTACAATTTTTAAAAAAGCGGGAGATAAAAGACAGTTAACTTGCCTATCAATGCCAGTATCCAACTTCATTTCCATCTGCTCAATTATCTCCTTTTTCTTCTGGAGGCATTCAGATAACTTAGGAGAAGAGCTATTGTTTATTACAAAGAGGGGGAAAAAAAAACAAACCCTTCCATTAGTAGCCTATTTGACAAGTTTCTAATTTGTATATTGTGTATTCATGTTTGTAAATAATACTAATAATACCTATTATTTTCATTTGCTCATAAATCCAATAATTACAAAACAAATCATTACTTGAAATTATGTACATTAATATATGCAATTTATTCAAACAAGAAAAATTAGCCCATTAAAAGCCAAGAAAAGACAGACTTGTTATTCTGATCTCTAAGGAAATAGCACTTAATATAATCATGAAGCTTTGAATTTGAAACTAGTTTCCTGTGTATCTAAATATCTGATATAATAGTAATAAAAGTCACAGGTATCATCAGACTCTTACAAATATAAGAAATCCAACTAATAAAAATGTGAACAGTAGTAAGTAAATCCACTTACATTTAGCTTTTTTAAATAAAAAGACACAAAACCTAATAGTCATGGTTGCCTTCTGAATATTATTAAAATGTCCAAAGACTCAAAATATTAAAGAATAAACAACACTAAAACTCCTTTGACTCTCTGCTATGGCAAAATAGTTCTTTAAAAAGTAAATTAATAAGAACCCTTTCTAAGCTAGGCTTGGTGGCTCATGTCTGTAATACCCACCTGAGTCACACAGAAAAACACTTCCTTTCGAAGTCTGATTTGGGAATCATAAGTAATCTCTGAACTTTGTTCTGGTCTAGACATGGCATAACACTGTTTATAAAATCTATCAAACTCATTTATCTCAATATTTCCTGCATAGATAACAGTGCTAAGAAGACAACTTGGAGAAATATGTTCATATGTATATAATTCTATTTAATTTTCAAATGCCTTAAAAGTCCATATAAATTGATACGAAGATATGATCTAAATCCTAATGTTTTATCAAAATATGCTCATTCATGTTTCCTGCACATCTTTATAAGTGTATCATATCTATTGGTGTGCATATGCATGCATGTATTATAACATAATCACATTTGTCCATTTCCTTTCTTCCCTGAAAATCCTATAAACCTCTTCTAGCCTCAGTCCTTAAAAGAGAAGGAAGAAAGGAAGGAAGGGATGGGAGGAGGGAAGGAAGGAAGGGAGGAAGGGAAGAAGGGAGGAAGGAAGGGAGGAAGGAAGAAAGAGAAGGGAAGGGAGGAAGGGAGGAAGGGGGAAGGAAGGAAGAAAGGAAGGAAGGAAGAAACTAACTACAGATTGTCTCAGACTTGGCAGCTCCTGAAATAATGACATACTTATTATTTATTAAAGCTTAGGCTTTAGCCGACTACCTCCTGATTAGCTTGCAGAACTTAATTAATTAACCATTTATTCTAGGACACGTGTGCAATGTGGCCCATTACCTTTCACTTAGTTACAGTACATCTGATTTTGTCTGTGTCTGACTGGCCAATCTCTTGCCTCTCAATTTTTCCCCAGAGTTCCTGCCTCTGCCAGAAACCCCACCTTTTCTCTCCTGCCTCAGCTATAGGTCATCAGTTCTTCATTAAACAAATCACAAGAATGCCTTAAGCAAGTGTGCAAGGACAGAGACAAACAAGCAAACATAAAACTACCCTGTGAGATTGGGTCTTAAGTTTCCCAAGCTGACTTTGAAATCATTATGTTGACTAGATTGCCTAAAACTTGAGATCCTCCTGCCTCAGCCTCTTGCGTAGATAAGATTACATATACCACCATGCCTGGTATCTGCTCTGTCTTCCAAAGGATGCAAACAGCTGAGCTGCTGTAAGCTTTTTACATCAGAGTTCAGATTTTGGTTCATGATAGTTAAAACTTTTCAAATATATTAAAATTAACAGCACAGTGAGAAAAACCAAGATTCAAGGAAGAAAGAAAATACTTTTTATTTTAAACCTCCTGTCCTATTTGATGCTTACATGAAGATGTATTATTTAAAAATAATAATAAAAATATAGTAGTCATTGAATACCGATGAGAGTATGACAATGCAACTAACCTTATTAGTGGCATTAGGTGATCATTAAACTGTTTGTCAAAAAGATGAAAAATAGTATTGGCCTGTTGTACAACATCCAAAAAATAGAGATTTGCATTCCTAGAATCTGATGATGGGATTCCTAAAATTGAAAGGCATGGGTAAGTGAGAACAACCTTTAAAAAAACTGAGCAAAAGAAAAAAAACAGATTTATATATACCACATGAATAAAAGCAACTGTCACGTAATAAATCAACAACTCTATAAACAGCTCAAATTCATCCAAAGATATTTTTATACCCCAAAGTTAATCATCTTCATGATTTGTTTAGATAAAGTGAAAAATAAGTTAATTAACAAAGTGCCTGGGCTCTACCTTCTCCTTCTGTCCCGAAACCTCCTACCACACCCACACACTGTGCTTGCTCATCGTGGTCTCCACTCTTTCCTCAAACTACTCAGAACCTCATGGCCCCAGACGTTTTCTCAGTATCTCCTAATACTCTGTGTTTATCAACCACATTCTGACACCAAAAGATAGAGCTGAAACCCTCTCTACATCTGCTTCCTCCTTTCATAAAAACACATAGACTCAAGGATCCTTTCTCTTTTTATCTCTAGATGCCAGTGTCTATTAAGAGAAGACTAAGAAAACCACCCACAGCTAATAATAATACATAATCTTACTGCCTAGAGTTCTTACTACCTAGAGTAGCTTTCAAATGGAAAACAAAGATGATTTGTACAAAAGACATAATTGTTGGTAGGAAAATTAAAGGTGCCAACACAAACATACAATAAAAAAACTGAAGCACATGTAGAAAATATTAATCACCATAAAACATGAAAATTAAGACAGTATTAGTGGATATATTTAACTAATAATATGTAAAAATATTGGAAACTATCTACTAACATACATAAAAACCTGTATATACATACAGGCTAGAAGCAATCTAAATTGTATGGAATAAGCTCCTTAGGAAAAAGGTACATTAATGAAAATTATTTTAAAATTTATATGTATAGTGTGCTTTGACTTGAGACTTTACCTAAAGACAATAATTCCAGTAAAGTGAAAGCTCTACAATGCCACTCCAGTATGTCTTATTACCTGGCAGAATTTTATGTGGTTGTAGCAACAATGACCACAAATACTAACTGCACTGAACATGCTCATGAATATGAGAAATATTCCCAGTCCAAATAAAAGTATCCTAAACATTTCAAATTCTGAATACTGATAATGAAATCAATAGGAAAGTTTCCATTCTAAATGAACAATAAATTCTTCATACCTTACTCCTTGTTATCTTGTTGTAGCTAATGAATAAATTAATTTCATTTGTGTATATGTGTTAATCAGAGGACAACATTCAGGAATCAGTTATCTCCTTCCAGCATGGGATCTGGGTCCTGAACTCAGGTGGTCAGGCTTCGCAGCAGGTGCCTTTACTGCTGAACCATTTTACTAGCCCTTATTTTTATTATCTCATCCTGTAATCACATTTCAAAATATTTAAATTATTCCAATACAAATAACTACACTAAGTGATTTTCTACCAGCACAGTTTAAATACTTGATGTCAATAGTCTACTCTAAGTTAAAATTCACTAATAGACACTGTTGCTTATGAAGGTAATAGAGTCAGTGATGGATCTATAGCTAAATCTGGCTCATTCTTAAAGGTTTCCAGGCTAGTGTTTAACACAGCCAAAGAGACTTCCTGAACTGTATATGCTTCTACATGCTATAGTATACTGCTGGAGAGTAGGAGGGGTAAACAACTGAGATTCCTATCCTTAAGGACTTACATGCTGTTGTCTCTACTTAGATTATTCTTACTCCAAATATTCATTTTACTCACCACTTTATTGAGTTCTCTGGTTCATGTGTCTTCTCAGAGGCCTTCTCTGACTACCCTTTCATAAAAAGCTTTTGGGGGGCTGGTGAGATGGCTCAGTGGGTAAAGGTACCTGCTGCCAAGCCTGACCACCTGAGTTCGATTCCTGGAACAAACATGGTGGAAAAAGAGAACCAACTCCTGCGAGTTGTCCTCTGACCTCTACATGTGTGAACATACACAAATGATAAAGAAAAAGAAAAAAATTCTGCCTATAAAGCCTTTACTCTGCCTCCCGTTAGTATTCTTTATCCTTTATCTAGGTTTATTTTCCTCTACTATACTTCCTAATCATTTGTCTATCATTTTTACAAGAACATGAACCCCATAATTAGGCATGTAACAAGTATATGCTAAATGAGTAAGTACTGAGAAGACAGACGTTAATAAATCAGATTCAACTCTGGGACAATGGAGAACTGTGTCACAACAGAAGCACTACTGCATCTAAGATGATCACTACAGTGTCTCTGAGAAGGGGACATCTTAGTTGAGGTCAGGTTGAAAAGACAAATGTAACAAGCTGAAGGGAGTTTTATGCAATGGACAAATGCCAAGTGGCCAGGGTGACTGGGACAATGCAGGAACCACACATGGTGAGAAGCCTGTGGAGTTGCGCTATGGGTCACAGTGTTTAAGCAGTTTGTTTCCATTCCCTCCAAGAGTAATAATCACTACAGAGTCTTTAATAAGAAAATAACAATTAGGGCTGGAGAGATGGCTCAGGCTGCTCTTCCAGAGGTCCTGAGTTCAATTCCCAGCAACCACATGGTGGCTCACAACCACCTGTAATAGTATCTGATGCCCTCTTCTGGTGTGTCTGCTGAAGACAGCTATAGTGTACTCATATGCATAAAATAAATAAATCTTTAAAAAAAAAAAAGGAAAAGAACAATTAAGCTGGCTAATGCATAGAAACTTG
The DNA here is from genome assembly GCF_947179515.1 of Apodemus sylvaticus. Lineage (NCBI taxonomy): Eukaryota > Metazoa > Chordata > Mammalia > Rodentia > Muridae > Apodemus > Apodemus sylvaticus. The sequence continues at coordinate 78,928,504 of NC_067479.1, read as the reverse complement.
GGAAGGCAAGAAAGAACACAGAAACCAGTTAGAAGATGACAATGTTCAAAGTGGGACTGTATCCGTAGAGATAAAACAAAGTAGATAAACTATATTTGGATGTATACCTACAGTGTTTGCTAATGAACTGGCTATTAGTAATGAAAACAGGAAGGTTAAAGCAGTTTCTGGGATCGGTAACTAACAACCTCCTTAAAAACCTAAGAGAACATCACTGTTGGAGGAAGATAGTTTCTTTGTTTTATTATTTTAGGTTACTCAAAAATCACTATATAGTCTAGGCTGGCCTCAAACTCATAGTGAACCCTGCCTGGGTATCCTGCATGCTGGGATTACAGGCGTGAACCACCATGCCTGGCTAAAGAATTTCATTTTTAAAATGTTAAATCTGAGATCCCCACTTAACAGGTTACAAGGTCAAGTTATCAACTAGGTTAAGAAGACTGGAAGTCGGGAAACATGTTGTTATTATACCATAGATACAAAGTAGTAAACCTAAAAGAACGAAGCTGAAAACTTTAATATAAAAGTATTCCTTTCCAGATTTAACTTTGAATATTTTTCTCTCCAAGCTTCATTACTCAATTCCTAAGCAGAATTATTCTTACCTCTATTTATGCTCCTTGACATTTTATAGCATAGACCATTGTTATAAATTCTGCCAATATATTGTGCTGAGTTACAAAATCTATGGCCTTTCTTTATTGGATGTAAACAATATGTAAAAATTATGTCTGTTTAATTTCTAGCAGCCTGCATACCCTATTATTAGAGAAGCTGAAAATACATTATGTTAAACTGAATTCATCACATAGAAGTCACAGATAATACAGCATTATGAATATTGTTCAACCAAGCAGAACTAAAAGAGTTTAACAAAAAGTGTAATAGAAGTATACTTACCAGCAAGGCCCGTTTCTAAAGCATAATCAATATGCTCAATACATAAAAATTCCACAAGAATGGTAAAAATTCTAAAGGCATTCCTTGGTAAATCAGAAGGATCAGAAAGCTTTAAAAATAAGCAAAAACAGAATTACTCTTCAAGTCTATATTTTTAAAAACTCTACTTTTAATAAGGCTATCTTTTTGTATAGAACACTATTTCGGCTGGGCAGTGGTGGCACATGCCTTTAATCCCAGCACTTGGGAGGCAGAGGCAGGTGGATTTCTGAGTTTGAGGCCAGCCTGGTCTACAGAGTTCCAGGACAGCCAGGGCTACACACACACACACACACACACACACACACACTCACACACACACAAAAAAAAAAAAAAAAAAAAAAAAAAAGAACACTATTTCAGGTAACAAAATGTCACTGTTCCTATTTCACTGTCCATACAATTATAATCAATCCTCTAGATTGTTTGTAACTCTCCTGACCTAGAGCAGTGTTTTTTTTTTCAAATCTAGATTGCAATCTTCAAGTAAAACCCAATTATACTTTCAAGAAACACACACATGCATATATGTACACTCTGATAACAAAGTGGGACGCATTTTTGAATTGCCAGGATCTCAGTCAAAGACCCTCTAACTTAGAGGGCTGTTCTAGTAAAACTCCAAACAAACAACAACAAAAAAGATACTTGTGGAATTAGGCTATGAAATCAATTGATATACATAGTAATAAAAATAAACAAGATCAAATTTAACTCATCATGTCCTGGCATAGTAAGTCTTTAGAATGTTACTAAATTTTACCAAGTCATAATAATATCGTCATATAAAATGATCTGACATTACTGGCATTTCTTCTTAGTCTTAAGGCTGGAATACAATAGGAGATTGCACACTTAATTTACACTGAGCTCACACTTTTTACTTTGTTGTTGCTACTACTAGATTATTTAAAGAAATGTTAGCAGTTATGCTGAGAAAAATGAATTCTTAAGAAGTCCATGATTCTCAACTTCGATCAACTGCTTTCTATATAACTTATGAACTGCTTTCTGCCTCTGCCAAAACTACTTACAATATTACCCTAACTTTCAGACTAATACTGCTGGACTTCTCGGATTTTGAAATATTTACAAATATATAATGAGGTCAATTTAATAATAAAATTTATTTATGTTTAACAAAATAGCATAAGGACAACTTAATACAGTATTTTTTTTTTTAACCAGACTTTAAGGTCATGAGTAGAACTTTCCAATGTGCCACCATATTAGTGGTCAGGAATTTTTTATTTTGGAACATGAAGATTCTGAAATTTCAAGTTAAGGACACTTAATCTTAATTTAACCATAAGCCTGATGTTTAAACTAAGTTTGTAAAGAATTCCATCTACCATTTTAAAAGCCCAGTGACTACACAACCCCACTTGTAAGGACTGCTTAATCACTACTCCAACCTTTAACTCTTACCAATCTCTCTATTCCTTTTTTGTTTCTGATGTTCAACAGGTACTGTTACCTTCATCACAAATCATAAAAGGCAAGCCCAGGTTTTCACCTTTCTCCTGCTTATAGCCCCAAATCCATGCATAATATATAGAAGAGATAAACAGAAAACTGATAAAAAAAAAAAAAGACACCAAAGAATAAGATCTGACATTTACAGAATAGTTCAGCCAGCAATGTGAATATACACATTCTCTCATGTATTCAGAAAACCTTAATCAGGCTGTATCTTGTAATATAAATCATCTCAATAAATTCAAAAGGGATTGGCATTATGATGCAAAATTTTCCACTGACTACAATGGAATAAAATCCAAAATCATTAACAGAAAGGCATCTAGTATGTCTCTAAATGTTTGGCAACCAAATAACACAATTTTTTTTATCATATTAGGGCCAGAAAAAAAATCAAAGAGAAATTAAACAGTATTTTTAAATGAATTAAAACATACTAAAAAACTCAGTTTTCAACTCACACAGTACTTAAGAAAGAATTGTAGTTGCACACTGGAAAAGATCAACATACTCAGCTTTTACCTAAAAACCAAACCAAGACAAAAACAACCAGGAAAAGGGCAAATAACACCTAAGCAAGTTGAAGGCAGGGAACAATAAAGAACAAACTCAGAGACACCCAAGGGGTGGGGGACTAATGAAACAAAAAAGTGGTTCTTGGGGAAAATCGGAAAAACCAATACACCTTAGGAACTGGAGAGATGGCTCAGAGATTAAGAATACTGACTGCTCTTCTAGAGGTCCTGATTTCAATTCCCAGCAATTGCATGACGGCTCACAACCATCTGTAACGGGGTCCAAGGCTCTGTTCTTGTGTGTCTGTAGATAGTGACAGTGTACTCACATATAATAAGTGTACACATATATAAAATAAATCTTTTTAAACAATCAGTATATTTTTATCAAGATTTCAGAAAAACATCTGTGAAACAAATTACTGATATTTTGAATAAAATAGCTAATTATTACTATAGCTTCCACAAAAACTGCTAAGACAGCAAGAAAGTATCATAACTTTATTCCAATAAATACAACTTTTATAAAATATAAATGTCTTGAAAAGATGTAAACTAGGTGGTCAGAGTGGTGTACACCTTTAATACCAGCACTTAGGAGACAGAGGGAGGCAGATACATCTCTGGAAGTTGAGGTCGGCCTGGTCTACATAGTGAGATCCTGTCTGAAAAGCAGACAAATGAAGAAACAAACTGCCAAAGCTCACTTACAATTAGATTGCCTGAACATTTCCGTATATAATAAATAAGCTGAATTTTTAGTTTAAAATCCTTACAAAGAAAAGCACAGGCTCAAATAACTTCCCTGCCTGGTGAGTTACAGCAGACATTTAAGACAGAAGGGCCATCATCTACACTCACCAACAACTGAAAGGGGAAACACAAGTATTCTGCTTATCATCCTATGGTTATAGAATTATCTTCATTATTAAAATATGACAAAGACATCAAAGAAGAACAGCCTTCATTAACACTTGCAAAATCTTGTAACAAACTTCAGCATACTTGGGCCAGCGAGACTGCTCAGAGCTCAACAAGCTTGCTGCCAAGCCTGATAAAGGAATTCAGCTCCTGCTTTGAAGATAGAGAGAACCAACTTCCTTACGTTTTCTATGACCTCCAAAATGTATGCCCATTAAGTATAAAAAATTGCAGTTTTAAAAAAGTTTTGTTTTGTTTTTTAAATTTAGCAACCCTAACATCAGAAATATCAGTTAACATGATTTTCCCAAAAGAAAGCATATAACAAATTCTAACACCAAATCCTTTTTTTTATTTTGTTGCTTATTCTATGATATCCTATGCCCAAGACTGGCTTTAATCAAACTTTGTATCATGTGTAAGAGTTATACTCAAGATCTCCCATTCACTTCCCAAGTACTAGAATCAAATAATATCTAAACTTAATACTACACTTTAATAAGCTAGTATAAAAGACTTGCTCAAACTAAAAGACATTATTTTTTTTAAAAAACCTATAGTCAGCATCATACTTAGTAACCAAGGACCACATGCTGTGCCCTGAAGGACGGTGCACTGCCACGTGTTTGCTCTCTGTGCTTCTACTTCACACTGGACGGGAAGCCTAGCCAGACCAATAGGACACAAGAACGAAATAAAAGTCGGCTTTTACTTTATAATAAAAAATATCTATCAGTTCTTCCTAAATAGAATTATAGATTCACTACCATTCCAACCAAATCCAGACTTTTTCTCCTAGAAACCAATAAGCTGTTAGACTTGCATGACATACAAAATGAGAGCCGTGGCATCAGAGGGAGCCCACTCATCACACTATTAAGGATATCCTGCTATACCTGCAGACAGGAGTCTAGCATCAATGTCAGCAGAGGGGCTTCAACCAGCAACTGATAGAAATTAATGCAGAGGCAGTGTATATTCTTTGAAAATTTCTACTAATATTTATATTAACTGGCCTGCAAAATACATACATAATATATGCATATAAATAAAATACTATATTTTCTTCAGCTTATGGAGGAATTAAATACTTGATTCCAGCATGTAAGAGCTCTGACACTCCACCGTAAAACTGTAAGAATCATCACTAGGTCTTTATAATGACTAAATGAGTTAATATATAGCATTTCAAGTGGTTAGATTAGTTAGCAAAACATGCTATAAAATACAGTACCAAGCAAAGTCTAACTGCTACTGCCCAAAGCCAGTAACTATAGATGGAGCCTCTGGTCTGACTAAGCAGAAACCTGCAACAAGACAGATTTCAGCTCAAGCCCACACCACTGTCAACCGCAGCTTGGTCCTTGAATAAACTTCGAAGACAATGAATATCAGTCCTTCAGCCACAAGTCTCAGGTACAGGTCAGCTTAGGATCAGTAATGGCAACCAAGAGTTTTTATCATGCTACTACAGATCTGAAGAACACAATGTGTACAAAGATTTTATCTGCTAAAAGAAGGTCAGGAAACTAAGCATACAAGTTTTCCTTGGAACTGAATGTCAGGCCTAACATGGTAAAAGTTAATACGAGACAATAGGCCATCTCTTGAGCCCAGTGCCCACAGCCTTTATACCTGTGTGTACAAGGTGGAAATGACAGTCTGAGTGGGCCAGACAGATATATGCACCTCCAGAGCTTCAGAGGTCAGTGGCTACAAACAGCACCGGGAAGACCACAACAGTGTAAGCCTTTGTCTTATCCTGGTGCTATACTCATTTTGATAGACTATGAACTCTGAGTAAGTCCAAGGATCATGATTTCTGTGACAGCAAAGACAGATAACCTCATTTGGAGAAAGAAGAAAGTGATGAATGCAAGTTATTACTTTGGAGGTATGGACCAGGCCTCCCAGAGCAAGACTGTGGAGTGCTAGGAAAGAACCTTGCAATGCTGAACACAGACCAATAACTGTAGAAACAGAGTTTGGATCAGTAATGGCCCACTCTGGCTCAGAGGAAAGATGGAACAACAGCATCATCTACCCTTCTAAGGAGCTCCTAATGTCTAGGTCTTTCCTGCTACCCTGACAATGTCAGCTTTAAAGGATGATTTGTAACAGACGTGGGCTTTGAGGCACTCTCAACTGTTAAAATGACAGCTAGGGAACAGAGTGGGTCAAAACCTCTATTTAGGGTGCCATCTAGTGCTAAAACAGGGATAGTGATGACAGTCAACAGATTATTCTGTAAGGATGAATATACATATATACAAGGGCAAATTACTATGATGGTAATAAACACCTAACCTTTCAACATGTAGACACTGTTGTAGGTCAACAAGCATCCAGAGTTTTCAGGGATCCCACAATGAACAAAAGTACGGCACCAGAACCACCCAAAGTATGTGATCTTTCATGACAGAAAGCTCCAAGTAGATATTTTAAAGAAATCCTAGAAACCTCAAGACAGTATATACATGTAATTTTGCAATTTGCAAAAGAAAATTGCAATAATTTAAAAAAACCAAAAATCCCAAAGTTAAAAGAATAATAAGTAGAATGAAAAAGTAACTGAAATATAAATAGCAGAAAGAAGCTGAATAAGCCACCCTTCCCCCAAAAAAACAGATAGATGGAGAAAAGAAAAAGGAGTCAGAATATCTAAAGCATACAGAACTATAGGAAAGCATTAAAAGAGCTAATATTTGGGCTACGGGGATTCAAGGATAGGAAAGTTAGAAGAGTAGAGATTTTATAAAACAAAAAGTCATAACCAAATTTCAAAGGTTAAAGAAAAGATTCTAAAAGGGGGGGGGGACAAATAGCAGGTAACAAGATTGAGAGTATGCATCTGTCTTTAGAAGCAAAATGTGGCTTTTTCTGTTCCCTTCCAGTCGTATATATCTGAGTCTTTTATTTTGAAAACTATATTCAGTTATTCAATTGCAGAGTGGCAGAAACTTGAAAGCCACACATTAAAGGGAAAAACAAAAGCAACCCAACAACCAAAACCCCACCAACTAGGAATACTGTACTCAGCAAAACTAGCTTTTAGAAATGGAGAGGTAAGACATTTTCAGACAAACACTGAGAATATTTATCACTACCACACTTCTCTTACAAACAAAACAAAAACAACCCCAAAACAGATATTTAAAGGGAGTTCTCCAAACTAGAACAATGAGATGTTAACAAGATGAAAACATCTAAAAGTACTAAACTCCCTGAGAAGAGTTGACACTATAAATAAATTCCAGAAAGCTTTAATACTATAAACATAGTACATAAAAAATGTGTAACACTTTTATAAAATCTAAAATATAAGTAATAACTATACTAAAAGTGAAGTGGGACATTAAAAAATTGAAAATGTATAGAGAAATGGAATGGAGTAGAAAGGTTTTTAATCTCTCTCTCTCTCTCTTGCTCCTTTTTAAAATCAATAGTTAAATTGCTATTGGTTTAAAATGGCTTGTTATAATTGAAAAATGTTTAAGTAACATCATAACTATAAATCGACCTATTAATAGACATTATCAAAAAAAGCATCAATATATAATAGTAGATAAAAATCACTTAATTACAAAGAAAAACTGTAAAAGGGACAAAGAAACTATAAAAAAGCAAGCAAGACAAAGACAACAAATAAATAAAATGGCAGTAGTAAAATCTTACCAATCAATTATTATACTAAATGTAAATGAACTAAATTCTCTGAGGCTGAGTGGATTCTAAAAAGGACTCAACTATTTACTATTTATATAAACAAAAAACCCATTTCATCTCTAAAGACAATCATATATTGTAGAAAGAAAAGGAAAGGATATTACAGAGATGATATCCAAATGAAAAGAAGAATCATTTAAATCAAATAAAAGCTAAAAAGTGACAAGGATAAGTCATTATATAATGCTAGAACTAATTCAACAAAAGGAACAACTGAAATTACCCAATATTAGATCAAATATGCAAATATTAACAAGCTTAAAGATAAAGATATGTTCCAATACAATAAATTCCCTTGGGGGGGCTTTAATATTTCACTTTCAAGAATAGATAGTTAACCACCAAAAGACAGATTAACCAATAAAGACTTATAATCAAACTGTACCCTAGATCAAATTTACTTAACCAGTCAGTTACTAACCATGCCAATCAAAAGCTATTGCATATATGTCCTCAATAGCACATGGAACATTTTTCATTATAGATGATAGAAGACATAAAACAAATGTGAATAAATTCTTAAAAGTTGAGTATTTTCCTAAATAAAATAAAATAACAAAAAAACTTTGGAAATTATACAAATATATGGAAATTAAACAACTAAATCAGCAATAAATCAATAAAGAAGGAACTTTTTCTTGATATACATGATAATGGAAATAACTAGTATCTTGTGGATGAAACAGTATTTGTTAATATAACAGCTAAATTATTGTTTATTCCTCAGACTTCTGACTATACTGATAGCTAGACATAGATAGACATAGATAAATAGATAGGAGATAGATATCTCCTTACCTAAACTGTTTCCATTAAATGCTTCATATTTCCTCTTCTTGCTCTGTCACTATCCTAACATGTGTGTTCCTATAGATTTGCCTAACTCTAATAATAAATATTCCACTATACGATCCAACTTTCAATCTTGTTCCTTCTGCTCCACAAAAGGCTCATCTTAAAGACTGTTCATGTAGTTAACTCATGTTGTTATCTCTTTAATAAACTTGTTAGCTGCAGGAAACCTACCAGATCTACTGTTCATGGACCAAATAGGCTCCATCCAGATAAGTACATCTGCCCACGTTCTCACTTACTACCTATTCCGAAGGGTGGGATTCCTCTGGGTTTCAGTTGTACATCTTAAAAAAAATTTCCTTTGTCCCAAATATACTTCATCTTATTCCCTACCTATACTAATGTGTTTCAACATCTTGTCAAGTCCAGGCCCTTGCCACATTCAGGACAGCTCCAGAGAAGCAACCTTCAGATGCTCCAATCTCCTCTCAGCTTCTCTAGACACAGACAGCTTTTACTGGACCTGTTCTCTTGACCTATCCTCAGATGGCTCCACAGACCCTGGACAGCAAGGAAGCAGCCAGTTCTCCTGAGACTGGACAAACACTCCCCATACCCCTTTTTCTAGGTTCCCTAGAGAGACGTCACCCCCAATGTCAGCATGAAGCAGCCAGATATCACAAGGACGACCCTATTCCTGCTTCGCGGTCACCTCTTTTTAATTTTTTTCTTTTTTTAATTAAACAAATACTGGAGTATGTTAGTATTCTGTCTAAGCTCCACCCCACACTTACCTGGCAACAGCTAGGTATGCCCCATCCCATAGACCTGGCCCACTATAAAAGGGGCTACTTGCCCCTCCTCCCTCCTTCCCTCCCTCTCTCTCTCTCTCTCTCTCTCTCTCTTTCTCTGTCCCCCCCCCCCCATCAATCTTACCTCTTGGCACTCTCCCCTCTCTGCTCCTCTTGGGCTCTCCTCCCCTCTCCCCTCTCTCCACATGGTCATGGCTGGCCTCCACTTCTCTACTCTCTCTCTCTCTCTGCCTCTCTAACTCCCATCCCCTGCCCTGAATAAACCGTAGTCTATACCATGTCTTCTATTCTATACCATGTCTGTGTGCGTGTGGTTCCTCAGGGGAAAGAGGTGCCTGGGCATGGGCCTGCCTAGGCATCCCCTTCCCCCACACCGCCGTGCCACACTCCCTAAACCCCTCTCTCTCTTTTTATGCCCCCTTCAGTACTGGCAAGAAGTTTACAGTGCTAAATAACTATGTTTTAAAAAACAGACTAAGTCTCAGCAAATACAACTACAACATAATTACTGCACCTTAGGTTCGGGTACAGTTATGATAGAGGGGAAAATGATTATAAGAGCCAGAGGAATATGGACTTTTAAAAATGCACCATTTCACATTTAGTTATTACTACTTTTGATTTTTAGATTTCAAGTTTGCTATGTGAGTATGTCTCCTAGAAATGTCAGAAGCTACATTCATAAAGTCCATCAACAACACATGAGCTGAACAAGAATAACAACAGATATGCTAACCTGGGTTTGGGGCAGAACTGGAGGCTTCAGCCCTACACAAAGGACTACAGGCAACTAAAGAATACTGAGGACAGGAGAAACAGCTTTCCCCAGGAAATGGCATGCCCATTTGGTTATGAAAACATACATACAAGTAACATTATACAGACTGAGAAGGCTATATTCATGAATTTAAGACTATAACAATAATAAAAAATGAGGCTATAAACTTAAAAGAGTAAAGAAGGGTGAGGAAAGGGGATGGAGAATAATGAAATTACACTATTATCTCAAAATAAATAGAACAATTAAAACAAATAGACTAAGAGCTAGGTACGGTCATGAATAGTGTTAATCCCAACACTCTAAAAGCAGTGGGTCTTTGTGAATTCCGGGCCAGCTTGGTCAACATAGTGGCATAGTGAATTCCAAGCCAACCAGGGCTACAGAGTAAGACCCTTTTCGAAAAAGGAAAAACAAAAATTCCTACATAAGTAAATCAAAGGTGAAAAAGTATGCATTATAATGGAAACTATAAAAATAAAAAGGATTACTGGTTATCATGAATAAAGGTATGTCAACGACTTTGATAGTCTACAAGAAATGGGTAAATTCCAGGACACATACCTTATCATAAAGGAACAGAAAACAGATCAGGAATGAGTCACAAACTGGTAGAACAAATGGTATCACTGTTATAGAAGCAACCAACTAGGTTTTAATGGGTTCTGAAGCTTGTTCCACATGAGTGAGTTCAGGCCTGGTACTGTGAACTTGGTCAAAGGCCCATGGCCAAGGTAACAGACCCTAGTGGTAAACCTATTACTTCTATGTGGCTAAATGGACACATTAGTAAACTACCCCCTAAACAGTTACATTATATACATAGATTAGTGTTGCCCCAGGTTTGGCTGCAGGAAATTTCCTTTTGATCTGACAAAAACATTAAGACAAATTAGAGAAAGACTGTGTTCAGTTGGTATGGGATAGTATGCAGGCATCTACTATCTCTAACCATAGACACAAATTAAATTAGATTAAAGCTTAAATGTAACCACTAAAATTATGAAAATACAAAAAGATAGTGAAAATACTTCCTAACACTGGAATGGAAAAAAAAACTTCTTGAATGAGACCCCCCAAAGCAAAGGAAACAAAAGTAAAAAGACAAGATTACATACAACTATAAAGCTTCTACACAGTACAGGAAACAGCAAAGAATGAAAGAAAACTTACAGTATAAGGAGAACATATGTGCAGTTATACAATCTAATAATCATAGGTTCATATGGAGAAGATATAAAGCACTAACACATTGAAAACATGATCTTTTTATTTCAGTTAGGAAGGCAAAAAGACAAAAGGTAACATGCTGGTGAGGATATGGAAAAAAAGAGAACATTTCTACTCTGCTAGTGGGAATGTAAACAGCTGTTATGAAAAATGGTATAGAGGCTCCTCAAAAAGTTACAAAGGGGGAATAGCAAGATGGCTCAGTGGTTAAGAGCACTGACTGCTCTTCCAGACATCTTGAGTTCAAGTCCCAGCAACCACATGGGGGCTCACAGCCATCTGTAATGGGATCCGATGCCCTTTACTGGTGTGTCTGAAGACAGACAGCTACAATGTACTCTTATACATAACATAAATAAATAAATCTTTTAAAAAGTAAGTTTAAAAGGGAGACCCAATAGTCCCGCTACTTGGTATACAGAAAAGGAAAAGAAATCTACTTGTTTAAAGAGGGCTCTGCATTCCAATTTTATTGCAACAATATTCACAACACCCAAATGATAGAATCAATTTACGTATCCATTAAATAGTGGATAAAGAAAATACGATATACCCACACAAAGGGACAGTTTTCAGCCATGAAGAGCCATTAAAATCCTGTTGTTTGCACGATAGGGAAAGAACTAGAAGGTAAGTTAAGTGAGATAAGCCAGTCTCAGAACAACAAATACTGCATGATCTTGCTCATATGCCGAATCTAAAGAAGGGACTTTCATGGTCAGTAGAATATGGTCAGTAGGGGCTGAGGAGGGAGTGGAAAGAGGTCAAGAGAATGAGGAAAGGCTGCTGAAAATACTGTTAATTAGGGAAGGAATGACTTTGGTGTTTTGCTGTGCCAGTAGGATGACAAGAGATTAACAATGTTCTATATACTTTTAAATACTGTAAGTCCTTTTAAATGTTAGAATAGATTTTAAATGTTTCTACCACAAAGAAGCGATGAATGTTTGAGAATACATATGCTCATCCTGATTAGAATATTACTCAATATATAATTTTATCAAAACTTCATATGGTACCTATAAATATATTCAATTTGTATAAATCACATTAATGAAAAATTAATATTAAAAATTAGTTGGTCTTAATCAGAAAGTACATTTTTTCCATAAATGAGGTAAAACTTGAATTATACAACTATATCTTAAAAATTAATTATTCTTACCCTATGACATCTTTCAAAGGCTTGTTTGGTTTCTTGTAAAAGATTAACTACCACTTCTTGAGATAGGAAAGTTTCCCCATGTGTATCAATACTTGGCCCCAGTGGTAAGTTGGTACGTTGTCTAATCCTTTCTTTCAAATCTTGAATCCTAGTACACCATAAAAACAAATGGAAAAAAAAAGGAGGTTACTATATTTAGATTTTAACTGCAAATATTCTCAACCTTAGCACATTCAACAGAAAAGAAAAAAACAAAACCCAAAATGAATCAATAACCAAGAGACTGAATTTCTAATTACAAGTATTAGCTTTTAAATGACTTTCATCAACAAGGGTAAATTTGGAGTTCTCATTTTTGGTGAGTATGTGCACAAGTGTGTCTGGGTGCCCGCGCCTGTTTGCTCTCAAAAAGCCAGAGGATGTCAGGATCTTGCCTGGTCATTCTTCACCATGGTCCCCTAAGTCAGGGTCTCTCATTGCATCTGGAGCAAGGCTGGCAATCAGTAAACCCTGCAGATCCTTCTTCCTACGCCCTCCTCCCTGTGTTCACTTTACAGCCATGTAGAGAGCCACACCTAGCTTTTTATACAGGTGCTAAGGATTTGAACTCAGGTTCTTATGACTGAATAGTACTCTTACTGACTGAACTAGGTCTCCAGCCTCAAAAGTTATGGTCTTTAAAGTCATTTTGCAGCTTCAGAATTTCAGCTCAAGAAACTATTCTACATCACAAATAACTACAAGACTACTAAAAGTAGTCTTGCATAAAAACTTAAAAATTTTAGTGCTTTTTAAAACAAAGCCATTTAAATACATTGCTCATGCCTTCACTGTATTAAACTAGATTTATTAAGTATACCTGAGCTTTTCTTAGTGACTAACATTTATTACGTAGATATCTAGTAGCAAAAATAGTTTAACCAAGAGATATCTTGGAAACTGGATTATCAAGCCTCACACAGGAAGCAGTTTTACCAGCAGAGCCACATCAGCAGCTTAAGATTTTTCAAAGCCATTAAGATCCTACCTTTATTTATTATTCTACCCTCTAATCATAACAAGAAAGGCCTGGATGTGCAAGTGTGGATTCTGTCTGCAAGGCACTATAGGGGCCAGTCCTCCTCCTAGGATTTATTGGGTCCCAATCGGGAGACAATCTAGACAACTAAATGTCACCAACTTTACAGCAAACTCTTTTCTTCTCATAAGAAAATTATCTGAGACTTTAAAGCATATATTTAATAATTTTGTGTATAAGTGACAAAAAAAGCTGCCTAAATTGTAAACTAGGTGCTCTTTTTTTTTCAATTTCAATACAAATAATGTAAATCTTAGTTAATAACTCAGAATAATTTACTCTGTGAAGAAACTGAAACTACAGAATTCTTTATATTACAAATATTTTTATAGTATTTTGATTGAGAAGTATTTGATTTACATTTTAATCATGTTTTTTAGGTCATTTCAGCATGTGATCTGAAAGAGGGTTTGGTCAATAGCACATATACTATGAAGAGCTATTCACCGGAAATCTTAATGACAACTAATATGTACTAAGTTTTCCCAGACTGAATGTGGTTAACATTTTCAACTGTATTTAATTTTTAGAAACCTACCCTCCTGTGCCAATAGATCTCTTCTGGTGGTTTTTTGAATCATAATAGCGCTGTAGGATCATAGCACTTCTGCTTTTCAAATATCCAATCTCCACTTCAATATAGTTCTCCAAATAGGAAATGAAAATGGATTTGATAAGCTTAGACAAGAAAGTCTGTTTATCAGTACCTAAGTTAAATTCCATCAATTTGCTGGAAAGACCGGTGGTTCTTTTCATGGAAAAGAGAGAAAAAGATGAATATATATTTTAGATACAACAATAATGTTAAAGATCGTATATATTTATAAAGAGACTTTAATGGTTTATATCAAACTATCATTTCTTAAATATTGGGAGACTACTTAGGATATAGAGAACAGTTTACAAAGTTATATATAAAACAGAATAGAAAATTACAAATAGCAAGATCAGTTCTACTGTCTGTTCATCACTTTTGTCTTTGTCAGTGTGGATGAACCTCTAAGCTTTTACTTCACACTGTTGAAGACACTGTTGAAGTATTGATGCTGTTATTAAGATGAACTTTCTCCCAAAACAAAGTGGCTGCAGATAAATGTAACTGTCCTAATTCTTAAAGTAAACATCACCACCCTTACAAAAACTAGCTCACAAATTAGAAACAAAATTCTTAAGTCAGTTTAAGCAAGGTCTTTTTGTCAGTTCAATAAGAACTCTGCTTGAGTGTAACTCCAGTCTATTCAAGGAAGCATTTAATACTAAAAGGGATACTGCTATCTGACAAAGAACTTAAATACATCCCATTTTCTATTTTAATTTAAAAAACAAAAAAAGAGAGAGAAAGATCTGAAATGTGCTTAAGAAAGCATGGTCATCCATGTGGTGCGAGCCCAGCAATCGTGAAGATGAGGCAGGTGAACCTCAGGGAGTCAGCCTGATCTACACAGTGTGTTTTAGGCTAGCTAGGTACAGTGAGATTCTGTCTCCAAAAAAGTAATAAGATAACAATATACCTTGTATACAGATCATAGAGACTTTTAAGATACTGCTCAGCATCCGATTTCCTACATTCTTCTAACTGATCCTTCACAAAACTCTAAAAGAGAAAACATTTGGTTAAGCAAGTATTAAATTGTATAATTTCTCAAGATCATTATGTTAAATGAATAAACCAAATGCCAGAGCACAAACAGCACAATCTCTCCTGTCTGTAAAGCCCAGAGTTAAGATTACATGAGTACGCTGTGGGTAAGTCATAACATTAGCAACAAGACAGAGGGGGAAAAGACCTTAGGGGAGGGGGGGAAGGAGAAATTGAGAAGGTGATAAGAATACATGTGGCGCGAAGTTGCCATTATGCAACCTGTTTCTTGATATGCTAACTTAAAAAATTAATTAAAAAAAAAATCCTGTAGAGGGGCTGCAGAGCCAGTTCAGTGGTAGGTCCCAAGGTCAGTTCCCGGCACCACACACACACACACACACACACACACACACACACACACATGCAGCCCTAAAACTACTAATTCATGAGTGTTTAAAGTTACCTGTAGTTTGATTTCAAACACGTTCTGAATAAGCTTAGCCAGTACTGCTTCTGGATTACTAAAGATATCTCCAACTTGCTTGTTCACTCGCTGACAGAGTATTGCTGCATCTTCAAATATGTCACTTCTCAAGTAAGCACCCTAAACACCAGAGTTATTTTACATTGTTAATGTGTTATTTTTAAGTGGCTTCAAAATACAAATTAGTATAAAATAAAATGTAATAAAGTAGATTGTAAAATTACCTCCTGGCACTGCTTTATATAAACATCTATACAATGGGAATAACCCTATAAAGAAGAAAGAATGTTATCATTGTCTGTTTTTACTATAATAATCTCAACAAAAGTGCTATATGTAATTAAACTATGCCTGTATCCCAGTGAATGATCAATAATCATCAGCTATCAATAAAATTAATGCTAAAAAACAATAGATATCTTGTCCTATTTTTCATGATTAAATTAATAGAGATTTTCAATGAGATATTTCTTTCCAATGCATATTCCAGGAAGACAGCTCCATAATCTACATCTTCTGCACCTGAGATCTGCCAGATTCCTACTCACAGTGCATCTATCTAGTGTTTGGTTCTTATCTTCCACCAAATATTTACAGTCAGGTATTCTTTTTACTTACAAGTATTTCTGACTGAGAATACATTAAAATCAAGAAGGCTGATGACATGATTTTCTTTCCTCAACTAATTTAAATTCCTTAATATAACATTAAGATCACCATAAAATCCTTAAATACTAAATAACATTTAACATCAATAAAGTTACTCTGTCATATAGTTATACTATAATTAAGAGAAATTGAGGGACATAGAATATGAAATCTTCAGAACCGATCTTCAGTTAAAAATCTTCCCATTTACCTTAAAATGAAGCAGGACTGCTGCCACCTCCCTCATCCGGGAGACCTCTCCTCTTCTTTGGGCGCTGGTAAACTCCTGAATCAGCTGGCATTCTAAGTCATGGTATTTACCTAAATAGAAAAACATCCAACTGCATCAAGACAATCCAAGTATACAACTTATGCACAGCTATCTAAGTCTACAAAGATTACAAAAACTTATAGTGGTTATGGGTCTATATTTTTTAGGAAGAATTATAAGAACATGAGATTATAAACAGTGACTGTAGCTCATATAATATACTGATGTACACAAATCTGTATTTCAAGACACAAAAACTTATAAACTGGTAAGAGCTGACAAACTCTTTGGAATATAACAGCCATTTGTCATTATTAAACTAAAAGGTGGCTACATATTTAAATGAAAGAAAAAGGAGATGTAGATTCTGATGGCAAAATATAGGAAAAAATTCTTTGATCTTTAATATAAAGCTTTGGAAAGTAATAACTAGAAAAGCTTTTTACTAGAACTCAGGTACTTCTACTGTGAATAACAGTTAATTCACTATCAAATTTTATCCTACAATAGTATGTGGCCTTTGATTTAATACCATATTTTCAATGCTATTATAGTTCTTATTTACTATTTGAACCTTGCATTAATTTATAGTGATTAAAGCTGGCTTTTTGAGAAATGGCTTACCAAACAGTTAACATAGGTGAAGCCTAGTAAAGTAACAGTGATGGGTTTTTTTCCCCCAGAAGCATGGATAGCTTAAAGCACAACACAAAGACTGACATAATCCCACTAGCACTCAGGAAACAGAGGCAGACAGATCTCTGTTGAGTTCCAGGCCTGATTTACATAGTGTGTTTCAGAATACATCCAGGATAGTCAGAGATATATAGTGAGATCCTGTCTCATGAAAACAAACCCGAAAATATAAACTATAAACATCTAAATAGCTAAATAAGAATTAAATGTTCCTGTCTCCACAATAAAAATAAACCAAAACCCTTTTTTCAGAGATATATAACTGAACATAATCTCTAAAAATACCTACTTAAACTAAATATAGAAAGTCTAAAGCTACCTGTTTCAGATTATTTAAAATATAGAAAAATACATCAAGATACACACAAGGTCCTGGAAGAATAGAGCAGATGTAGGATATTTTGAGGGTAAAGAACACAAACTCTAGGATGGGAAGAATCAACTGCTATCATACCTGCTTCCTCACCAGCTGCTTTTTAAAAATACAAGTTTTTTCTTTTTTTTTTGATTTTTTGGATTTGGTTTTTTTTCAAGACAGGGTTTCTCTGCATAGCCCTGGCTGTCCTGGAACTCACTCTGTAGACCAGGCTGGCCTCGAACTCAGAAATCTGCCTGCCTCTGCCTCCCAGAGTGCTGGGATTACAGGCGTGCACCACTACCGCCTGGCGAGTTTTTCTTTTTTAAAAAAGTACTAAGTAAATAGACTGCACTTACTTGCAATTTTGGATTTTACTTCTGAAAACCTGAAAAACAGAAAGTTAATGATGAGGCTGTGACAAAGATAACATAATGTAAGACAATACAAAGTGGGGAGAAAATGGGGGCAGTGATATATGAGGACTCTGTATTATCTTTCCAACTTTTCTTAAATATAAAACTATCATAAAAGTAAAATGTCATAAAACTAAAGATAAAGCTGTGGAAGAGAATACTGAAAGGAAACATGCTAGGTACTAAAATTAGGCAGTTCAAACGAAATTACTGTTTCTCATTTAGGAAGTTTTTGTGGAATAAGCAATTCCTTTGATAAAGCAAGGGTTCCACTTGAGGCACTAACAACACAGCCAATCTCAATGCTTGATTCTGTCCTTACTTGTTTTAAATTCACTGGGCTACTATGAAGAATAATCACAACATAACGTTTTAAGTCATTTTAAAAATGATCATATATGATAATTCAGTAATCACAAATGATAAAAACCAGAAACAAATTATTCTAAAATTAGGAAAATGAAAGAGACCATAAAAGGACTCGGTGGTGAGCCTCTGAGAATAACCATCAATTTTTACAAACTGAAAACCATAATATACACTAAAACATTTCTAATATTAAGATGAAAAGAAAGTGATTTTGAAAGAGCCCATATAATTCACCATTTGAGGACAAGAGATGCTAAAAGCAGGTGAGAAAGAAAAATACACTTTTATAGTGCTATACAAAAACGTTATAACAAGAGTCAAGGTAGACAACAGAAAGGCTACATTGATCTATGTGAATACATTAGATCTGATTAAGATACATATATACACAGAGATACACACACATTCTCATTCTCTCTCTCTCTCTCTCTCTCTCTCACACACACACACACAGAGAGAGAGAGAGAGAGAGAGACAGAGAGAGAGAATAAATAAGATAAACAGGTAAATACAGGCACTAACAGTAACAGTCTAGTGGGGAAAACCAGAATGTAAGACAGGATAGAGAATGCAGACAATTATTAACATCCAACCAATCTTGACCTAGACACTATCTATTTAAGTAATGGTCCAATGGGTGATTTAAAAACTATTACTGCTCATCTGTACAGGGTTGAGAGTAAAATAAATATATGGGAGGTAATTAACAGTATGCTAGGAAAATACGGTCAAACTTTAAGTATAACAACATATATTTACATTGTAGCTCTAAGTATCAACAGAAACAATGCTCTGTTACCCAGAAAGTTGTATTTCTTTCAAACTATCACCTGAAGGAACTGCTTCTTCTAAGATTGAATTAAAGTTCAGCATTCCACAATCAGATGAGATCACGAAGAAAGTTTCTTTCTCAGTGAACAGTTTATTTTAGGGTAAAATCTAGTTAGTGATGGCTCCAGGACCTTGCATTTAAAAGGGCGTTCTTAAATTCTCTAGGATAGGTTCTATGAGGAGTCTAAAACTCCATACAATTATATACAACAATCTGTACACATCTTAATATTTTGACGAAACTATATAACTTTCACAAGCTTTTCAAAGATGATCAGAACTCCTTAATTTAACCCTGGTCTAATAATAGGAAAAACAAAAATGGAGTTGGATAGTCAAGTACAGTCAGGTTCTTAATGTTCCAAACAGGAAAAATCAAAATCTTATTTTTCCAATTTATAAGATCTCCTTCATCAATTTTGTTTTTCAAAAACCAAACAAATGCATTTGCTTCAAGGTTTATCATTATATTATATTGTATCTTATACAAATGAGGTGCTCAATAAATTCTTGTTGCCTCAATGAGCAGGAAAAATACAATTTAATCCCATAAATTGTATTTACAAGTAAGTTCTTGAGATATAAACTTGCCTATCGAAAGGTAACTCCTGGGCAATCAGGTGCAGTTTTTGAATGACGTCTGCTGCTTCCTTTATCTATTAAAAGTAAGTAAAAGAAACAATAAAAAAAAAATCTCTTACATTTCACAATTTAAGAGTATTGCTGAAAAGATTAATACCTCCCTATTACAGTGATAACACTGGACCCAAATACTTTTCTTTAAAACTTTGTGGGTAATACCATAACAACTCAAAATCCAAGCATGTATCCTTTTGGTACTTAAAATATTGTAATTTTTTAAAAAATTTGATACCATAATTCTTCCCAGCAAAATCTGCAGTTCAATTTTATTCTGAAAAAATTGAAAATCCTTGTTTGTCAAAAGCAAAGTATAGATTTCTACTAAGTTCATGAAGTCAAACAGAATAGACAAACTTAAGATTTAGACTATGTTGCTGCATATATTAAGCAGAAAGAATAAAGTGATAATAAAATGGTTAATAACCATATGAATTTATAACACATGCGCAAAAAAGCAAAGACAGGAGTTTAACATGGTAACTTTAGTGAAATACAGTACAGAAATATACTTTCAAGTATTCATTTTCAAGTTGAACAAAGAAACTTAGGCAAGGTTTCTAAAATTCTTCTTCTTTTTTTTTTTTTTTTTTTTTTTTTTGGTTTTTTCTGAGACAGGATTTCTCTGTGTAGCCCTGGCTGTCCTGGAACTCACTCTGTAGACCAGGCTGGCCTCGAACTCAGAAATCCGCCTGCCTCTGCCTCCCAAGTGCTGGGATTAAAGGCGTGTGCCACCACCACCTGGCCTAAAATTCTTTAAGTATAGACGTTTATGTTTATGAAACAGTACAGGAAGTCATATAGGGGGCACTTCTTCCTTTAAACAGCAATTTAGTACTTTTATTTTGGCACAAACTCTGTGATGACTCATCCTCGTAGAAGGACTGAGAACATGTGTATAAGACCTCTCTAGGTGCTCATGTCAGCCCTAGCACGGCACAAGGGAGCTTGTTCTTGCACTTCCCATGTGACTGTGCACAGTGGTGTTCCAGCTTCAGACCTCTCCCTGTCTGACTCAGCAGGTCACTCAGTGTCACCTGACACGTGAGTGAGTACGGGTATCCTCCAGTCTCTCTCCTCCATGCCATGCAGTCTAACTAGCGACGCCCATTCTCTTTCCTCATCAGCATCCTCTTCAGAACACAGCTAATATCCAGCTCTGCTTTCATCAGGATTCTGTTTGCTCTTAATCCTTTCAGGAAAGGTGTTATTTGGGAACTTTGCTTGATGTAGTAGTAAAAGGACCACACTTGTGTTTTTTAAAAGGTGTTTTTATTGAATCCTCAGTGCTGTTTGGTAAGAATTGTTTAAAGTACATATAGCCCTCTAGATCACAATATAACTTAAAGTATGCATCAATAAATACAAAAAGGTACCAAAATAATACCTCATAAACAGTTTGCATTTGAGCAGTTTAAAAGTTTACAATATTTATCAGGTCTTATACAAAAAAGAACACTAAGATACTATGTAAGGATAAGGTGTAGCTCAGTCTGTAGAATGTTTGCCTAACATACAAAAGCCCTGAGTTCTACCCCCAGCATCCTATAAAAACCAGTGTGGTGATGCACACCTGTACCCAACACCTAAGAGATAAAGGAAGAACAGAAATTCAAAGTCATATAGTAGAGACAGCCTGCACTACAGGAGAACCTGTCTTAAGAAAAGGAAATATACATACATACATGTAAATAAATAAATATAAAACAGATTTTTAAAGCAAAAATGATTAATATCCCTACAAGACTGCAAACTTTGTTTAATGTATGTAATAAGAATAAGGGAGGGACACGGACATGGACACACACACATACACACACACACACACACGAAGAAAAAAGTAATATAATGTGCTTGGCATTTCATCTACTTCTAATTCCTCCTACAGTCAAATCTCCCTAGAGCTATGTAGGCAATTGTCCTTTTCTTTCCACTGGGAAAGTGGCTGGCAAAAATCCTGAAACAGAGATAGCCAGAAATTTACTTGATAATTTTCAATCTAAGATCACATATGAATTAAAATTATATTAACTTACTTAATTTTATGTGTATGACTTTTGCCTGCATGTATATATTGTACTACATATATGCTTGGTGCCCACAACGGTTAGAAAAGGAAATATGAATAGTTGTCATGTGGATGCTGGGAACAGAACTTTTGTCTTTTGCAAGACAAACTATGTGCTCTCTTAACCACTAAGGTAACTGTTACACCCCACATATGCATTCTTAACATATGGCTAGCTGTTACAATTCCAAGTCAAAAAATGATGACTCTTCATTAGCAAACAGTAACCAAGAGACCAAACAAAACAAAGCAAGTGGGAAAAGCAGAATAAAATATAGAGCACACTAGATAAAAACAACAGAAACCAGGATATGAATGGGAATGAAGCAAAGGAGAGAAACTAAGTTAAATACTGTGAGTCTCCAATTACTGACCACTTAGCAACCAAGAGAGATATTAACAATGTAAAGGCTATTTTCTTTGAACTAAAACCTAAAGCAATTAATAGACAACAGTAACATCAAAAGCTATGAGATTAGTTGAGGATAATTTAAAATTTTTAAAGTTTAAAGAGTAAACATTCAAATAAGTATAAATCCAGTTTTTTAAAAAAATCAGTCAATCTAAATATAGCTACTTCTTTGAGATTTTAAATTACCATCCTGTGCTTCAAAAGGAACACAGCAATGAAATGGGGCCTAATGATCTTCTGCTAAATCTGCAGATCAGCATCTCACTCAGCCATCATGCACAATGCTTTCCCCTCCACTAGATGACAACTAATACCCACAACTGGACACTGAGGAGAGAAAGACCTTGGAGAACTGTCCAAAATGGATGTCTCCATCATTTCTCTCCCCTTAAGGCTCAGGGAACCGCAGGAGAGGCAGAAAGATCATTGGAGCCAGAGGGGATAGAAGACATCAAGGAAACATGGCCTTCTAAATAAACCAGGCAGGACTGATACACATGTGAACTCACAGAAATTGTGACAGCACATACAAGGCCTGCACAGGTCTGGGTTTGATGGGGATCACTGAGTTGAGAGAGGAGTAGACACAGGCTCACATCCTAACACAGAAGCTACCCCCAACTGATAACTGCTTGCAAATGAAAATTTACCTTTCTCTAATGGTGTCTCACTGGGAATACACACCATTCTTAAGGCCAGTCCCCATGTTCAGCAGTATTGGCCAACACAAAATGAACTCAAGAGCATTTTAAAGGTTCTTTGTCTCATAATGCTTTGTAAGAGCCTTTTGTCTTTTAATCTTATAGGTCCTTTGTATATATATTATGATTCCAGTTTTTCTATTTTTATGAGATTTCTATATGTGTGAATGTGTGTTTTCTGAATCTGTATGTTTCTTCAGCTTTTTTTTTTTTTTTTTTTTGGCTCATTTCCCTGTTTGTCTTATTGTGGTTTGCTTGTTTTTATTTTATACAATAATATAAAATTACTATTAGATAAAATAAAAATAAAGAATTAGTAAATCAGTAAATAAAAATAAAAGCAACGCTAAAGTAACAATTATTATAATAATTATTTTATTTATTATAATTATTTTAGATGCCTGCTTATATCATAATGAGCAAGACAGAAAAGGAGTGGACTTGGGTGGTTGGGGAAATGCGGATGAACTGGAAGGAGTTGGAGGAAGAAAAACCATAATCAGAATATATTGTATTAAAACAATATTTTCAAAACAATAGGCTAACATATTGGTTAAGATACTTGTATTTTGCTTAGAGCACACGACCCAACAGGTATAATCAGAAGTAATCTGAAGAACTGGCCTTACTATAGCCAACTGTTTCTATATAAAACAGAATTTTTATTTTTTAAATAGGTACTTTCATGCTATTCTTACTAATATTTAGGAAAAAAGCTTTAAATTCCAGATCTACCCTGACATGCAATTTACCATTCAAGTCCAATATATACCCTTGCATCACACTTTTGTTGATATCAGGACTATTCTATAATTCTTGAAATTCAATCTTCTAAATGTTGTCTTTGCTTTAGAAGGATGATCTATTGACATGTAACCATTTTTTTACATCTAAAAATTATAAATCCTTTGGTTTTATAGAGTCCTACTTATAAAAATATTTTGCTTAATTCAAAGCAAAGGTCCTTAATACTTAGTTTTTAACATCTTATAATCTAATGTTCAATGCAGTGAATTTGGAATAAATCTGTAAAACTATATTCAATACATGAGCGGGTAATAGTAGGAGAAGGATACATTATTCACAAGGATATCTTTTTTTTCTCATACATTTTGATTTTTTCCCCTAAAGGGCGGAAAGCAAGCCAGGTTGCCTCCTCTCAAGATTGTAGAACAACCAACAACCAATACCATATACCTTTAGATGATGATTAGGTGACTATGTTATGACAAGAATAGCATAACCAACTCAGTTTTCAATGATCATGATCTAAGCTGCTTTAATTCTTTATAAAGGATCTTTATTCAAGTAAATAAAAACTAGGACTTGTGGATTCTTTTCAGCTCATTACCACTTTAAATCAGATCAATTACCTAATAATATATAACTATTAAAGACTACATACATTTCATTAATAGTTAAAGGATAAAGAAATACTTAAAAATACAGTTACCTCAGCATTTATAAACTAATTGTAACTTCATAAAATGCAAGGCAACTGTGCATAGGTGTGTGCATTCTCATACAAAGAGATCATTTTAAAAATACAAGGCAAACCAAATACAATTTGATTATTTCTTTTGGCAATGCTTACCTTTTCAGAATTTGTAAAAACATCAGATTTCAATTCTCCATCTAGAAATTCATTAAAGTATTTCATCAATTTCTGAGCCTCCACTGCACGTTGCCTAGGTGTGTTTACCCCTTCCAGCTGGTCTCCAAGGTGACACACTTTGGTAGCTACATAGCTAATGTGCTCATCTAGTTCTTGGAAATGTTGGAAAGCAACCTAGGAATTTGTACACACAGATAACACAATCAGAGAATTAAGTTTGTAATATAATACCTATTAAAAGTAAACTGAGTTCAGGGCATTAATGGTAGATTACATATCAACCTCACCACTAATAACAATAACAAAACTTATATAAGAATACCACAGGAGCACTCACAAAAAGGGACCAAGCATGACAGCACTACAGAAGACCCAACAAGCATCTGAAAGAATCAGATGCAGATATTCGTACCCAACCAATGGACAGAAGCGGCTGACCCCTGTTGTTGAATTAGGGAAGGCTGAAAGACGCTGAAGAGAAGGGCAATCCTGTAGGAGGACCAGCAGTCTCATTTAATCTGGACCCCCAGGATCTCTCAAACACTGAACCACCAAACAGGCAGCATACACCAACTGATATGAGGCCCCCAACACACATACAGTAGAGGACTGCTGGGTCTGTGTTCATTCAGAGGTGATGAACCTAGCCCTCACAGAGACTGGAGGCCCCAGGGAGTTTAGAGGTAGGGGTCAGGGGGACATCCAAGTGGAGACAGGTAGGTGGGGAGGAGGTACGGGATGTGGAACAGTCAGAGGGTGCACGGGGGGGGGGGGTGGGGGGTGGGGTGGGGTGTAAAATATGTAATGTAAAAAATAAATTAATAAATATATTTTAAAAAATACAATTCATACTCACTAGCATGACACAATCTAAAAACTCTTAACCAAGTTTCTAACTTTTATACCACAGGCACCCAAAAGCCCTAAATGGTTGTGAAAATAATTATCAAAGGACTGGTTCTGGAGGAGGGCACGTATGCAAGTGAGAAGGTACATGTGCCTATGCAATGCAGTGTAGAGGGCAGAGCCAGCACCAGGAGTCTTCCTCTACTGCACTCTACCTTAAGCTTCACTTTACTCTGTGAGACGGGGACTCTCTGAACTTGGAGATCTGCTGCCATTTCAACATGCAAGCTCAAAGGGCTCCTGCGTGCCCTCCACCTCTTCACACCATCCCCGCTGCTGGGGTTACAGATACATGCAGACACTGAACCCTGCCTTTTAGAAACGCAGGTTCTCACACTTGCATAACAAGCACTGTACCACCTCCCCAGCTCATGGAACTGTATTTTTAAAGAACACTCTTGCTACCAAACTGGAAAGATTTTTTTTTTAAATGTATCAGAAGCTTAAAGGATATTGATTAAAAAGATTAACATTAAAAATATTTAAAAAGCAATACTAAGCCGGGTGTACCTGTACATGCTGTAATTTCAGCACATGGGACTCTGAGATAGGAGAACAATTGCAAGTGAGTGGCTACTGTGAGTGAGCTACATTATCAAGACTGTCTTAACACTTCCTTCCAAATGCCATAAGAGTTGTGATAAAATTGTTCTTTCCAAGTTTTGAAAACAGGATGGACTATAGCAACTATTTTACTAAAGCAAAATTATATTACTTTCAGCAGTTTCTTTTCTTTGTCCTACAACACATTAAAAACAATGCAATGAATTCCTTAGATTTGCCAATAGCAGGACAACTGATAACTGTTGATAATTCAATAGGATCCTTTTGTTCTACTCTAAAAGGGAGAAAAGCTGAAACATTTATTGAGGACTTGCTTTGCATCAGATACTATTCTAAATATATCACTTATCAATTATATATTACTATTAATTATTTACTTATTTAGTTAACACAAGCCACTTTATACATTAAAACACAAAGCTTGGAAATGTTTAAGTGCTTGAAATTTTATAATTAGCTTAATGGTGAGCTTACAATTCAAACTCACACAGACAGGCTCCCATGTTACCGCAACTATTAATGTTATTTTTTTATTACTAAAAGCAAAGCTTTACTAGAAGTATATGAAACCTGTCACCATTGCTATTCAAAAACACACTTATCATACGTAAATTACTGACTTCTTTAACCAAATACATAAAATGATGATTTAGCAGAAACGAGCTTGTTAATTCCAATGAACTTGAAGAACAGCCCTCCGGAGAGTGGGCAAAGTTCAACAATGCTCTTCAAACCACATTTAACAAAGATATTCTAAATTAAACCAAGTCAGTGAAAGAGATTCACACATTCAGGTGAATTTCAGGACCTAAGAAGTCTGTCAAGCACAGACCTGGGGGCAGACTAGTGGTTTGGTGTTACTGGAAAGTGGACTGAGGAGAACTCTACACCTGTTCCTCTCACAGTAAGAGAAGAACCCTCACTGAGGCATATCCTAATGACTTTTGTCAAACTACTCAAATCAAATTTCTTGAGGGCAGTTGTTTTCAACAGGCAGTTCATAACCCCTTTGGGGATCATGTATCAGATATCCTACATGTCAAATATTTACATTATGATTCTTAACAATACCAACATTACAGCTATGCAACAAGATAATGGTTGGAGGTCAGTATACTATGAAAAACAGTATTAAATGGTCACAGCATTAGGAAGGTTAAAAACTACTACTCTAGGGAATAACTTGATACAGGTCTAGTCTTATTTATGATTACATTGAATTAAAATGACTACTTAAATATCAATACTAATAAGGTGTTTCTCAAAATGCAAAACTATGAACCAGTCAGTCTTGTGAAAGCTTATTCAATTAAGAGGTGAAGCAAGGGTCACTCTCAAGCATCTACCACCCTAAACTGAAAAGGGTATTTCTGGGACTCTGAAACCATCTAGTAGCACTCTTAACGCCAACGGTAGGTAGTAACAATACATTAGTATTTTTTCCATAGGACCAGAGAGTTAGAAGTTAATATAATTTGACTTGATTCTTGAAAGGCCTAAAGCTAAAAAGGAATGAAGATACTATACTCAAAGAAAAATGAAAATGTTATAGGCTATAAAATTACTCATTTCTTAGCCAAATGTATACCTGGTTGCTTTTCTGGAGCTCTTGTACCTTCTTAGCAAACTCCTTAGCTTCCTTCTGGCATTGCTGTTCTAATTTTTCTACTTTCCTTTGAATCCTTTCATCCATTATCTGTAGTTCTTGAATATGATTCACAAATTCTTCTAATAACCTAATAGAGGAAAATAATAGTATAATCAATTTTCCTGCCATTAATCATAAGGAACAGAGCAGCTTTATGAAGGTTTTAAAAAGGGTCCTTTGAGATAGAGACATGCATATTCATTTTCTTTACAGCATCTTGCTGCAATCTCTTTAATGCCATAACTTTCTTTTCACTTTGAACAGGTCATGTGACTTTAACAATACACAGCATTTGGAAATACAGCCAGTTGTTATTGACTTTGCAATGGATTCTCTCTAAGGTAAACAAAAACCTCAACAAAGCCCCATTAAATATCCAAACAAGCTCTACTTTAAAATTCAAGAAGACAAATGTACAACAGAAACTGTACAGATTTTTACAGATTTTAGTGACTCAGTTTCCCTGATTTACAGCTATTAAATTTAAAAGAACATAGTTAACTTTTTATTATTATTAATTTGCTTATTCAGAGTCAGGGTTTTGCTATGTATTCTAGGCTAACCTCCAACTCAGAACCCTGCCTCAAATTACAGTTATAAACTACCATACCCAGTCATGTTGTAATTCCAGAAGTATAACCAACTTTTTCTAATTTAATGCTAAGTGGAAAAATCAAATTCTTAATAAAATTCTTTTATCCAATCAGCTGAAGTGCTTAAGGAAAAACACAATTTCAGACTTCTAATACTGTTAAGATTTTTTTTTGAAGTAGGAACAAACTGTTAATTAAAATCATCTTATATATATATATACTCAAAGGAATTCCAATTTAGTCATCTCTAGTCTAAATACAATTTGTAATACTATATTGGAACTATGTTTTTTTGTTTCGTTTTTTTTTTTAAGTTTACCTTTTAGGATCAAAAGCTTCAGGTCCACCCCTAGAACCACCTCCTGGGGTTCTCCACACAAGCCGTTCAATGTATTCATCAGCCACAAAAGGCTCCTGGTTCACAGAATAAACATATTTTTAAAAGGGTTTTGTTGTTGTTGTTTAAAAATCTTCAATAAATAAAATCAATTGTTTAAAGAAAGTAGGATGCTAAAATACTAGAACACCACTACTGACTAGTTGGAGGAACCAAATAAAGAATGACCAAAGGACATAGAAGGTTAATTTATTTAAAAAAACCAACCAACAAACAAACATCCCAAACCAAAACCAAAGCACATGTATAGCTTTATTAACAAAGTCAAGTAATCTTTCTTTGGCGGGGAGAATGGCTGGAGATGAGGGGAAATAGCATATCACTATGTAGCCTTGGATGGTCTGAAACTTGTATGCTGACCAGGCTGACCTTAAACTTACAGAGATCTTCCTATCTTTGCCTTGCCAGTGCTGGTGGGATTAAAGACCCGTGCTACATGACATCCAGCAAGTTATTATTATTTTTTAACCTAAGAAGCAGAAAATATATTTTAATTACAGAGCTCAATGTGGCCAAAACAAAGTAAACTGAAATCTGCACTTTCATTACTGTCAAAAATGTTAACAGATATAACCTTTTAAGAAGACAGCTGGCAGCTCTTTTGGTAAAATCGACAGTGATACAAAGGCTCAGAGCATTAACCCCATAATTTTATTCTCTGATCACTTGGAGATCCAGGCAGCATGATAGCAAATTCAAGGCCAGTCTTGGTTACATAGCAATCCCTGCCTCAAAATTTTAAACAGAAATTAAAAATAAAATTGCAAGGAAATGCATATATAAACAAAAGATTCTGGAGTAACTATGCATTGTGTGAGATACTGAAAAGGAGTCGCACTTAACAAAGTAGATAAACTTAGATGAGAAACTATATTTTATTAAAAAATCACATAAAGCAACATTCAATGAAACAAGAAAACATGCATAAACTGATAACAAGCATATTAAATTTTCTCAGAAAAAGCATTATTATAACTGTTTAAGTTACTGAAGTAGAAGGTCCAATCAAACTAGTAAATATGTATGGTAGGCAGTAATGCACGCCTACAATTCCAGCACTTCCCAACTTCTGAAGGACAAAGACTTGTGAAGGCAGCATGAAAGAATGAGGCCACAGAGTCCCCTAAGATTATTAGCAGGGTTTGATAGCACACTAGAAGATGATACTAATCAGTTCAAAGTGCTAAACAACAACAACAACAAATTGTCAAAGAATCCTATACCCAGCAACGACAGTATTAAAAAGCAAGGGAGAAATTTAAAATGTTTCTAGATTTAAGGGCTGGAGAGATGGCTCAGTAGTTAAGAGCACTGGCTGCTCTTCCAGAGGTCCTGAATTCAATTCCCAACAACCACATGGGGGCTCACAACCATCTATAATGGGTTCTGGTGCCTTCTTCTGGTGTGTCTGAAGATAGTTACAGTGTACTCATATACATGAATAAATCTTTAAAAAAAGTTCCTAAATCTAAGAGATAGACAGACAGACAGACAGATTAGAGAGTATTACCACTAGACCTGCCCAGAATATAAGGTGAAATAAATGGACACTAATAACCTAAAATACATGAAATAAAAGTTCTAATAAAGATAAATTAACAGGTTGGTAGTCTCAACAATAATGACCCTGGGTACAACTTGATATTTTGTTTTGTACAAAATTTCAGAGGTTAATATATTTCAAAGGTCATAAGCTTATGTTTGGGGCATACACTATGTAATGGTAATTTTGTGATATCAACAATAAATGAGATGAGTGTAGAACACTGTTAGTAATTTATTGAGTTTAAGCTGATATAAATTCAAACTAGAGTGTAATAAGAACTCAAACACAAGCCTCTTAGTAAAAACAAAATTCTATAGAATACACACAAAAATAAATGAACAAAGAATTTACACGTTTCACAACAAATTATTAATTCAACTAAGTTAGGCCAGAAATGAAGGGCAAAAGCTATGTAGTTATACAGAAAGCAAACAGCCAATTACAGAAAGCCTTTTTCATTAGCAGCTACTTAAGTGTAAGTGTGACTTTCCAGAGATTGGCAGAGGACCAAAAATATGACCTAACTATACACTGTTTGGAAAAGACTCACAGTGTAGGGATAAAAACTGATATTCCACATAAATACAATACTAACCAAAAAAGAGGACTGGGAATTTAAAACAGGTTACAAGAGACAATTATACTATAAAGATTCCAATTATCAAGAAGATACAACAATTATAAACATTTAGTACCTAATGAGAAAACACATAAATATATGAGCAACACTGACAGTATAGTGATACATTTTTATGAAAATATCTTAACTCAAAATGGCTTAACTTTTGGCATCCCTCAAACCAAAGTTAATAAAGAGCCTTGAGATCATTTAAGAATCAATTTGTCTTGGATTACCTATGCAATCAGATTTTACAATCTAAGCTAAACATAGTTTTAATCTTAAATTATGAAGTCTTCTACCCTGACCCAAAGTAATATATTTGTGCATGTGTGTTGTAGTAATCATTTGCTGAAAGCAGCCAAGATGTTGGAAGCATCCAATATCTACCATAAATGTTGGAAGCAATCTGGATATAGCTTGATGATGTCTGTTTGCAGTAGTGTTTGCTATTCAAGAGTCAGCTGGGGCCAGTAAAGTAACTTCTCTTGTAAAACTCTGTTAAAGATTTCTATGAAAATATCTCTAATTCTGTCCACATGCCATGTTTCCTATGCTTTTCAATAAATATAGATCAAAGCCCTTTGTTAGGCTCAGGCACAGATTTGGGGACAAAACAGAAACAAGGCACAACTTACACGAGGCACAAGACACAACTTAACAGGGACTGAAAGATTAGATAGGTAGGCCAGTAACCAGACGAGACACAGGGAGAAAAGCAGAACTGAAATTTGGGCTCACTCTTGGTCAAATTAACCCAAGAAGAAGGTGCTATTTTTATTCCTTAATAAAACGTCAACACAGCTTTTAAGGTTATCTTTAATGTGTTGTATTCTCTCAATAATGGCCAGATAAGAGATAAGATAAACATGGGAACAGAGGACTGAGATTTATTATAATAGCTGAACTAGACCTACACTGCAGGTGTAACAAAAGCACCAGTTCAGAGGTGGTATTCTGTCTCTTAAGTTGCAGGATATATTGTAAATTAAAAACCTTTAATGCTGATCTCTCAAGAGGAAAAATTATCAGAATTAGGAATTAAAAAAAAAAAGTAAAGTATAAACTTCCCTGCCTACTCTATCTGCTAATTGTTCATGTCTCATGTCTGCAGTTAAAGAGATCATGGTACCAAAGGAGGAATGCTTTTGTCTAAGCCAAAAGGAAGTAGGAACAGCATTAAATGTGCTGGAAAGATGGCTCAGCAGTTAAGACTGTTCACTGTTCTTCCAGAGGACTTGAGTTTAGTTTACAGTTTTGTGTCAGGGATCTCACAACTAATTGCCTGTAACTCCAGTTCCAAGTGATCTGATGCCCCCTTCTGGCCGCCACTGTGGCCCTCAAAAGGAAGTAGAGGTTCTATTAAGCTAAGGCAGAGACTAGTAGTATCTTATGCATCACAGAAACAATTCTATTAGGAAGATCACTTCCCTCAATCAATAAATATCACCATAGCCTAAAAAGACTATGACAACTAGTTTAGACAGTGAAACTAGTAAAAGTGTTATCTAAAAGTAAGATGGAATTAGAACGATCACGGAGAAAGATATAGGCTTAGATACAATTTAAAACCATCGACCTACCACAGGAAGAACTGAAATTTATTCTATTAATAATCTTCTAGTTTTCCTCTATGAGACAGAATTAGAATGCTGGAGGATCTGTTAATCAAACAGACTATGGTATAGAATCTAGTAACACAAGAGTGGCCTATTGTGGGCAGTGATGTGCCCTCCAGCTCTCCCTGAAAAAAGGGACTTGATTGATCTGGTAGAAGTGCCTTTACCTGGTGGTGTTCTCAAGAGATCCCAGCTGCTGAGGGGCATTTTACTGAATATCATACTTGTTTTAATGTAACATGATTCCAATGACTGAGACTGGTGTATAAAGGCATGGTCTGTCTGGTCAAAACCAAAGTGACAGGTCATTTTAATTTTTAACTTCTCACATAGGTGTTATCAACCCCGCACCCTGCCACCGATGTTCACTTCTCCATGTGTGCTATCCTACTTCCTCACCCTACCTCTATCCTCAAGGGTACCTCTAAATAATGTGCTGCATAATAAACTGTCTCAGTATTTGTTTTTAAGAGGATGCAATCGACAACACAGTCAAGAGAAAAAAGTGGCAGGAAGCCCCCCGGGTGCTGAGAAATGGCTTCCTATAATCTTAAGGGAGGCATTTATATACTGCTGCAGGAATGGAAGTGAAGAGAAAGGAGGAGAAGGGTTTATGGCCTCAACAACTATGCAGTGGTACTTTTTGCTGAGTTGGAAGAAACCAGGGAAGGAGGTGGGTAACGGAGTAAGGAAACAAGAGTTTTATTCTGCATGTATCATACTATAGATGTCCATTAGGTATCAGAGTGAAATATAAAGCATGTAGTTTAAAACACAGATTGGTGTTATAAGAAAGAACAGGCCATGTCCTCCCAAAAGGCTTCTCTCAAAACAAACAACCCGAACACACAAACAACCTTTTAGAATGTCATAAGCATAGTAAGGTTTACATTACACCTTCTGTTCGGCTATAGTAAATTTTTTTGATTCAGCAAAGCTGCAACAAAAGTCAAAGCACTATGTGCTATCACATTATATTTAACTCCATATAACTGACTACTATTTAAACTGGTTTCATATCTCTCAATATTAGCAACTGAAAGACAAAGCAAGGCAATTTTGCTCATTCCTACTGAAAATCTCTTGGAAATTTTAACCAAGAATACAAGTCCAATGAAACAAATCAAACCAACTTCAATTTTTCCTATACCACTACCCGCAAACCAGAAAACAGATCAATATAATGTGTGCAAACAACCCACAAACTCAAAGAAACTAGAGTAATCCCCCCCCCCCCCACAATTTAGGTGAAAAAAAATTAGAAACTTTCAGTCAAGTATTTCTGTAATCTTTTAGGCCAACAAAACTGTAACTACTGCCTGTTGTCTATTTCCCTTACATTTACAATGCTTATTTTTGCCAAGAAATCACTGAAACATTGCTTCCTTTTATTCAGAAACTTCCCTAAGCAATCCCAACCAAGTTCACATTCTCTGTGAGCTTTAGAACTCATCTTGAGCCACCTACCCTGATTTCTGTTTCCCTAGTCAGACTCTCCTTAGCCTTACAGCCAACTCCAACCCCGCCACTGCAGCTACCTAACTTGTGGTCATGTAACTTACTCTACAGGATGCCTTCTTCCTATTAACACAATGTCCAGCTTTGACTATCTCCCCAAAAGTGTTGGAAATGTAATCCCCTATGAAGCAAGGTTGTGGGATTAGGTATAATAGAATGTGTTTAGATCATGAAAACTCTGCCTTCATGAATAGATTCATTCCAGTTATAAAGGAGTTGAGGCTGTGAGTTCATTAACCAAATACTGCATGCTTACTCCAGTCTCTCTTCTATCTCCCATCTTTTTAAGGCCTTCTCCAGATGCCAACACCTCCAATTCCAAGCACAGAGAAAAATGAATTTCTTTTAAAAATTAGGCAGTCTGTTGTTAAAAAGCAGTAGTAGTAACAACAAACCAAATAAATAAATAAACAAATAAATAAATAAAAATAAAAACTAAGTAATCAAAAAGGAGAAAGATAATCTACAATGACTCAAAGCCTGGCTCAGATCCCTGACAGGATGACCACCATTTCTTCATTCTTACACCCCTACAAACCGCAATTTCATTTACTCCTTTGTTTTGAGTCCCTTTAATGAGACTGAATGCAGGGATCCAAACACATTGGATAAGTCCTCTCCACAGAACTGTACTACCAGTCCTCCTCTTACCCTGAGACAATACCTCATTATGTCTCCCAGGCTGGCCTTGGACTCACTCTGTAGTCCAACCAGGCAGTGAACTTGGAATCTTCCTGCCCCTGTCTCCACAGTCCTGTGACACCAGGCCCAGTTTCACTTATTGTTTTATAACACCCCTTTTCCTAGTTTTTTACTCTTTTCCCCATATTATAACTGAAGGCAAAGGCAAGCTGTCACATGCTGCTCTTGCTTTCCAGTTATGGTCCAGTGGAACAATCCTGAACAAATTAAAACACTAGCTAGTTGAGGTATAGACCTGGCATCCTGATGTGTGTATGTGTGTGTGTGTGTGTGTCTGTGTATATGTGTGGTCTGATATACAATATAAAATATACAAGATATATTAGAAATATGAGCCTAATCAACAATATCACTGTAAGTGAATAATTTTGTCCTCCTCTCTATTCTCATTTCATTTTTAATGGCATTCTTTATATATTTTCTATAAATTAATAAACTCTATTAATTATTGGTTATTTGAAAAGCACTATAAAATCCTTCCCAGAATATAAAAATTTATCTCAAACTAATATGGAAAGGCAGAAAAATAAAGCACATAAATATATAAAATCAAGACATACTTCAAAACATTTTTTTGAAACTACCTACACAAGATTCAATCTTGAAGGAGGTGTCAATTCTTTTAGGTTATATTAAGTAAATCTCTTTCCCATGAGAGAATATGCTTTATTTCTGAAAAAATCTGATATTTCAGGTTCCAAAGAAAAAGTAAAGAATGTAATGGTACCTTTTATATGATTGAAGAAAATCACAGAATCTGATTTAAAATTTTAAAGCAAGAATGACCTTTAAATATCACCATAGCTCAACTCTTTCATCTCATTTTATTTCTATTCCAAGACAAGAGAACATCAGAAGTTAGTTCCAAGTTTGTTTTATTACTGAGTTTCAAAACACCTTGGAAGATATTTGGCTTTCTGAGTCCTGCCTCTACTTTGAGAAATCTTTTTCTGTGTCTGTTGCCATGTGTGTGCGCTTCCTCTCACCCAATAAATGCCTGTCTTCAACTTTCAAATTCATGAAAAGGCACAGACTCACAAGGAAGAGTGTTGTAGGGTGACAAATCTTCTCGTAGACACCATGACTATAACCTTCGAGTCACTTTCTACAATTCTCTCTCACTATAGTTGGCTACCACTCTTTTCACAGTTTGTCAAATTTAAGGTAAATCTTCATTCTCCCTACCCCCTAGGTAGAAACATAAAGTAATCTTCAAAATAAACATCTTCTGAAGTAGAAACGATTATTCTCTCAGTCATTCTACAGATGAGAGAACACAGGGACAAAGAAAATAGGTAATTTGCTCAAACCATTCAGTTCCTGAGACATATAGTTCAGAGATGCCATCCATTCCAATCCATAATAACGTAAGTTATTATCCATATAAAGCAATAATTTCAAAACTGCTAAAACTACTTGAGTAGTTTTGTTTAATTTTTGGGTTTTAAAAAAGGGTCTCAGTCTGGCCAAGTGAATTTTGAACTCCTAATCCTCCTGCCCACCTCCCAAGGCTGGGATTACATGTATGTGCTACAACACCTAGCCTTCATCCATACATTTCCCTCCTCTTTGCAACACTGGGGATTTAACTCTATCCTTCTTCTTCTTGCCTTCTATGAGCTACTCAAGCACTCAGCTATAACCTCAGTCTTTTTTGCTTTTCATTTTGAGACAAAAATCTAAATTGTCCCATATGGTCTTCAACTAGCAATCCTGCAGTGATCTCTAAAGTAACTGGGATAACAGACCACCCACTAGATCCAGCCTAACATATACTTCAAACAAACAAACAAACCATATTCCTTCTCTCCTTAACACACAATGATATCATTTCTTCTCCCTGAAAGAGTCCTAACAGTTTTCTTTGCTGTGATTAATATATCATCAATCACCCAGTTGATTTTTCTGTCTTCATTAAATTAGTTTAAGAATTTTACCTTCTAGATTAAACAATCAAAAACAGACAATTTGCAAGGATTGCCAAATGACAAGAACAGATATTAGTAACAATGACACACTATCAATAATCCTCACTGAGAGTCATTCTTCATACTAACATTAAAGTCTTATGACTCATGTAAGCCTACTAAGAAAGTCATCAGCTCCTTTACACATGATCTACAAAAGCTTTCTTAAAACTTCCTCAAATTCTTCTCTCATCACACTTGTCCTGAGCCACTACTTTACACACACACACACACACACACAAAACGTGCCCTCTTCTCAGTATTTCTTAAATATCCTTCCCTTTACAAGCTGGAGTTACCCTCCTGCTTGAAGTTTCTACTATCATCTATTAACACCTAACTTGTGATACTATTAGTACTTGGGACTTTCCCTACTTACCCCAGGAAAAGGAGTCTGACCCTCCTCTGCACCATGTTATCAGTTAATTCATCCATCTACCCCATCTTTAATTTTTTCACTTCAGGATCTTTCAAGCAACAAATAGACTTTTCTGTGGCATGTCTGATGAGACATTCAGTGCTGTTAATTTTAACACTTTATCTTGAAGTTGACAGGTACTCAAAAATACTTACTGAATGAATAACTGGCCCTAGTTTTTAACACAGAACTTTC
The DNA here is from genome assembly GCF_947179515.1 of Apodemus sylvaticus. NCBI lineage: Eukaryota > Metazoa > Chordata > Mammalia > Rodentia > Muridae > Apodemus > Apodemus sylvaticus. The sequence goes on along the minus strand of NC_067479.1, from coordinate 78,891,284 downwards.
CTACAAAATGTAACCTACCAAGAGAAATGTGAAGAATCAGTAAGAATGACAGGATAGACAGTCAACAAAGGAGGAGGATCTTCAACAGTACATAGAAAAGAGCAATGAGGGCAGTAACAGAGGAATTTACCATCCAAGCCATGTTTTAATATGCCGAATATGTCATTAATCCAAACCACTGAGGAATCTCAGTTCAGATAAGCCATACCGAGATTTTTACTTAAAAACACCACAGAGGATTCCTTCAGGAAGACCTGCCAGCAAAGAATGAAACTAAGAAGGTATTCTGGGCAACTTCCAGGATATATATTATTGTAATAACTGAGTCACCTATTAATAAATCATTCTGTCAACTGAGGAAAGATTTACAGTTTGATTTTATTGTCAGAAGTTGTCTGTTAAAAAAGGATGAGTCACCAAACCAGTAATAAGATTTTATAAAAAGCAGAGTTAGCAATGAAATTTCATAAGATTCAAAGCTCAACTTTGTTTCCACTGAATTTCTCCAATGTGGAAAATGGAAGTACAATTCTATTTAGAAGTACATGAAAACCAGGATGCACAAAAACAAAATACCCTTGCCCACATCCTGCCCTGTTTTCCCCAGCTCTCCAGCTGTGACTTAGAATGGGAAGTAGGAGAGAGACACGGACTGACTTAATTTGTGACCCATATTTGTGGCAGTAGCTGCAGGAAATGGCAGCAGACACTGGGGGCCTTTTTCCTTTTCTCCTCTCTATAGTAAAAAAGTCAACTTTTCACCTGGAGAATAAAGGTTTATTGACAAGCAGAGCCTACTACAGGGTTAGACTCACAGCCATCCAGGAAAGGACAGACAAGCTTCATTATGCATAACTGGCACTATTTTATTGTAACTATTATTTTATGTTTCTAATTTTGATGAAACAACAAATGACAGGGGTGGGACTGCTCTAGTTATGAGACCTATCAATATGCCTGTGTGTTCTACAAATCTTCCCATTACTGTATTATCACTGGCTTTCTCTCCTACAGAACTGCTGTCACTAAGCTAAATGACTTTAACAACTCCACTAAATGACAAGGCATAGAGAACAAAATACAAATTTCTTCACCCCTCCCATCCTTTCTTCACCCTTGGGAAAGAAAAGACATTTTCAAATAAGTTACTGAAGACATCTTGGTCACACGTTTAAGGAAGAAAACATAATATGATCCGAGAGGAAACTAAGAACTCATTAGTTCTTAGTTTATAATATCTCAGTAGGATAATATAATGTTTTTCTGTTAATAAGTAGCTTATCATGAAATATATTATTTAAAGATCCCAAAGCCTGTAAGATGTAAAAATTGAAACAAGGAATTACAGAATTACGTAGTATCTTGACCAAGGATACACAGTAAATGTTCAAAATATTAACACTTGTTTCCTTGGCCTAGTGTACATGAACAGATTGTAGAATTTTATGATTAGTGAAGCTAATGCTATATATCTCCAGACATTTACATCTGAGGAACAGCAATAAATTTGTCTTAGGAATAATTATAACCCTTTACTCAAATCACTTTCATTACAACTTACAATTTAAGCATTACGATTTCTCTAAACAAATGCAGTATCTATGCTAGGGATGACTGCAAGTCAGCATTCAGTAACAAAAAAAGAGTAACTGAAAAGTTAGATGTTTTTATGGAAACTGTGGCATTTAAAATTCAAGCCACAGAACATGCTGATGCTCAAACCAAAGGAATGCAATTTTCACCTATTGTGAAATTCTTAACTGTGAACTGCAGTGTTCTCTACAACTTACACTTCTGTTGCTATGAAGTAATCATGCCCCAAAGGGGGAGATGGTGTATCCTTCATTTTTCTTCATATCACTACTATTTTTTTTTCACCTAAGGAGATACTGTTTCATTGTCTTGTAATCCCATTCCATTATCTCAAACCTCACAGCTTCTGGCACTGACACACCACAAGATCCAACTGTCAAGTTTAAATATTGAAACACTCGAAAAATGCACCTGAACGCCCCCACAGCTTCTCACACCCCCAGGATCCTTTAACTGGCAGTTGGATGGTTCCACGACAATTAAATGCAGTAAGATGTGTCGCTTCCCTTCGGTGGTAAGGCTAAGCAGGCCTTTATTGTCTTAAAAAGAATCTTCCCAGCCTTTTCGACTACAAGGTAAGCCGGCAGGCACTCCAGAGCCGCTTCTAAGCTTGCGGAACGTCGGCCCGGAGGAACCCCCAGAGTCTCATTCAGGTGTCGCCGCAGCACCGTCGCGAGGATCCGCACAGCACGACCCGGCTCCCCGGACCTGGGCTCCCGAGTCAGCCCTGCCCACTGCCCGTCCGGTCTCCAGCACGTCTGGCCGCACTGCCACCCGAGGCGGCCCAGCGTCCCGCGGACACCCGCCCGTCCCCCACCGCCGCTCGCGGAGCCCCGGGACCCACCTCGAAGAGCTCGGCCGTCGTGGCCATGCCGGCCGGCTGAGAGGCTCGCCCCGCGCTCGAGGCCGTCTCCGCTTCACATGCTGCGCCTCAGCGGCGCCGCTCACCAGTCCCAGCTCGGCCTACCGCCTCCGGCCTCGGCTGCGCACCGCTGCGGGCTGGCCCCGGTCCTCACACAGCGAAGGCGGAGAGGGAGAGCAGCCATGAAGCGGAGCCGCAGACGCCTGTCAGCTGCCTCCCGGCGCCGCCCGCGCCGCTCCCATTGTCACCGCCGCGCACGCCGGAAGTGGAGCTGCGCGCGCCGGGAGGACTTCGCGGGGCGGGCAAAAGGAGCGAGCGGCGGGCGGGCCGCGGAGGTGCTCGTTTGCGAGCGAGTGACGCCCCTTGAGCCTCACCGGCCGCCATCCCGGAAGTGGGGGTTAAGACTATTACAGTCCCTTGAGATTCCGGGCACAGGTTCTTAAGACCTTCTGAGGTGTGTTTTAACCTCCTGGAGGGAGCAGGAGACGTGACTCACCTCACCCGGAAGAGCGAGCATCTCCAGTGAGCTCTTGTGGCTCCGGGAGAACCCCGACGTTGCCTGGTAGAGTCCATCCAGAAGGCGGGGTCTACTCTGGCTGGATGGCGACCTTAGCTGCTGTACTGCTCTGATACTTCGGTGGCTTAACCATGGCCTTGCGGGCAGTGTGGCTCATACGTCACGAACCAGGAACTCCTCTTGGTGGCACCGTCAGATTCTCCAGGTAATTGCAAGTTCGGATCCTGAGGCATGATGGGTCCAAGGATGGATCTATGCAGGCAGGACTTTTTGTGGTGCACTGAATCTCAGCTCTCCCAGAAACACCTAGCTGAGTGCCCTTGGCAAGTTAAGCTTTCTACGCTTATCTCACTTTGTTGTAAGGAATAAGTTGCTTGACACATGTTGCTACATGTTCTCTCTCTCTCTCTCTCTCTCTCTCTCTCTCTCTCTCTCTCTCTCTCTCTCTCTTTTCTTTTTTCTTTTCGAGACAGGGTTTCTCTGTACAGCCCTGGCTGTCCTGGAACTCACTCTGTAGACCAGGCTGGCCTCGAACTCAGAAATCCGCCTGCCTCTGCCTCCCAAGTGCTGGGATTAAAGGCGTGCGCCACCACCACCCTGCTGCTACATGTTTTCTAATATTACTGTTATTGTATCTTTTTTGGATTCATGTACACCTGGCAGCCCTAGAACTTCATATGCAGACCAGGCTGACCTTGAATTTACAGATATAGCCGCGACATCCAGCTATACTATTGTATCTTTAAAATGAATTCCATCTGTTTAAGATTGGTGTAAAAATGATTGCTAAAAATAGTTACAGTTTTCAACTTCTAGTGGGTGAGCAAAAATAGAAGGAAGTATGAAAAATTAAATTACAATTACTTTTTTCTAGGTGGCATAAGTTATTTGATCCCACTTTTAGAATTTGCCATATCTTACCAAAACAATTCTATGGAGAGGACTATGCAGTTCCTTATAGTACATATTAACCCCTTTATAAAGTATAGCTGGCTAAACCTCCCCACCCCCATCTATAGGCTGTCTCACCACTTATAGTTTTATTTGCTTTGCAGAAATGTTTTAATTTCATGTGATCCCATTTGTCGGTTCTTGAAGTTGTTTCCTGTTCTCAGCAGTGTTTCTAAGAAGCCTCTGTGTTAGTGGGTAACTGTGTAATCTTGGAAAGCAGCAATATACAATACAACTTCCTGCATGATAGAAAGAGGGACCAATTTAAATCTCCGAGAATGTAAACCAGTAAGCATATGGGTGGTGTAACTGGGGAACTCAGTTGTTAGGTTTTTGTTGCTGTTGTTTGGCAACAGAGCCTCACTGTGTAGCACTGGCTATCCTGGAATTCACTATTATAGACCGAGCTAGCCACAAACTCATAGATATCCTCCTCTGCTTCCCAAGTACTGGGATTAAAGACATGCAAGCACTATGACCCACATTAGTTGTTAGTTTTGCTTAAGTTTAAATAGCATGTGTACCTGTCTACCATATTGGACAATACAGGTCTAGATACTTGATCTGTATGAATATATGGTTTTCTTTATTTACATTTCTTAATGATAGATCCAAGCTACCTCTCCCATTCAGAACAGTACTGTCTATGGTAGACATCATCAAACGGGGCCTTAGGACATGTCTGTACTGATTTGACAAAATATTAATGAATAGCTTCCCTGAATGCTAATATATTCATTAGATATCAGTGAATTTCTGTACTTCCCTGACTCTTATTCTAATTTTACCAATAAAGGAGATCTAATTTCTATTTGTATACCTTTCTGTAACAATATTCATTAGGCTCTTGGATTATCTTTTCTGTGAATTACCCTTACTTTCCAAAAATACCATTTTATCCATTCAAGTCCATTTGGAGTACATCTTTGAATACCATGTTAAGTAGGAATTTCACTTTTCTTTATACGATTTGAGTTTTCCTAACATCATTATGTAAACTCTAGATCTCTCCTTCATTGACTCACTATTGATGTTTGCTATATTTCTTCATATAAACACATATGAAGCATATATACACATAATTGCATATATGCATATAAATGAAGCATATATACACATGTGCATATATACATAATTGAAAAGTGACAAAAATATTTTAAAAGAAAAGTCATATTAGTTTTAAGAATGCTTTCCCAGCTGGGCCGTGGTGGCGCACGCCTTTAATCCCAGCACTTGGGAGGCAGAAGCAGGTGGATTTCTGAGTTTGAGGCCAGCCTGGTCTACAGAGTTCCAGGGCGGCCAGGGCTACACAGAGAAACTCTGTCTCGAGAAAAAAAAAAAAAGAATGCTTTCCCAGTTGTGCATACTATATACTTTAGAAGAAACATTCAGATATGTTTAGGTGAGTTTCACTACATCTCTATGGAGGTAGCAAGTTGGAGTCACATAATTCATCTGTCACTTTACTTTTGTATTGAATGAATTTCTAGTTTTGTGAAGTTCTACATTTTCAGATTCTGACCACTTGGAGCTGTTGTTAAGGCTAATAAGTCAGGCGGTGGTGGTTCACGCCTGTAATCCCAGCACTTGGGAGGCAAAGGCAGGTGGATTTTTGAGTTCGAGGCCAGCCTGGTCTACAGGGTGAGTTCCAGGACAGCTAGGGCTACACAGAAACCCTGTCTCGAAAAATAAATTAAAAAAAAAAAAAGAGGCTAATGGATATGAATGCATGTTCTATAACCTTTTAGAGAAATATATAAAGAAATACATCTAAGGAATAGCAACAGACCAAAGGAATCTATTCAAGTTGAGCTTGGCAAACCAATGTATTTACTGGGGTTACTTAAGGGAGCATGGATGACTGACAAGAAAATACACACACCCCAAAGTCACCTGAGTCAGTGTGCACCAGTTGTATGGCAGTAGTTGATGTTCTGAGGAGGGAAGGCCTTAAGTGGTTCTTGTCAGGGTCTCAGCTAGCTAATAGCTTCTATCTTAGTCAAGTTTCCCTGCTGTGAACAGACACCATGAGCATGGCAACTCTTATAAGGGACAGCATTTAACTGGGGCTGGCTTGCAGTTTCAGAGGTTCAGTCCATTAACGTCCTGGCAAGAAGCATGGCAGCACACAGGCAGACTCAGTGCTAAAGGAGCTGAGAGTTCTATGTCTTGATCAGACTGCAGGTAGGACAGACTGTCTTCCAGGGAGCTAGGAGGAGGGTTGAAAGCCCACTCCCACAGTGATACATTTCCTCCAACAAGGCAACACCTCCTAATAGTGCTATTCCCTGGGCCAATATTCAAACTACCACAGCTACTCTCCCGCAAACATATAACCATTGAAATGATCTAATATTTAAACCAATTAAGTCATGGGAGGCAGGAGCCCTAAACTGAAGTAAAATCCTGCTAGTTCAGGGAGGTATCTTTATTTTCTTAACTATATACAAAATATCTATTTATACACCTGATCCTTACAACTAAACTGCTAGTTCTTTAGAGATCTGTGTCGTACTACCAAGCTAGTCAAGCTTACTCTTGAGCGCCTCTAAACCCAAGAGATCTCTTTAGCTCTCCTAGAATCCTGTTTTACCTATGTCCTGCCAGCTGCTAGTGCCCCACACTCTCTTTCCATTTTATTCCATCCACGTTTAGGGTAGGACTTCCTACTTCAGGCTAATCCAGAAAGCCCCACAGACATACTGGAGATCTGTTTCCCTACAGAGTAAATCCCATCAGGTTGACAATCAGGATTAACTATGACGTTAACCAAGAAGTAATCTAAGTGTCTGAAAAACAGCGGTTTTGAATTAGAATCATGTGCTATTGACAGAAATTAAATGAAGTGAGTCAGTAATTTCCAGCAGTATGTGGCATATTTTATCATTTGAGATACTAAGCATGAAGTACTTGGCTCTGGTCAGAAGGGAGCAGGTTTAATTAAGCTCAGGGTTATTTTCTTTGGTAGTGTGTATTATTTTATTTGTTGCTTTATATCTTACTGTCATGACTGTTTACCTTGTGTTTTAAAATCTTTTAATTCTCCCATTTTGATCTTACTTGAAAGAATCATTTGTAATGTTGTGTTCCCCTAATGCAGAAGATATCCAACTGTTGAAAAGAGAGCCAAAATCTTCAATGGAGTGAATTATGTTCCTGTACCTGAAGATGGTCCCTTTCTTAAAGCATTGCTCTTTCAACTCAGATTATTAGATGATGATAAGGACTTCGTGGAGAGGCGTGATGGCTGTTCACACATCAATAAAACGTCCGTCTATGGGCTTTCAGTAGGAGGCGAAGAGCTCTGGCCAGTCATTGCTTTCCTGCGGAATGACATGATATATGCAAGTGTTCCATTAGTTGAACAAGTTCTGTCCCCTCGCCCACCTCTAATTAGCATTAGTGGTGTTTCACAAGGCTTGGAATTGCTTTTGGGGATACAGGATTTTCTTTACTCGAGTCAGAAAAATGACACTGACCTAAACACGAAATTGAGTCAGTTGCCTGACTTGCTTCTACAGGCTTGTCCTTTGGGTACTTTATTGGATGCTAACTTGCAGAATTCACTGAATAGCATTAACTTCATGTCTGTGACTCAGCCGCAAAAACAGCCAGCCTGGAAAGTTGGAACATATAAAGGAAAAGCACAGATTTCTATTTCTATCACTGAAAAAGTAAAATGCATGCAATATGGTAAACAGGATGTAGCAGACACATGGCAAGTTGCCGGAACCGTTGCTTGCAAGGTGAGGATTTTTCCAGGATTTGCTTTGTCATACCTTCTAACACTGAAGAACAGTCAATTTTGCAACTTGCACTTTACATTTTTAAATGATATGCTTGTTGTCTTTAGCAACAGCCATGAAATTTTATGTTCTCTTTCTGTATTGCTTACAAATTGTTTATTTAATGACTATAATGTAATGAACATCCCCTTGCTCTAAAATAGACATTATCTTCATAGTTCTGTGGGTCAGAACTTTAGGATCAGCTTAGCTGGAACTGCCAGTGTAGAATCTCACGTTGATTCGAGCAATTGTCTTCTGAAGATCTGACTGGGGTTGGAATATCTGCTTGCAAAATGGCTCACGTGAGCAGCAAGTCAGTGCTGGCTGATGGAGGAGGCTCAGGCCCACTCCCAGTGATGTCTTCACTGGCTGCTTACGTGCCTTGACAACTTGGTGATTGGCTTCTTTCAGATCAAATAATGTGTGCTTGTGTACGTGTGTGAGTGTGTGTGTGAATGAGAGCGAGAGAGAGAGGGAGAGAGAGAGAGGGAGAGAGAGAGGGGGGAGAGAGAGAGGGAGAGGGAGAGAGAGAGAGAGAGAGAGATTCAAAACTCATGGCATCATTTCTACTATGTTGTTTTTTGGAAGCAAAGCCAATCACTCTTAAGTCTAGACACACTGAAGAGAGGGAATCAGGTCCACTATTAAAAATTAGTTGTTTCAGAGAACTTGTGAATATATATTGAAATGATCTAGCTTCCATTTTTCTAGGAGATGAAGTTGACAAGTCCTCCGACTGTACATCAAATACCAAGAAGGGTTCTTGTTTTATTTAAGTAACTCAACAGTAGGACTCATCTGTCTTAAAGTTAAAAAATGTAAGAAAACAGTTGGAAACTTCAATACAGATAGCAATGATAAATGTCAGGTTGAATAATGATCAAAAATCGAAGACGTCCAGTTAGACACTACATATATGTGTTAATAGTATTCTCAAATATCTTTTTTTAGTTCTTTATATATTTTGGTAACTTTAATGTTTAGTCACTTTAAATCCTATGAATAAATAAATTTTAAGAACAGAATTAGACAGGGAAATTGATTTTTTTGAATTAAAGTAACCTAAAAGTTTTGTCTATGCTAAAAATTTTTGTCATGCTCAAAACTGCTTTCAGATTATCCATCCTATTAGGAAGAACTACTTCAAGAAGCTTGGAAAAAAGCACAAACTATCTCATCACTCTTAAAGTAGCTGAGCCTCTTTCTCATGAGCACAGTGAAGTAAAAAGTGGAAAAGGTCATGATTTTTTTTTATCCTGGATGTGTTGTGATTAACATATTGTTTACATCTCTCTTCTTACTGATAAGTTGACCCTAGGGTTTTTTGTTTGTTTTCTTTTGTGGGAAGCATGGGTGATTCTCATCCTTAGTCCTGCTCAAATTACCATAATAGAAATCTTTCTTAAATAAAGGAGGAGGGACTGGCAAGATGTCTCAGCCTGTAAAGGCTGTCACATCAAGCCTGTCCACATGGTGAGAGAACCGGCTCTCACAAGTTATCCTCTGACCTTCACACGTGTGCTGTAGCATACATGCTTACACACATACATACATACATGCATACATATATACATACATATATTCATACACATATACATACATACACACACACACAAATCTATGTAACTTTCTAAAAACTGTCTTAAAATGGGGAGGGAGAGAGAACACAGTATACCTCAACCTAACACGAAATGTTTCCCTGATGTTCTCCTTTTCCTTAAGTGTTCTGTGGCCTTACAAAGTCACATGATTTTGCAAAACTTCTATCATTTTAAAATGAAATAACCTTTCCTATGCCTCCTGCTTTTATAATTCCCAGTTCTGAGGTCCAGATTGGCATATACCAAACTGTTTTAAAAAGAGTCTGTAGATCCATCTAGCTTGGCAGTCTTCATCCTGTACTTAAGGTTTTTAAGTGACTAGATAATGGAGAATTTATTGGAAGTTTGTGTAATGGTACCTTTTTTTAAAATCTCATTTTGAATGATATATTGCTAGTGAAATTTTTAATGAGCATAATGTTTTAAATTTTAATATCTTTTACTATTAAATATTTGTATAATCTCTCCATAAATAGCAAAAGCAAGCCTAGATTCTTAAAAATATACAAACATAGCACATATTTTTAAATTCTAGTAAGAATAGTTGTCATTTTAACTTTCAAATTTAAAGTTTGATATTTTTGTAATTGTCACAAGAAGAAAAAGAAAGACCTTCCTAAGCTACTACTTATACCCCAGCAAAGTTGAGCACCGTTGTAGGGCTTGAATGAGAAGCAGAACCACTAATAAATTCATGCTTGTTAAACTGTGCATCAGACTTTACAAAGTGAGATGGCTTAGTGGTTACGAGCATTTGTTCCTGCAGAGGACCAGGGTTTGATTCCCACCACCCACATGGAGGCTCACAACTGTCTGTAACTTCAGTTCTGAGAGAATCTTACACCTCTTCTGACCTCTGGGTACACGCATGTGATGTGCATACATACACTCAGGCAAACGCACATACCATAAAATTAGACAAACATTTAAAACATCACAAAGGGAAGGATTGTATATTAATATTGGGGGAAAATAAGAAATTAGAAAAGGGTATAAACTTCAAACCTCTTTAGGGTCTACTATGATTATCAGTGGTTTATAAAGAAGCACAGAAGCTGTAAGAGGGAAGCAAAGGGCTTGAGAGATGGCTCAGAGGCTGAGAATACTGACCGCTCTTCAAAGGTCCTGAGTTCAAATCCCAGCAACCACTTGTGGCTCACAACCATCTATAATGAGATCTGGGCCCTCTTCTGACCTGCATATACATATATGCATGTCGTGTGTGTGTGTGTGTGTGTGTGTGTGTGTGTGTGTGTACACAGAATACTGTTTATAATAAATCTTTTTTTAAGAAAGCAAACAGAAGCATAAGTGGTTACATACTGATGATGTAGTCAGTGCATGGGGAGGACTGTATAGCATCCAGACCTAAGCATTTTCCTGCTGAGTCCTACTGTTAAATACCCTGTATCTAGTCAAACAAACAATGTCACTTTTATGGATCAGTTGGCTAATTGGATCCAGTACTTTACAAAGTAGATCAGGCCTGGAGGGTCAGTGAATAAGAGTGCTTGCTGCTCTTACATAAAACCCAGGTTGGCTTCTCAGTACCCGTGTCAGGCAGCTCCCAACTGACTGCTTGTAACTCTAGCTCCAGGGGATCCATTGTCTTCTGGCCCTGGCTTCCACAGACTCTGTACTCATTGCACATACCTACACACAGAACAAACAAACAAAGATAAAAAGGAAGTAAACGTCAAGTTAGAATTAAGGTACAAAGGAAGACCCTGACTGTACCCCTCTCCCTGCACCCACATTTATACACACACAAGTAAGATTTGCGGGTGTAATTAATGAAGTAAAGATGGTAAAGCTCAAGTGCCAGAGGAGCTGGGGAATAAGTCTTTTCTTCTGGTTTTGGAGACAAGCCTCTCATTCTGGAACCTCTCATTCTACCGCTCTGGAATGGGTAGAGAAACCAGAGTTCACAGAGAAGTCTGAGACCTGCCATCTCAGCCTATTGAACCTCAAAGCAGGAATTTAAGGTGAGGGCTTTGAAAGTCTCCTTCTGGCCCTGGTGGCCATAACAGGAGCTCATGGAAAGACCCCTGGAGCATCTCACCTGCTTTCCCTGACCTCCCAAGGATAATGAAATCCCTCATGCTTACCCTCCTCACACAAGGAAGTGTCTACATGCAAAGTATACTCTCAGTAAGACAGCACAATGTAAGGCTTACACGGCACAAAAAGAGTGAAGTGTGAAGAGTGCAAGACTTTTAACCCTTTGCTGAGTGTGGGTGCACAGTACTACAGTGCACATGTGCAGATCAGGACAATTGGAGGAGTTGGTTCTCTCCTATCAGGTGGTTCTTGGAATTAAACTCAGACTGCTAAGTTTGGCTACAAGTGCCTTTATCTACAAAACTATCAAACCAGGGTAAGCAAAATACTATATAAGGGAGAAAATATACCTACAAGGATTGGCCGGTGTTAAGGTATATAGGGAGGTACAAAACAGTATTAATTATTCAGAAAAAAAAGGCATTATTTCTATGTGTTTGTAACATTTAAGTCAAGGGATAGATGATCAGTTAGATGGAAACCAAACACTAAAAGACTTAAAAGGAACCACTGAATTGTCTGAATCCAGATTCACTATAACAAAAGTTGAGTTATGATTCATCAATGTGCCTGGCACTGATGAAGATTGGATGGACTAGAAGAAAGCAAATCTAGATACAGCTACTGAGCTGAAAAGTTGGGAGAGCCTGTGTGAATAAGGTCACAAAGGAGCCTGAGAGAGACCAGTGGACTGAAACTAGCTTCGACAGGAGCTCAAAGGTGAGCCAAGGGGTCTGTCATAGCTCTCTGACTACTGGCTTGGTTAACAGGCTGTCAGCTTGTTAATCAGGAGACAGAGCTCATAGAGTAATGCCTAGAAAGAGGAGTTATATTGGGAGAAGTGACTTGAATTAAGAAAAGCCTCAGAGAAGCTGCATCGCTTGAAGGTCTTGGTAATACATGTTTCTGTGTTACAGTGTGATTTGGAAGGAATCATGCCAAATGTTACCATCAGCTTGAATCTCCCTACCAATGGGTCTCCACTTCAAGATATTATTGTTCATCCTTGTGTGACTTCTCTGGATTCTGCCATCCTGACCTCTAGTAGCATTGACACCATGGACGATTCTGCATTTAGTGGGCCATATAAATTTCCATTCACTCCGCCTTTAGAGTTGTTCAACTTGTGCCATTACACTTCTCAGGTAAACTGTTTTGGAAGAGTTGAGACATTGTTGGTAGGTTTTTAAATGCTCTCAGGCAGGAATTTTTCTCTAGTAATTTCCAAGACAGATAAAGAAGATAAAAGTTCAGTTCTTTGACTAGGCTCATATCTCTGGTGCCTGTAATAGCATTAATTTTCAGTGTCAGTGAAGTTTTCCTTTTCAGTCTTTAACTAGGAATGTAAGGTTGCTGGGTTTAAATATAAACATGAAATAATTCTAATCCCAGGAATTCTTAGCCAATTAAATATGTAATAGTAGGAATAGTTATTAATATTGCTTACAAGTATGGTATGTCAGACACTGTCCTAGGCTCTTTGTGTGTCTTTGTCTAGTAATTTCAACAAATCTTAAAGTAGATGTTATCTTCTAGATTGACTAGAAGTAACTTATTTTGAGAGGCCAACAGGAATTCTCATTATCATTCAAGAGAAGAAATAGATTTAGGCTACCTGAGAATTAGAACCAAGGTTGACTCCTCTGACAGTCTCTTTCTCTGCTTCTGTCTTCTCTGTCTTTTGAGTTTCTCTGCTTGTACACGCTCTTACAGCCCTAGGACCCACATATAAGGGAGAACTTCCCTATGCCTTGCTTCTAAAACACCAATAAGTGACACAAGCTTTTCATCCCAGCCCTCAGGAGGCAGAGGCAGGTGAGTCTCTGTGAGTTTGAGGCCAGCCAGGGCTACAAATCAAGTTCCAGAACAGCTGAACCTATGCAGAGATACTCTGTCTCCAAAAACCAAAACCAAGTAGCTACAACCAAACTCACACCAGCATGCAGACAGTTTCCTCTTCCATCATTACTGACCAGTTAAACCCTTCCTGAGGAGGGGGTTGGAGAGGAGAGACAGCACAGTCTCGGGATAGGAAAGGAACAGCCAGAACTGTGGGTAGAATAGTTAGAATGTGTGGAGTTGGACCTGTGCTGCAGTTCTGAGAACATGATGGAGCAAGAATGGGAACTAGTGTGCATGCCCACCAGGGTCGTTCAGAGTGACAGAAGTCTCCGCCTTCAGGCTGAGTGTAGATCCACCTTTGTTGCAAAAGCAGTGTAAAACAGCCCTCTACCTACTGAAGCCATACCTATGTATAATGGTTGTCTATTTTCAGGTTCCTGTCCCACCAATATTGGGTTCTTACCACATGAAAGAAGAAGGAGTACAACTAAAAATAACAGTTAATTTAAAACTACATGAAAGTGTGAGAAATAATTTTGAAATCTGTGAAGCTCACATACCTTTTTACAACAGGTAGCGATAAATACTATGACACTGTAATTGCTGTCCTCTCAGTTTTTTCGAAGTCTACATAAAAATCTTAACCAACAACAGCCTGGCGAATTAGCCAGTTATAACATAGATCTGTTCAACTTTTAAAATGGTGTCTACAGAATAGCTCTTTACAAAGTGTGCTTAAATGGTAAAGTCATAGTTTTAATGCCATACCCATGCATGTGATATGAATGGTATCCATATGATTTTACAATCGTCTCAAGGAATACTAATGTAAGATACAGAGTTACTGTAAATGTTTATGTGATTTCTGCTGCTTCCTAAGATCTGCATTTATTATTCATTTTCTTCTGCAATTGGAAAACAGATCTGCTTTTATGATGTAAATATAGTAACAAGATTTGACTCATCTCTTTAAAACTTTTGTCTGAGTCTTTTTTTTTTCTGTTTTGTTTTGTTTTGTTTTGTTTTAAAGGGGTCCAATTACCCATTTGGAATACAAAGCTAGTTTTGGTCAACTTGAGGTATTTCGAGAAAAAAGCTTACTGGTCTGGATTATTGGTGAGTATGGTTTTGTTTATTGATTTTTTTCCCCTCATTTCCTGTAGAATCTTGTTTTAGAATAACTGATTGGTATTTGTGGTTTTAGGCCAGAAGTTCCCCAAATCAATGGAAATTGGTCTTTCTGGAGCTGTAACGTTTGGGGTGAAGGGTCATAACAAGCAGCCATTTGATCACATTTGTGTTGGAAATACAGCTTATATAAAGGTAACTATGTGAAACATTGTGTCAGGACTGTTTCCTTTATTTCTAAGCTGCAGATATATTTGATTTTTACTGTTTTCCAGCAATTCAAAACTTGTCTGTGCTTTTTGTGTAGCTAAGTCCTTTTTAAGAAACATTTCTGGGGGTTGTGTTTGTTCTGTGGTGTTTGTTGTTATCTTTGTTCTTTCTTCTATTTCTGCTGTTAAGACAGGGTGTCTGCTGTAGCCCAAGCTTGGCAGCCTCCTGCTTCAGCCTCTCCTAAACTCTAGGATTTCAAACATGAGTCAGCACATGTGGCCAGCAGCCCTCATTTTTATGTTTCACTAAATACTAAAATTTTAAGAGACATATTTAAGAATAACTTAACATTACAATTTAAACTACCCAACTCTTAGTTATCAAATTAGATTTGTCTTCAGAAATAAGGTAGAGCCCTTGGTCTCTAAGGCATTTCCAACAGTATAAACTAGTGACGTACCAATACAAACTTTGTTGTCTCAGAGAAAACATGAGTCCTGGCCAAAGCAGGCTGAGGACAAGAGACGCATGAAAGCTGATGAGTATCTTCATCTGAAAAACAGGTTAAGGAACAGCAAGATGGCCCAGCAGGTCAACACAGTAACCTAAGTTCAGTCCCAGGAACTCAGGATGGAAAGGACCAGCTCTCGGACATTGTGCCCTCTTCATCCACACAGGGCATACATGTGCCTATATTTACACACTCACAGCACAGCACACATAGTACACATGCGTACATAAACATAATATAGATTTTCTAAAGTGACTTAAGAGAGTGAAGAGAAGTCAAGTTTTCGAAGCCTGTGCTAGAAATGTTAAGTTCTACATAGGAAAGGCAGGTAATTCAGGTTGGAACAGCGAAGGTGTGTGTCTTTTATTCCGTTTGTAGGTGTTTCAGTTTTTTAAAATGGTTCCTTTAAGAGTGTTAGTCTGTACTGGATGAGGGAAAGTACATGACGGCCAAGGCTGTGTGAGTCTTACTCTTTCTTTTATTCTCAACATCTAATCCAGTACCTAGTACATAGATATTTGCTGAATGTGTGTATTGATGTATGTATTATGTATATCTGGCAGTACCAGCATATCTTAATGCAAGGTCTAACAAGCATCTAAAACCATAGAATTTGATTCACTTGAGAGAACAGCCACATATGAGGACTTAGGAGAACCTAAGGAAAAAGAAAAGGTTGAGGCGAGGAAATGAATAAGCTCAGAATAAATAAAAGAGAATAAGGGAAAATTCAGAGGAGTTAATACGGAAGATCGCAGGAGTAACCAGAAAGGTTACAAGAAAACAGAACGATGCTGCATTCCCGGGAAGCCAGTGATGAGAGCTCTACGACAGCAGTGGTAGTGGGGTCGCAGGCACACTGCTAAGAACTCATTTTTCCTGCCTGAGCTGTGGCTTTGTCTACTATTTTGTTTTAAGGATTATTAAAATTCCTGAGTTTTTTCCAGAAAAGAAAAGTGAAATGTTACTACATTGTAAGCTCAATGCAGATAGTTTTTAGAAAATTTCTCTCATTTAATTTTACTTAACCAGTTTCAGCCTGATTAAAATCATAGAGTAAATGTGGAAATGAGCCTTGTCTACATAAACTGCAGCACTGAGAATGATAGCACGGAAGCAAGCACAAGCTCTTTGCTTTCGCTGTAAGAGATCCTTACCCTCTAAAATGTATTACACTCACATGCACACACAAAACAACAAATTGGAGAAATTTGCAGAGAAGAGAGGAGAAAAAGTATGAGGCTCGGGATGTAACTCAGAGATGGAGGGCTTGCAGGAGAGGGTAGGCTCTTAGCCTGGTGTAAAGATAACAGGACCTTGTAAATGAGGTGTTTACTAACACAGATGAGAACCACAGCAAGTACTAGAAAGGTACTACTGTGTAGCTATTAAAGATCAGTGGAATACCTGATGTATACCACGGGTGACCTCACATCACCCGTAGACCCCGAGAGCTGTAGGTTTCATTTTAGAAGGGTTTTCTAGATGAGTGAAGGGATAACATGGTAACGGTTCTATAAAAGTTAGGTGTTGGTTATCAAAAAGTTAAGCAGAGCAGGCCATTCCCCGAGTGTGAGATAAACTGATACTTCTGCTTGTCATGCTTGCATTTCGGTGCTTCATTAAGGAGCACTTCTATTCCTCCTTTAAGGAATGTGACTGGGGCTTGTGACATGGCTCAGCCCTTAAGAGCACTTGCTGAGACTGCTCTCTTCTAGAGGACTCAGGTTCCATACCCAGCACCCACATGGTGGCTCACAGGCATCTGTAACTCCAGTTTTAGGGGATCCAGCTCCCTCTTCTGACCTCTGAGGGCATCAGACACAGACTTGCATGTCGGCAAAATACCTCTACACACAGAACTTGACTAATTAATTTTAAAAGTATGATCTGAATTTGTCACTGCTAGCCTGCTAGGGAGAAAAGACTATACAATGTATCAGACAGTACTTTAAAAAAACAGTTCTTAGTTCAGACACCCTTCCACTCCATACTGAGTACTAATTACTTCACTGTGCACCAGGGTTCACTAGTGGAATAATTGGTATGTGTTAATCATGTACAAAGAACAAAACTAATACAGAGGGAGGTGAACACATTTATTTATTATGTGTTCTCACAATTGTAGTTTAATATTTGTGTATGAACTTTGCGAACTCTCAGGTAAAGCTTTAAAAATGGTGAAAGGAAGAATGTGGACATGACAACACCTCAGCTGAATGTTTCTCTTATTTCCCCAGCTTAACTTTAGGATTGCAGATTATACGCTCACTGGATGTTATGCAGATCAGCATTCAGTTCAAGTTTTTGCATCAGGAAAACCAAAAATAAGTGCATGTAAGTCATATAGATTCAAGCTAAAGAATTAGAATGGGGATATGTTGTTACTGCCTAAGGTAAGATTAAAGTGTAATGGAGCTTGAAGGTTGGAGACTAATCCCATCTTATAAAAGTTTCTGTGGCTTGGTCCACTCCCACATAACCCTTTGTGAACCTTGTGGTGCTGCCTGTCTTCTGTTTGAATACAGTCAGGGTGAACAGTGTCCGATTAGTGAGGGTTTGGTATATAAAGTATATATGGATTTGCTTTGCTCTGGTTATATTAAACTCTTGTTTGGCTTCAATGCCTTACTCTGTGTAACTTCGGAAAAGCTAATGAACGTCTTTAAGTTTTAGCTCTTCAATTATAAAGAAGTAATAGGGAACTATTTACGACTCTAAAGGCTGTGAGACCTGGGAGAATGGAGCCTAAAAATGAGGTTGACTAAAGTTTCACACAATAGCTAACTTCATTGAGAGCATCAGATAGTTTATACTCTTGAGTGTGAGGAGGAGTCACACGAACAAAGTGTACAGTCACCAAGGGCAAGCTGCATGTGGTAGACAGGCCGCACATGGCAAAACATGTATTTCCATAGAGGCATGTAAACAAGAACACGATCCAGTTGTGATGAACAATCTAAAGTAAATTCACTCCTAATTCGCCTCTCCTGGGAGGAACATGAAAACATATTCCAACAACAGTTCCGTCTTTGTGAAGAAGCTGAGGTCCCGAGACTTGGGTCCTGTTCTCTTGTGGTTTTCTCACAAGCACTCAGAGTTCCCCTCATACATCCCCACTGTTAGACCGTGTACCATCGGGACAGCCAGATGGCTCAGTGGGTAAGACACTTGTTTTTAAGCCTGATGGCCTGGGTTCCATCCCTGGCGCCCACACAGTAGGAGAGACTAACTCCTAAACATTGTCCTGTGACACTCATTTACACATGCACACACTTTTTTATATATGATAAAAATATTAATGACCAACAAATTGGGAAAAGATCTTCACCAATCCTACATCAGATAGAGGGCTAATATCCAATATATATAAAGAACTCAAGAAGTTAGACTCCAGCAAACCAAACAACCCTATTAAAAAATGGGGTACAGAGTTAAACAAAGAATTCTCACCTGAAGAACTTCGGATGGCAGAGAAGCATCTTAAAAAATGCTCAACTTCATTAGTCATTAGGGAAATGCAAATCAAAACAACCATGAGATTTCATCTTACACCAGTCAGAATGGCTAAGATTAAAAATTCAGGAGACAGCAGGTGTTGGAGAGGGTGTGGAGAAAGAGGAACACTCCTCCACTGCTGGTGGGGTTGCAAATTGGTACAACCACTCTGGAAATCAGTCTGGCGGTTCCTCTGAAAACTGGGCACCTCACTTCCAGAAGATCCTGCTATACCACTCCTGGGCATATACCCAGAGGATTCCCCACCATGTAATACAGATACATGCTCTACTATGTTCATAGCAGCCCTATTTATAATTGCCAGATGCTGGAAAGAACCCAGGTATCCCTCAACAGAAGAGTGGATGCAAAAAATGTGGTATATCTACACAGTGAAGTACTATTCAGCCATTAGAAACAATGAATTCATGAAATTCTTAGGCAAATGGATAGAGCAAGAGAACATCATACTAAGTGAGGTAACCCAGACTCAAAAGGTGAATCATGGTATGCACTCACTAATAAGTGGATATTAACCTAGAAAACTGGAATACCCAAAACATAATCCACACATCAAATGAGGTACAAGAAGAAAGGAGGAGTGGCCCCTTGTTCTGGAAAGACTCAGTGAAGCAGTATTCGGCAAAACCAGAACGGGGAAGTGGGAAGGGGTGGGTGGGAGGACAGAGGAAGAGAAGGGGGCTTACGGGACTTTTGGGGAGTGGGGGGCTAGAAAAGGGGAAACCATTTGAAATGTAAATAAATTATATCGAATGAAAAAATTAATAAAAAAAATGTTAATGAACTAGAAATGGCAATATTATGTACCTTATGATTTTTATAAATAATTATATTTATTGGACATTTAGCTTAATATATAGGTTTAAAATAATAAATTTTTATTATTTTAAATTTTTAGTTATTTTTAGTTAATATCATAGCCAGTAAACATTATTTAGCATCTTCTCTGTTTTACCAATGGGCAGACAGTAGATGATTTCCTGCCTTCACTGACTTTGATTGTAAAATGCACTTGTATGCACCAACTGTTTTATGTAAAAATACATATATATTTTTTTAGACAAATATATCGGGAGGCGAATAGCAAAACTTAAAATTATTTAATTTAGATGGCACAGAAAAGTAGATAGAATGAAGTAGCTAGAGAAAGGTAGGGGACACATCCTCTTACATAGAGAAGAATGCCATGAATCTGGATAGGAATAATCCACCTTATAAAAGTTCTCAGAGGTACATTTGTTTGTCGTTTGGTTTGGGCAGTGCTTGAGTTGCAACTCAGAGTCTCATGCATGTTAGGCTGGTGCTCTATCACTGGGCTACAGCCATGGTCTAGGATTTCTAAAACTAAGGATTAAGGCCCCCAAAAATTGGAAGGATGGGGCAAGACCATAATTATACCTGAATGCCTCAGAAGAAATAGAAAACTCTGAACTACAGAATTGCAAGCGATCTCTGAATGGCAGCAATTCTGTGGGATGGAATCACAGTAAGCTAGTATTCTTTCCTTCCATGTTGTTCCTGTGTTCTCTCCTCTAGCGGTTTTTTGCTGGTTTTAGATGAATTGATGAAGGCGTGTCCATAGTGTATATGTTCTGAAATTGATGAAGGCATGTTCACAGTGTATATGTTCTGAAATTGATGAAGGCATGTTCACAGTGTATATGTTCTGAAATTGATGAAGGCATGTTCACAGTGTATATGTTCTGAAATTGATGAAGGCATGTTCATAGCATATATGTTCTTTTATGAAAGTGTAATATTAAACAATCATTATTGTGTCTAAGTAAAACAAATGAATATTTTTTTATTATCTGGGAGAACTGTTATCTGTTTAGTACTTTATTAGTATTTACAAAACATAATTTTAGAAAACATAGTTAAGAATAGGAAG
Source organism: Apodemus sylvaticus (assembly GCF_947179515.1). Classification (NCBI taxonomy): domain Eukaryota; kingdom Metazoa; phylum Chordata; class Mammalia; order Rodentia; family Muridae; genus Apodemus; species Apodemus sylvaticus. Next base: position 78,870,810 of record NC_067479.1, on the reverse strand, counting down.
TTTCTCTGATAAACCATTTTTTAATACATTAGTACCATATCTAATTTATTTATTGAGACAGTGTGTTTTTTGTGCCTTAACTCATCAAGCCTCACAGCATCTTATGTGTTGGTATCTCTGTATTATGGCTGGAGACACGGATGGGGCAGAAACGAGATGAGGGCCATTGAGGTAGTAAATGGCCTTCCTGAGATTCAAACATGGGCGGTTGGCCACCGGCGCCTGTCCCTTTAACAGTGTGCTGTGATGCCTCTCAATAGTATCAGAATAGGAAAAGGAACATAATATAGCCTACATTGTGTTCATTTTGAAGAACATGAAGAAAAGTTGAAAAAGCTAAATTAAATAGTCTGTAATGCATATGGTAATAAAACTGTGTATGTTCCAAGTAAGCATAATTGTATCAGTTTTATAGCTTATGAAACTTTGGTTCAAGGAGGTTACCATTTGTCCAGAGTTACAAAGCTGTTAAAACACAGTGGTTACATTAGAGCCAAACTACAAGAAGCCAGGAAGGCAGCCTCTTCAGAGTCCCGTGAGGAAGGGGATGTTACTCATCTCTCTAACTCTTTGAAGAATGAATACCTCGACTAAAATTTAGGACTCAGTAGAGGTCATAAAGGGAAACCCAAGAAGAAATAGTGAAATATTTTTACTATTAAAGTAATGGTTCATTAGAAATACAATTAGAGATGCAAGGAGAATAAACATTTGTATAAATAAGATATTTCATATAAGTTTCAGTGTGATTTCCCCAACTATTTATGAGCTCATTTTATGTGTGTGTAAGTTTTAATAAAGCCTCAGCAGAGTAAAATAAGTGTTAATATTTCAGAGTTGTTACCATGTCACGACTGTATTCCACAAATTAAAAAACTAATGGCTTTGTTCTCTTACTGGGTTTTTGCTAAGATTAAATGTTTTTATCATTAACGTCTTTTCTTTTTCCATTTGTAGATCGGAAACTAATTTCTTCTGATTATTACATCTGGAATTCTAAAGCACCTGCTCCAGTAACATATGCATCATTGTTACCATGATTTTTTTCATATTCAAGAGGATTTATATGATGGTAACATTCTGTAGTAGAATCATAGTATTTTAATTTTTTACATGTATTCATATAACCCATGACTGAAAAATTACTAAGTGGTTTCTTTATGAAAGCAGTCATATCTTATATTTTTAATCTGATACAGCATAAAAGAATTCAAGGCTAATGTCTCTCTCTCTCTCTCTCTCTCTCTTATGCTCTGCTCTGATTTCATGCCAATGTGACTCAGAATATATAAAAGCTGTGATTTACTTTGCTTAAGACAAGTCTTGGGTCTCCATGCCACATGTTCCTTCCTACTCCACAGCAAGACAGTGCTTCAGTCAGACCCTTTCCTTGAGTAAGAGCTCAACCTTCCCCTGGTGCAGGTTCAGGAAGCCGTCCTATAGGTTGTGGTTGACTTACAAAGTGTGCTTATTCAAACTCAGTACAAACAGCGTGCCATTACAGAATATCCATGTCTGGTTAAAATCATCATAAATTATTTCTTTCCAAGCAGCCAGTGGGAAATAGTAACCTGTTCTTTATCACATCTCTGCTGCTAGCCAATAAACCTCCATAATTCTATATTGATGTTCTAGAGCTACTGTCTTCCAGAGACATGGTCTCAGGAAGCTCAGGCTGGCCCAGGTCTTACCATGTAGCTAAGGATGACTCCTCTTAAGTTCTGGGATTACAGTGGTATACCACCAAGTTCAAGCCCTACTAGGGATCGAACTCAGGGCTTCATGCCTGCTAAGCAAGTACCCTACCAACTGAGCTATGACTCTATAACCTGTCTAGGGCTGCTGTAACAAACTTAATAATGCGCCAAAACAACTGTGTTTAGGATGCCATCAAACTTAAGACTGCAGTAACTAAAGATAAGCCTAATGTTCTATGATTATTAGTGTCCTTGGACAAGGCTTTAAAAACAATTTTAGGTATTGTAGTGTTCGTTTAGTTGTTTTTTTTTTTTTTAAATAAAATCTGTTAATGAACTCAGCTAAACACCCAAAAGCCTTTCTGTGGATATCACTTAGACTCGTTTAATATAGCATTTTCTTTCTTTAAGTCTGTCCCTGTCATTTTTTTTTACCATTTTCTTGATTCCTTTAAAACTGTCTCCTTGTCTTCTCCTTTTTTTTTACCATTTTCTTGATTCCTTTAAAACCATACTCCTTGTCTTCTCCTGTTTCTACAATTATATGGCATATTATTTTTATTTTTCCTTCTTTGTCATTTATTCATTTATTTACACTCCAGATTTTATTCCCCTTGCCCCCGTCCACCCTCCAACTGTTCCACATACCATATCTCCTCCCCACCCCCTGTCTCTACAAGGATGTCCCAATCACCCCCCACCTACCCAACCAGACCTCTAAACTCCCTGGGACCTCCAGTCTCTTGGGGGTTAGGAGCATCTTCTCTGACTGAATCCAGACCCATCAGTCCTCTGCCGTATGTGTGTTGGGGGCCTCATATCAGCTGATGTCTGCTTCCTGGTTGGTGATCCAGTATTTGAGAGATCTCAGGGATCTAGGCTAATTGAGACTGCTGGTCCTCCTACAGGGTCGCCCTCCTCCTCAGCTTCTTCCAGCCTTTCCCTAATTCAACCACAGGGGTCAGCAGCTTCTGTCCTTTGGTTGGGTGCAAATATCTGCATCTGACTCTTTCAGCAGCTTTTTGGGTCTTCCAGAGTGCGGTCATGCTAGGTCCCTTTTTGTGAGCGCTCCATAGCCTCAGTAATAGTGTCAGGATCCTGTTGAGGTGGATCCCACTTTGGGCCTGTCGCTGGACCTTGATGGAGGAGGAGCCTGATGACATACTATTTTTTCAGAGTAGCATACTGTCATCAACTTAAACTTTTTAAGTGACTATTTAAAAAAATAAAATAAAGGTCCTGGGAACTTAATTGATGCCAAATTTAGAAGCCAGACCAAAAATATGAATTGCAGAATAATATTTAATTAAACTTATTCTGGGTTCTGTTTCTTTTTTGTAAGTCTTCTAAAAAAAAAGAAAGGCTTAGAAGAAGCTGCTAATTCTTAAAAGTAAAGTTACAATCATTGAAGGGAAGTATGTATAAACTTAGGACTTGAAATACAATTTTTAGAGCCAGTCTTACTCATTCTAAACCCTTATTGCCTTCAAAACATTATCCTAGAATAAAGTTCTATTTTCATGGTCCTCCAGAGGACCAGGGGGAGAGTAGCTTCCTGATGGGGACTTGATCTAGCTATCCTGACCTACCCAGAGGGAGGGAGGGATGAAAAATTGTTTCCTGAGAAAACACTGTTCTGTAATGGCTTTTTATCACTCTTCAACTCAAAGCTTAACGTTTTACTTTAATTTATTAATGGATCTGTTTGGAAATTTTGATTGTACAAATGCTTAACAGATTGTACTGTGGTACATAAGACACGTGTATCTTAGTGATCAGGGAAAGATTCAATCCTTGAGACAAACTCTTCATAGACAAATTAGAAAAACCAATAACCTCTAATTTGACATTTCTAGAAACCTGGGGAAATCTAGGGGTTACTAGAAAAGCATGGGGGTGATGGGGAACCAGTGCCATCTGTTGCCACTCCGTTCTAACACAACACTGGGGAACTCAGCCAGCCCATATTTCATCCCATTGAGATCAGCTGGACACACTGACGCTTCTGATTTTGTCTAGAAACCTGTCACTTCAGGATAATTTCTGAAGACAAAGCTTGTTCCCAGTTTGGTAGGTGACCTGTTTAATGTTTTCCCTGTGTCTGGGAACTCCTTAGTGTAATTAGCGACCTTTGAACTCCGCAACTAATCCTGAGCTATTTTGTATTCCTTACTCATCTTTAAGGCTGGACCTTTCTTTTCTTCAGAGTCCACTGCCACAATTAAAGAAGAAACAGCTGCATTTCAAAGGGATTCCGATTCCAGAAGCTTAATCGTGATTGACATGTTCTTATTCTAAGCTGTAAGACACTCTAAGAGTCCTTTCTTTGGTTAAAACTTCAATCATTTTCTAAAAAATTATCTCACTATGGATTTTATTCATTTTCTTTGATAGCTATTCTTTGCATTTTTTTTTAACTTGAAAGGTGCTTTGCATGTGCAGTGAATATGAGTGTCGACTTCCAGGGAGAGATTTGGACATTGTCAGACCTGCTCTAGATGCAGTAGTGCTAAATTCACGTTTAGTGACAAACTATGACTATGAAATCTGATATCTAAGTTGTAATTATTCTTACTCAACCCAAAGGGTTAAAAAACTTGTTTCAAATATCTGAGAATGAACTCTAGAAAAGATGGGTCATGGTTTGAGTAGAGCCTTTTCTCCACTTTTTACTAAGCAGTGTTTTAAACCACACACTGTAGCAGCTAGACAGTGGGATGTTTTCTGCCGTTAGATAATGGAGCATGTCGACTTGGAAGCAAACAGGCTCCTTGGGCATCCTTGGAACATTTCATTTTATTTAAACCTTAGTCCATCTCAGAATCATTTCCTTTCATGCCACCTAAGTATTTCTACTATTATATGTGGTCTTAGATTTCTTGTGCTGTGTTTAACAGTGGTCATTTTGCACATAGTAACCATTGTCGTTGTTGTTGTTGTCATTGTCGTTGTTGTCGTCGTTGTTGGTACATTATTTAAAAACCTTAACAATCATTTATAGATCCTCACATTACCCCTGGGAGGGAGGGAAGTGGGGTTCTCACCCAAAACCTCTGCATGGACTGCCCCCCTCACAGAAGTTGTCTCTAAGACAAAGGTCAAAACAGGGATGTTAATAAACAGTCCTCAGGTTTAAGGGACTTTTTAGGATTACATCTTAAATTCCAACAAATCAGATTTAGGAGTTGCTGAAAGTGAAATTGATCCATCCCTCATGCAAACTTTGCAATACTTTCCTGTTCTGACATCGCTGAGATAGTTAGCTGTATTATCAGATTAGAAACCATTGTACCAGGCTGCTGAAAGGAAAAGGGGGCAAAAAGCTAACCATGGGATGGATCCTGAACCTTTAACCTGGCTGAAGTATGTTGGTTGCTGTTATGCAAATACCTTCAATCCTCTGCTAAGTTCCGTGGAAATAATTTCCTTGAATGACAGGTTGATTCAGCAAGGATTCGGTCGCTGATTAATCCCCCTTTGATCTAGGGTATTTCCCTTAACCACCAGTTACCTCGTTCTGACAAAGTGCAACTGAGATTAGGGAGATCACTAGAGCACTCCCAGCCTGCGCATCCATTCTCTATAACCTTTTAAAGCAAGGGCCAAGAATGCAATTTAGTCTCAGTTTTTGAAGATGGAAAGTCTTGTCTGCTAAGTTAGAAAGTCAATTGAATACCAAATGAAGTTTATTTCTTACGTAAAAGAACAAACATTTCTTCTTTGCTCTTCCTAACAATGATATTAAGAATCATGGGCTTTGAAGAGAGAAAAAAACAAAGGCTACCTTCCAAATGTAACTTCATGTTTTGTTTCATGTGCATGTTTACTGCCCCCAGATAACCCAAGAATCAAAGGAGTATCTACAGTTACGCTGAGAAAACACTTATGTTTCATGAGACTGCAGTGTCTTCTTGCCTCCCCAGACATCCCCAGCAGAAATGAAAAATACACTGTGTAGCACAGAATTCCAGTTAAGGAAACATGCAGCATTCAGTCTTGTTAGCTTTTCTTTCCTTAAGAAGTAGCTCCTCATAGTCTCACTAAATAATCACTGCATTCATTTCCCATACTCGATAATTATTCTGTTAAGTGTTTCTGTCTTTTGTTTTATCTTTTCTCCCATATATTTAAACTTTGAAATAGTCTGTGCAGTTTAAGGAAAAAAATTCAGGTTTCAGGTATGTTTCATGCTGTTTTTCAAAGAATTCACTTTTTAAAACTATTAGTATTTTAGTAATTAGTATTAGTATTTATTTTGCAAGATGTCAAAGATTTATTCAAGTATACCTTGTGACCTATAAAATATAAAGATATATAATATATACACAATTATTTATAACAAAATTTGTTTTTAATTATCAAGTTTTTATTAATGATTCACTTATAAATAAGATGAAACATAAAATGTTATATAGTTCATTATTCTAGTAGCAATCTAAAATAAAACTTAACAGTTTCTTATGCTTTTTGTACTCAAACCTTTTGCAGTTTTGTAATAAATTTATAAAGCAAAATAACTCAAAGAAATGCATACATAAAGCTGAAACATAGAAGCCTCCTGTAGTCCTAATTTAATGATGAGTTTTCAGATACTTTGGGGATCAGAAAAAAATGTAGAAGATACTGTTAAAGGGCAAGATTCCATGGTTATGTTGCTAAGAAACTTATGTTTTAGTAGCTAACTGCTCCATATAATAAATAGGCACTAAAGTATTCGCTGTTTTAGAATACGCCATCATGGAGTATACATATATGCAGCATAGGCATCCGTGTGCTTCTGAAGTGTATCCCAGGCCTGTTCAGCTGAGTTCATCTATGAGTCATTCCAGCATTGCTTCAAGGGAAGAAAACTATTGTGACATATCTTCAGATATGTCTGCAAGCATTGTTAGTTCATAATAATGAAGGAAATTGTTAAAATGAAAATTGCTAAACGTTCCACGAGACTGTCTTAGAAAATGGTTAAAAATCCTCAAGAGCTGCTAACTTTCCACCAGCCTTTCTTTCTCTTCTTTACCTACATTATTGATGACACATCGTCCATAGGTGCCCTGGAAAAGGACTGGTAGAACTCACTTACTAGCTTCCCATCCCTGAAGCATGATATCTGAGGTCTGGGTTGATTTTTCTTAGACCCTGGATATGTTGTATAATTGATAGCAGTGTGTGTTAGTATGTGATGCTCCAGCCTTAACAGATGCTGAATGCCCGGGAATGGAAAGTTAGGTTTTCCTATTAGGAAGTAAAATTTGGAAAACGGTATGCTTTCTTTAAATGTCCTTTTTCAGATGACAGTTTTTTCAAAAAGAAAATTATTTTTGATAAATACTGGTAGTGAAGATGATGATGATGATTTTAAAAATCAAATATCGTTAATCCTTAAAATGTTTACCTTTTTTTCAAGGGACTTGAGTGCCCTCTGCAGGTTATAAGTAGATAATTAATGTCTATAGTTTCAAACCCTGGTTTTCCCCTATAAAAGCATCACCTACTTACTTCAAATCTCAACAAAAAAAGGGGATTCCATTTATATTGTTAACTATTAAGTATTGGTGATTAAAGTGTGAAATTCCTTTCACTGTTAAGTTTAATACAAGGAAATTCACACCAGTGAAATTGGCAGAATTTTATCTAGGACTCTAGAGGCTGAACCTCCAGTGGCACCCATTTCCTCACTGAAAGAAAATATGGGGAGTAGTTAAATATATCTGAAATTATTCAGATACTTTGAGAATTGCTTTATTTTCCCATTAATCTCTTTGAAAGCATACATTTGAAATATCAAGCCTTGATTTTTCAACTTGTGTCAATATTACATGAATTTTAGGATTTACAACTGTTAAATAATAAAGTTTAAACAATGAATAAAAAGTCACACAAGTGATCTAGTTGGGAGTGATGTCATTTTAAGGGTCAATTTTTAAAAGAACCCAGTAGACCTTGTTTTGGTATTGTTTATTCTGTAGGTTTTCCAGCTAATGAAAGTATTTTTAATTAAAAGCAACATTTCCCCTCTGAGGGGTGAAATATGTACCCCGTGGAATACACAAGTCCCTCACTTAGTGTCTGCTTTCCTTCTTTTGAGCCAGGAGATCCGTCTCTACCATGTAGTCCATCTGTGGGTTACAATGTAGTTTGGGCTGCTTCTGGCCCTCTGGTTCAATTAACTTAGCGAAGCTGCTGGCAAAACTAAATAGTACAAGAGAAGCGACTCGGTGAAATTCATAGAAACAGGTTTGTTTGTTTTGTTTTTGGCAAGGAGGGTAATGATTCTGATCACCCACCTTGAAAAGCGAATTACCACAGCAGATGAGTGCTGAAAATTCTTCCAGTGCTCTGCTGCTGCTGCTCTGCCAGGCTCAGGGGGGATGGAAACACACTGCTTCGGGTTGACAAAGGAAACATCATTAAAGCGAATGTTTACATTGTGTTTATTGAAGGCTTCAAAGTATATGTGTTGGCTCTCCAAGCCTCTTTTGATCCTCGGAGGATCAAAACTGCATGGCTGATAGTAAAAACTAGTCACATTGTGCAACAGGTGGCTTTTAAACAGAATAGTGTTTTTACTTGGTTTCTTGGGTTTGTTTTTGTTTGGGGTGGGGGTTGCCTCAAAAGTGTATTCCATTCAGTGTGGGGGACCTTCACTTACTCACACACAATCTGTGTACTTCCAAGTCCTTTATGTGACTTTCCTCTCACAATCAAGATGCTTAAGTAATGATTTTAATTCTTAATACACCCAAAATAATAAAGCAATTGTGAAATTACTGACATGCTGTCCCACTGAGTAGTGAGCTCTGGACAGCTACCTCCAGATTAGCGTGGGACTCTTGGGAGCTGCGCGTACCTTGCTCTCCCTCATACAAATGAAGTTAAGAATGGAAGAGACGCTGTATAACGTGCCAGCCTGACATCCAAAAGTCTAATAAAGAGGATTTGTACAGTAAAATGGGAAAGTTGGCAAAAAGACAGAAAGTTCAGTTCATCTTTTTTGTCGTTTTTTGAGGCAGGGCTTCTCTGTGTAGCATTGGATGTTCTGGAACTTGCTCTGGAAACTAAACTGGCTTCAGACTCAGAGATCTGCCTGCCTCTGCCTCCGGAGTGCTAGGATTAAAGGCTTGCAACAACACTGCTGCCCAACATTACTGATTTTTCTAATATAAGCAATATAAATTACTTTTTGATTGTAAAATAGTAAAATAGTATATTTTGTTAGTATTAAAGGGGTTAGGATCTGAGATAGTTCAATCAGTAAAAATTGCTTGCTGCACAAGCTTGAAGACCCAAACTGAATCTCCAGTACCCATAAGACAAGCAAAGGAGTGATAGCCTCTGTTTGTAATCCCAGGTCTAGAGAGACAGAGCCAGGCAGATCCCTGGAACACATTAGCCAGCCTGAGTAGCAAGTCCCATATCCCAGTGAGGAATCAGAAACAGAGGTAGATGACTCCTGAGCAACAGCACACATGAACGTGTACACGTGCACACACACAGAATTAAAGCACTATACTGTCCTGCACCCCTTAGTGGTATTGATTGCAAGTTCATTATATAATCCCTTGTAAACTGACTAAATTCTGATGGATTATTTTCTTAGATCCATCAGGACAAATTGCCAATCTCTTATTTCATTCACTATTTTTGTAACACATGGAGCAACTTACATTTATCATTTCAGGGTTCAGAATCAATACAAATCATTTTTCTGTAATTTTTATGAATCTAAAATAAAGCAGGTTCCAGTCCTCTATCACAGCTTTTGCTGCAATGATATCCAGAAACAACTAGTGATGCTTGGAACCTTTTTAACTAATATACTACCACAGGGTGTGTGTGTGTGTGTGTGTGTGTGTGTGTGTGTGTGTGTGTGTGTTCTTTCGTGCACACTGTATGCATAGGTATTGCTTTGTTGTGTCCTGAAAGTTGAGCCCAAGGGCTAAGCATGTGCTCCACCACTAAGCTATATTCTCAGCCCCACAGAATTTAACTAATGTGACTGTCATTGACTTCAAGCCCATAATGCATCTTCCCCTTGAAATAGCACATGCTGCTCATCATCTTAATACTCCAAACATGAACTAGATGTGTCAGAATGAACAGTTTCTGAGCAACCCAGAGTGTAAGCTGGAGTTCTTAAACTAGTTAATACAAACTCCTAATTTTAAACTTTTAATGTGGCTTTCCTATCATAGGACACTCTGGACCTAGACAGACAAGAAAGTAATATGTATTTGAGTTGTGCCTTATAACTTCTACAATGTATTGGTATCTTAACATTAAAAAAGTGCTTCTCACCATTTTCCAACCAGAAACTGCCCAAAACGATTGCGGCTGAATCACCAGGTGGATCAGAAAGAGCATCCCAAGGACAACATGTATCTCCGTAGGTCTGTCTGACAAGCTTAGAGACTGCATGACGGACAAATACTAGATTATAAACACAATGTATGCAAGACAATGTCTTTTGCCTCCACATGATTTAGGTTTGGATGTGCAGAAAAAAGTAATTAGATGTAATTCAGTATTTTTAATATGCCAGACTAAACACACATATGCACATACCTCCACACTAAAAAGGTATTTCCCTATTGTCCCTGTTTTATTGATGCATTGTCAATAAAGAAAATAATGTAGAGACGGTATTAAAGGGAAGGCATCAGGAAATTTTATATAATCTTACTGATACTGTAATGTATACAAATATATAATTTCTAGTCACTGGTTCACATCTAGAAAGATTTTTACCCTGTAACATTTTTAGCCCTGTATATAGGTGTATATGTGTATGTGTGTCTCCATAAATTGATTTACTTCACTATGCCAATTCTTCCCTATCCCCTACCCAATTGTATAGCAGTGACATTTATCTTTCCATCTTTTCATTACCAACTCCCCTAGGAACAAATAAGCTTCAGAATGGTGTGATAAATAGCAAAATCTTAAGTATATAATAAAGACAATTGTCCTTCCCACCTAAAAGAAGTCAATAATTGTTAGATGATTTGATTATTTCCTGTGTGTATAAGAGGTTCCTCGTGTAATCAGTGGCTAGCTCGCATTCTGCACAGGTAAGCTGTACCCTTGCTGCCACTTCTACCACTCTGAGAAGCTAGTGACCATGGTGGCACCACTGGTCAGACTCGCTGCCAAGCATTCAGTCTGTAAGACTTAGCTTTAGTTAAGGCTGCAGCCCTTCAGCACTGCCGGCTTTGCTTCAGTGAACCTCAGAAATTCCCTTCTGGAATTTAGCTCCTCAAGGAACGGCTTCGGCTTCAGCGCGCCTCGCTCTTTCCCAGAGGCAAGCCTGATTTGATGTGATAGGGTGTGATCAGGGAGTCGCCCCTTCCATAGGGCTGTAGCTTTCATCCCTGTAAAGTGATGAAACCGAGTTGCTAATTTATGTGATTATCCCCCCTGCATGTGTGTGTGTGTGTGTGTGTGTGTGTGTGTGTTGCTAGAGATGGAATACAGAGCATTGCTCACATGCTAGGTCAGTCAGTATTCTAATACTATTCCCAGCCACCAGTGATATTTTAAACATTTCTTTTGACCATAAGACCAGGGTGGTAAAGAGAGAATAGTCCTTGGAGTCACAAAGGCTTGATTTCAAATCCTAGTGCTGCTCTTTACAAGCTGGGTGGTCCTGGGCGCTTATTTAACCGTTGGGGTCTTTGGTTTCTTGTTTCTCGAGGTCACTGTGAGCACTGAATGACACCAAGTTCGAGGTGCATGAGTATTCAATGCCCATTCCTTTCTAAAGATTTGTAACAGCCTTTCCATGGACCTGACTGTTTTTAAATGCCCATGTTTTTTAATATGCAGCTGCGTGTTACATTGCAGGAATACTGTAGTCAGTTGCTTTTAGTCTGGGCCTTAGAGCCAAGGGAACCTGCTGTAAAACAGTGGGTGTGGAAGTTTTGTAAAGTTTCATCAGGAATCATAAAGCAACTTTCACTCAGAATTCACATCTAAGAAAAGTATTTTATTAAAAGCAAGGTTGAGTAAAAGTATAAAATTTGCTCACAGGAACACTGAACAAATTCAGACATAAGCCATGTCTGCTTGTGGGGCCATGGTGCTTAGTTGATTTCTGGAGGTGTTTACAGTATTTATACTAAGGTGTCATTCATAATAAATTCTTATGAGTGGAAGTCACTTTGAATCACTGATTAAATATGAATCAGCTCTGGTAGAGGTAACTATATTGTGAATATTCTGTCATATTTATTATGCCATCCTGTACCCAAGGAAAAAAATGGTAAGATTAGACTAAAGGCTTGCTTTCTCACAATTTACAGTGTTTAAATGTACCAATTACTTTTTGCCTCTTGGATCTTTGATAATTTAAACGTTTAAAGAGTACTTAACAAATGTTTGCCAGATGGCCTGTTACGATCTAATGAGGCATTACCTGAGTTATAAAATTAGCTTCCAAAACCCTGTATGTATGTATGTATGTATGTATGTTTCAGAACAAGGGTGTTTATACTAAAACGAAAATAGCAATCATAGAAAAGAGATGGAGGCTAGAGAGATGGCTCAGTGGTTAAGAGAACTGACTGCCCTTCTAAAGGATCCAGGTTCAATTCCCAGAACCTGTGGGGCAGCTCACACCAACTGTAGCTCCAGTTCCAGAGGATCTGCCTCCAGCGGTATCAGGAATGCTCATGGTACACAGAAATGCAAACAGATACCCAGACAAGTGACAACAAATGAGAAAGAGGAGTTCCTTGGGAAGAGGAGGGGGGACCCGTGGAAGGAGTGGGAGGCAAATGAGGGGCTGACTGGAGTGCACAATGTGTGCCTGAAAATGTCCCCTTAAAATCCATCATTTTGTACAGCAAATGTATTCAAATAATCCGAATAAAGGACATTTTCTTTCCTCTAATTCTGTCAACCCTTTTGCCCATATGAGCTCTATGCTGTACTGTGAAACCACAGATTTTGGTGGCAGAAGACATCCTGTGTGTAGACCAGTATCTCTGTCTCAGTGCCCGAATCGCTGACTTCTGAAAGTGAGAAAGGGAACAACTGGGTGCTGAGGCTCAGGTGGGCTGTCAGGAAACTTTTGCAGACCACCCCTGTCCTTTCAGACTGCTTCAAAATCAGGTCCTGCCCAGGAGAGTCCTGTGTCCATCACACGCACATTTGCAACACACACACACACACACACACACACACACATCAGTTGTCAGTCCCCAAGAAATGTACATACGTTTTTTGGTAGTTATTTATCTTTATTTTAGGTTTTTGGGTTTTTTGTTGTTGTTGTTGTTCATTTGTTTTGACTTTCTTTTGAGACAGGGACTCACTATGTAGACCAGGCTGCACTAGAACTCAGAGATCCGCCTGCCTCTACTTCCCGAGTGCTGGGATTAAAGGCATGCACCACTACCAGTATACCCCCAGTATATATTTTGTCATGGTTATCTCTGCCAGATACTTAGATACATTTCCAATCTAACAAACCTGCTAATTTTAAAAAATAAATTCATATAAAGAAAATTATTGAATAACAGTTGAATAATAACCATTCAGGTCTTTTATATTTAATATAGATGTTGAAATTCAGGATGCAAAAAGGTGACCTAAGGCCTTCATAGAAAGCAAAGACTGATGCTTAAGGAATTTATAGTAGAGGGAACCGCTAGGCCACGTAAGATTTTACAGTGAAACTTAAAGAGTTAATGAGCAGCATAGTGAAGGATGTTCTCTGATAAATTAGCCTTAGCACATTTCAAAATGCCAATTTTTTTCTTCAAGCAGACCTTGGGCCCTCAGTCATGACTTTCACAGTAGTGTATGTCATAACGTGTACGGATAAGGTAAGATTGCACTGTTCACAGCCTCTGAGCTGGAAGTAGGTCACATTTTTACACACCACATATTTTTTGACAATGTTCTAGTAAACTAGGGAAAGGTCAAGTGTTGAATCTATATTGCAGCACAGAATTTATATCAGTGGCAAGTAGACTAATTTGTCTATGCATGGACACAGAAAGCATAGGTTGGTTGCAGTGACATTTGTATGGTCAAAGCTCTTGGAAGGTTAAGGCAGGAGAAATGAGTTTAGGGTGAGCTATGGCTACATAACAGGTTCAAAGGTACTTTGGACTACACAGCAAGATCTTACCTCACAAAAAGATGGAGGGAAGAGTGCAGGAGAGGGTGTGCGGAGAGAGGAGTGACATGTGTATCCCCATAACTGATAAATCTCTCTGTTTGGCAACTAGGAAGCTGAGAGCTGAAATTCTCACCTTTATAAAGTGTGTGAAGATTCCTTTCTCCACATGTGGTTAGCAACCTTTAGAAGTTGTTTTCATTACACTATTCTGACTTATCTCTCTGCCTTGATGTATTTTGTCCCATTGTGTTCTCTTGCGCTAAACTCTCATCCTGATCCCATTACTGTTGCAAATAATGGCATGAATCCAGCACTTACTAAGGATCTAGGCATAATTTAAGAGAGAAATGCAAAATACAATTTTATCACAAAGTTTCCTGTCAGATATCTGATTATGTTTCATTCTCGCCCCAAATCATACACTATCCATCAATCAGACCTTCACATCAGATGTCACCGGACTCTGTCTATTAAAAGAGAGTGTCTGGGGAGACCTGAGTTCCATCTCCAGCACCTATATGCAATAAAGTCAGGTGTGGTGGCTAACATGTGCCCTGCAATTTGCTGGCCTTCCTATGTTATGTCTTTCACATAATAGGAAAAGTTCATACATGCTAAAAAGAGAAACTTAAAATGAAAAGCTGGTGATGGAGGTACACACCTTCAATCCTAGAATTCGGGAGACAGAGGCAGGCAGCTCTCTGAAGTCAAAGCCAGCTTGGTCTACAGAGTGAGTTCTAGGATAGCTAGAGTTATATAGGGTAACTTCCCCCCCCCCCAACCAAAAAAAAAAAAAAAGAAACAGTAACAACTGCAAAGTTGTATGTTTTCTTTTTTTTTTGTTTTTTTTTTTTGTTTTTTTGTTTTTTTTATTGTTATTTTTTTTATTCGATATAATTTATTTACATTTCAAATGGTTTCCCCTTTTCTAGCCCCCCCCCACTCCCCGAAAGTCCCGTAAGCCCCCAAGTTGTATGTTTTCAAACACATCTTTCAGATTCATTTTCTCTAGATATAATTCCAGTGAGGTTCCCCATAAAAAGTATTTAGGGGACTCTTCTACACAAGCCTTTGAAGCTACTTTGAAAGCCACATGGAGAAAGTTAGCTTTATAACTTCCTCTTCTTTAAAATAAATTATATTTATTTTGTGAAGGCACGTGTACATGTGATGTCAGAGGGCGGCTTGTAGTAGTCGGTTCTCTCCTTCCATCAAATGGGTCCTGGGAATCGAACTCGGGTTGTCAGACTTGGTGACAAGCCTCTTCGCCTACCAGAGCCCTTCAGCCAGCCTTGGTGAATTGTTTTTAAATGAATCTCAACAATAGGCACACCTGGTACATAATAATCCCAGATGTTTCTAGAAGCCAAAATATTTTCAGTATCAGAGTTTGGGAGTTCTGTTTATACAGGGCATAAAGATAAATTCTAAAAATAAAAACAGTAATTTGGGTGCTCTTTTAAATGAAGTATCTATTTTGACAGGGAAATTACAGCAGCTGTACCTGGAGTGTATAGCTTGAGGGGTGAGACTGCTTGAAACGAGAAAATAAAGCATGTTTGCACAAATGTTCTCATATTCTGATTTGGACGCTCAATGAAAAACATTATATCTTATGTCCCATTCTTACAACAATCTTGTGGATATTTGTATTTCATATGAAATATTTCCTGACTTCAATAATTTTGGGCTGTCTACCCACAAGTGATGTCAGGCTGACAGAGTTACCCCCTTCACTCACAAGAGGAAATACTCACAGAATTTCCCTGTCTGCTATATTGCTTTTTAGCCTGCTGCTGCTTCTGTGACTAGTTTGAGCACACAGAAGGCAAATTAGTATTGTACATTACAGTTAGGGTTGTTCTTGGCTATCACCTTGGCCACAAGTAAAACCCAAGCAACTGGACACACCAAGGAAGGATTTTTCTTGGTTATGTTATTGGAGGTGGGAAGACGCACCTTAAATCTGGGCCACACCTTCTGGTGGCAGCTTATATAATGGACATGGAAGAAGGAAACATTTGCTTTTTGCCTACTTCACCCTCAGTGGAAATTTCATCTATCCTGCTGCTAAGGGGTTCCTTCACTGGCAGTAGAAACTGTGTTTTCAGGACTCCAGTGTTTACTGAAGAGCAGCTGAGAAGTCTGGTCCTTCCGTAGGGAGACAGCCATTATTGGACCCCACAGCCTGTGATCACTAATAGATCCTCTTACATACACTATCAGTTATGTTCTTCCGGAGAACCCAATAACTTAATGACAATTTAACCAGTAAAGGCAAAGTAATTACAATAATAATAAGGAGTATATTTTAATGGAGTTTAAAAATGGAAGTGAAATTGGTTTTATATAATTCATTGGCTTAGTAATCACATAAAAATCACGTCAAGCTGTAGAGTGTATTTGCTAAGCAGCAACTAGTTAATAAATACCCATCACTCATAAATACAGTCTAGAATTCAGCACTAGCAATGTGCATACACTAGTGGCAGACCTATGGTATAGGTAATGGCCATCCCCTCCCTCCACAGGACGAAAGCTTTCTTAGTAGCTATAGCTAAAGTGACAAGACTGAAAGCCAGAGAACAAGTGTGGAGAACAAAGACTGTCTTCTGGTAAATGTGTCTGTTGGAGTGTGTATGGTGACTATACTGCTACCAGCCAGGTGTCCCAGCACACCTGTCATCCCACCACTCAAGATGCTAAGGCAGGATTGCTGCAAACTCAAGGCCAGCCTCAGGGAGTGAGTTTGGAGATAGCCTTGGCTACAGAACAATATCCTGCCATCAACCAAACCAAAACGCAAACCATGCTAGTACCAATAGGGAATGTGTAGTGCAGAATAAGGAAATATGCCAACCAGCCTTTGTGACTCACATAAGTGTGTCTTGGCAACAGGAGGATTTCTACCTAATATTAACCCATTACAAAAATATGCAATAACGAGTTATGAGAATTTAATAAAATCAAAACATCTTGCAGGACATCAGGACCACTTAGATACCTGCACAATGGCACTGATGGGACAATGCTCTCCTGAGCTGGGACAGTGCTTTCCTGAGCTGTTTTAGTTTAGAACAAATGGTTACACTTGCCTGCGGCACTCTTCAACCGCAGCAGAAGACCTGGTGTCTGGGATGAACTCTCACTTCTCAAAGGCACTGCACCTCATGGGTTGGATTATTTCACAGTTGTCAACAACTGTATACGGTAACCTATAAGAAATTCTGGTTCTGTTTCCTCATCTTTAAAACTAGACACCATCTAAAATGTTGTGTCAAATATGCTCTTTAAAGGTGAAATAATCTAGCAGTTAGATTTCAAAACAAAACAAAACAAAAAACAGGCAACAACCTTCAACACTGCTCAGAAGTTAGTTTCTCCTAAAAGGAGTGTCACAGCAGAGTCTCTGTGTGGAGTCAACTGGGAATTCTCCAAGCAACCACATGTGCAGGATACCATGCTTACTAAAGGATAAATTATTAGAATGTGCTATCAAATTGAGTGTTGGAGTTGGGGGTGGTTTGGAGGAGGACTATTTTCTACTGGCATTGTTTATAGCAGAAAGCAGCCAACTACCTGGGTGTGGCAGTACTCACCTTTAGACTCTTGGGAGCTCTTGGGAGGCAGAAGTAAGATCTCTGAGTCATGTCTGCATAGAGACTGAGTGAAAGGCCAGCTATGGCTGTACAGTGGGACCCTGTTCTGAAATAGAAAAGAAAGGAAAGGGGAACAAAAATGGGAAGAACGGAAATGGAAAGAAGGAAGAAAGAAGAAAAGGAAGAGGAAAAAGGAGATAGGCAGGAAGAAAGAAAAAGCTGCCAACTTTTGGTCAACTTGATTATTGTGTTTAACTTCCTGGCAGCTGTGTCCCCTTCATCAAGAAGGGGTTACCCTGTGTCTATACATTACTGACTTCCATGTCTCCCCTCAAACATGCCTTGTATAGTGTAGTTTGGTGCCAGGTACATCCACCAGCAAAAGCAGGTATGCTGGACTCATGCCCATCCTTGCGTGTTCACCAGCACTCACTGAGTAAGGATATCCAAGGGTGTTCCAATCCCGAAAGTAACAATTGTCCGATCACAATGCATGTTCCAGATGCTTCTCGGTGCTGTTCTGCAGCACGATTAGCCATGTGTCGGATCCCACTGCTAATATTACAAAGACATGTTTGCTCACCTAATGCAGAGAAGTGCTTAGTTGGCCCTCAGCATTGGTTCAGTCTCCATATCCAGTCTTCTCTTTCCCCAGAGCTCTCAGCATTTCTGCACTCCAGAATTTCTGGGATGCCACCAATGTTTCGGTATCCCTAGTAAAGAATCAGGAACCTTTCATGTTCCATCATTCAGAGGATTTGCTTTGTAAATAGGATTGTAGAGTGGGTGTCCTAGGGGTTCTGTTGCTGCAGTGAAACACCATGACCAAAAAGTCAAGCTGAGGATGAAAGGCTTTATTTAGCTTTCACTTCCACATTGTTGTTCATCAGCAAAGAAAGTCAGGACAAGAACTGAAACAGGGCAAGAACCTCAAGGCAGGAGTTCCACACATGTGCCGTGGCAAGTGTACACACACACACACACACACACACACACACACACAATGGTATGTGTGTGGAGAACCTAGTCATTTCTCCCATCCCCATTTGTTTCAGGTATAGGAACTGGCACAGGTAATATACCTTCTCTCATTGTTTGAATCTGGGCTTTTGTGTTTTAGTTCTAGATAGAGAACCTGTCATTCATCAAAAGGATTTGATGGTCTATGCTCATCAAGATAGATGCTCCCTTAGACCCATGAGGCCTTGTTCCCCACCTGTAATCATAAGAAATAACTTCCATTGTTCCCTTTTCAGGATGTGTCATATGAGCAGGATGAACAGGGGGTCAGAGATGTGGGGCGAAGCAGCACGGAGACCCTAGACCCCAATATAGAATACTCCCACCCCAATATAAAACACTCCCTTTCTCAAACGTTTTAACACTGGGCTTTTTATCACAGCTTTGCTGACTGTACTGACTGGTTTTGTGGAAACTTGACAAGAGCTAGAGTCATTAGCAAGGAAGGAGCCTAGCCTCAGTTGAGGAAATATCTCTATATGATATAGCTGTAAGACATTTTCTCAATTAGGAAGAGCTGGATCTATTATGGGTGGGGCCATCCCTGGGCTGGTGGTCCTGGGTTCTATAAGAAAGCAGGCTGAGCAAGCCAAGGTGAGCAAGCCGGTAGGCAGCCATCTTCCATGACCTCTGCATCAGCCTGTGTATGCCAGAAGAGGGTATTAGATCCCATTACAGATTGTTGTGCTCGTTCAACTTGCTGGGAATTGAACTCGGGACTGCTGAAGAGCAGCCAGTCATCTCTCCAACCTGATAAAATCAAACATACTTTCAAACAACTGCTGTAATTTTACAAAACACGAGAAACCCTGAATTTCACTAGTAAACCTACCTTCTGAAATGAGGAAACTCCACAGGGCTGAAGGATAATGGTACTTGAAGCAGTGCACCCTGGGTAAGACCACTTCTCAACGGGTCCAAGTGTGCCACTCAGCTCAGCTTTCTGTTTCCTTCAGCAGTCAGTAGGTCTGGGAGTCAGAAATTGGAAGTTTATAGCTCATGAACTGCCTGGGAGAAGGTCTTCAGGAAACAGTGAGGGTATCTTTGATCCCATGAGATACTGACACAGGGATCAGCCCTGATCCTGAGTGTCTGAGGTCAATTATCAGCCTGCAGGGTATGGAGCACAAAATGGAAAGAGGTATGCATTGGGTGGCAGCATCGGGCTGCTTCTTAAAAAACAAGCAAACTGCATTTGTGTTTGTATGTATGTGTACCTGTGTGTATGTATATGAGTTTGTATGTGCTTACATGATTATGCATATGTTTGTATGTGTGCCCATGTTTGTAGGTGTGGTTTTATGTGTGGTTGTATGTGTTTATGTGTGTGTGTGTATGTTTGTATGTGTGTTTATGTGTGTGCACGTGCAACGGTGCTCATATGGAGGTCACAGACTCTACCAGCGGAGTTGGTTCTTTCCATTCCCCATGTGGGTCCTGGGAATCAAACCCAGATACTCAGCTTGTCAACAAGTATCATCCTCTGCTGAGCCATCTCACCAGAACCACCAGGCTATGTCCGAGAACCACTTTGTCCACACGGGTAACAGAGCATGCACATTTCAACAGCCCTTCAGCTCAGCCATGAGAGACAACAGCAGTAATGAATGAAGTAAACCACCAGGACTCTGGTCATGTGGGAGGAGAAGCTGAGTCAGAGTTTAGTTTCTTGAGTTTAGATAACAAAATGTCAGGAGCATGTATATCCTTTATTTGCCCATATTTATAAGAATATTTATTGATTCTCTGTACAGCAATTCACACACATAACACACTTAAATAGCATACTATCCTTTACTTCTCTTTAAAGATTTGTTTTTATCTGTACAAGTGTTACCAGCATGCATGTATGTGCACCATGCATATATGTGCCCTTGGAAGTCAGAAGAGGGTGTCAAAGTCACATCATTGCCAACTGCTGAGTCAGTGCTGGGAACTGAACCCAGGTTCTCAGTAAGAGCAGCGAGTGCTCTTAACTACTGAGCCAGCTGCTCTGCCCCCACTCACAGCTCTTGAAATTAAGAGGAAACCAAGTAAGTAACATATTTGATGCCACTCAAATTTTCAAGTCCAGAAGGACATCTTGCTAATAATGAAACAAGTGTTTAATGTATGCCAACCACATGCAGTGTGTTAGGGTAATTCTGGACCTAGAGAGCTAAGAGAGGTGGGTACCACAGACAGCTCAGCAGTTCCTATGGCTAATCCTAGGCACTGTCTTCTTAATCTTCAAATAACACTCAAAAGTTTATTCTTTCAGGAGTTGTATGAAAGAGAAAACGTGGGGCTGGAGAAGGTTAAATTATACAGCTAGCCTCTGTACCGGCGTTGGGAGCCGCCTTTCTTCAGCATCTGATACAACACCGAGCAGACAAACCCAGCTCACTGGTATTTGTAAAGTGAAGCCTCTCATCTGCTTTTTCCCTGGGCAACCCTCCCAGCACTCATAACACGAAGCTGAGTTGCTCCCATTCATCTGTAGCCATCTTTTCCCTAGTGAGGAAATGTGGCCATGCCTTCCCCTCTTCCCTCCTTAACCCATCCATGTGTGCTCCCCATGTGTGCCATCCTGACAAGGATGCCTCTTAGTCACCTTCAGTCCCTCCATTTCCACAGTGTGTGTGTGTGTGTGTGTGTACATATACATACATACATACACACTCAAATTTCAAAGTCAATTTATGTTGGTGAGACCAATGTAAATGTGAGTCTTTGAAATGTCTCCCTTGGGGACGGGGCTGTGGGCTGTAGAGTTTAATTGTCAGAAAGTTTAATTGTTATTGTGCAACTCCAGCTTCCTTGTGTGCTGGGCACGCCATAGGTGCTAATAGTGAGGAAATCTGACTGCAACTCTGCTCCTCTCTTCATTAAGCTAATGGAACATTTTCCTCTCATTTTCTCCCCAGGGTGGCTGTAGGAGTACAACCTTATAATTGTCGCTCTTACTGTAATTGGAGGTGGTGGGAGTACCTATAATCTTATTGTCTTTTCTGTGTGGTTGTAGTTTATTTATGACCTATTGATAATTCCCAGCCAGCAGCAGAAAACTCAGTGCATTCAGCATTAGCATTCCCTCCCAGGAGAGCAACTACTCAACAAAGACTGTTATTAGCCCAAAAGAACACATACCAGGGATGGCCCACCATACCAAATATAAACTTCCTTCCTGCAGAGACTGACCCTTCTAGGTATCATGGTTTGTTTTTTTTTTTGCCACTAGAACTTCTAAAACCTTAATCTGTACCCTTATTTAGAGGTGAAAGTTAAGCTTCATCGACCATTTTGAGAGACTCTCTATAGCTACCATACCCCTGCCTCCAAGTGATGGGAGTTGTATTTAGCCATTAAATGTGTTGGAGTACTGTAACAGGGCAAAAACATCCATCAGCCTCCACTCCCTGGCTGCTGCTGCCCTGTGCTGAGTAAAATTTGGAGCCAGCAAGCCACTTACCCAAAGAAGGATGCCCTTAGAACCCAGTGTTGTGCAGGGTGATGCGATGAAGTAGCAACACTAGAATTCCAATGTTTCTTGATGACAGAATCCACATACCACCATTGACAAGATGCTGCAGTGTTTTCCTTTTCTTCAGGGCATTGAATACATTCTAAAAACTTTCCACAATCCATGTGTATTATATTTGGTTTATGCTAGGTGAAGACAGCTCATACGTTGAAGACTTTTCTGGTTAAAGTAATTCCTATTTGTGTACTGCCTTTTAATTTTGGACAAGAACATTTCTTCTGAGCTACACACACAAAGTTCACAGGTGTAAAACCTTTCCTTGGCACCCATGAAACTGTACCATTGTGTTTCTTCCTCAGCCTGAATCCTGATGATGGATTCAACCTGGGTACTGATGATGGAGAGTATGTGTTTTGGTTTTGTTGTTGGATCTTCTTGGAACAAGAAGTATTCCCACACTGAGGAGAGCAGAAGAGAAGAGGTGTCACTGGTGGGCCAAAGCCAGAACAGCTCTCCAGAGGCTTCCGTGCTGGGTCTGGTTTGTATTTTATATTCTAAAACCACAAGGTGGGTTGAGGGATGGAGGGAAACAAGTAAGAGTTTAGAGAAGTTTTACACGGCAGTCAGCAGCAGCAGGTTGTTAGGGGAAATGACTATTGTCTCAGCCATTTTTCCAGGCCATTCTGTTTGAGGTAGCACATGACGTCATGCTTGGCAAACAGGCAGTACAGGCGGTGCTTTAAGTAAATCACTAAATAAATCGATAAATCTGCATCTAATTAATTGGCCTGTCTACCTCATTCTAATTTATTTTTGTGACACCGTGATCAAATACCCACCAGGAATGACTTAAAAGAAGGTTTGTTTGACTGACAGTGCAGTCAGTCCGTTAGATAGGGAAGGCATGGAAGGGTGGCCTAATCTGTGGTGGCAGGAGCTTGTAGCACAGTTCACTTGCCAACCAGGAAGGAAAGAAGCAGGCTGGAACCAGAGTTGGGAGTAACCTTCAAAGGAATGTCCCTTGTGATCTATTTTTGCCAGCCAGGCCCCACCCCACCTTCTATAGGATTGTAAAGTAGTGTAAGACAGAGACTTAGCATGTTAAACATGAGTCCATGGGGACAGTATACATAGTCAAACGTTTGAATTTTTAAAACTAATAAATTATACATTAATACTTATCAGGTATCTAAGAATTCAGAAAGCACAATGCTGAGAATCTTTATGACTATTTCATTTTGTACCTCTGTGGTAGGCGGAATAATTACCTCCCCAAAACGACCATGTTCTAAAACCCAGGACCTGTGAATATGTTATCTTAGATGGCAAGGTCCTTACAGGTGTTACTAAATTAGGAATCTTAGCATGGAAAGTGAACATGAGCATTTGCTGAGGACCTGTTTCCTAGTGTGTTGGCCTGAACTGGTTTTTCATTGTAACCTCATGTATGGTTTGGATCTGAAATATCTTCCAAAGGCTTATGAGTTGAATTCGGGATTCACTTCAGTGTAGCAGCGTTTATAGGTGAGACTTCGGGGAAGTAATTAGATCCTGAGAGCTCTGATCTCAGGCTATCTTGTCTGTAGTCTGCCCTTGCTTTGAGGCTGCCATGAAGTGAGAAACCTTTCTCTCTCTGTGCACCATGGTTTACCGTGGTCCAGAAACAATGGTGCCAAGTGACCATTAACCACCAAGATAAACTTTCTCCCCCCACAGTTGATTTTCTGTCATTTTGGCACAACAAAAATAAAACAGCATACCTCACATAACTAGAAGGAGAAAGAATTCTCTGGGCCCTTGTCTGAGGAACAATTACTTCCATTCATGAGGGTATGCCCTCATGGCCTCTGTGCCTCCTAGAGTTCCCATTTCTCGAAATGTCTAACATGAGTCTGGGGAGGAACATCAACCTTCTGCCTATGGCAAATGCTAACATAGATTCCAACCACTTTGCAAAGCAAAGCCACCATCATGGTGATGGGGAAAGATATATTTAAAGGTGTCCAAATGACTTGGTTCACCTTTCTGCCTTTGCCATGCAAAGGGACGACTGTCTTTGTATCTGAATTGTCTTTTGAAAAAAAATGGATTCTCTGCAGGCTCTGAAAAGACTAAAAAATGCAGTGTTAGCTGTCCTTCTGAAGATCCACCCTTCTATCTTCAACCATCAGACAGATAACTTTAACCATTAGATAGATAGCTAAGTTTTTCATTTTCTAAAAATGTGTTCAATTAGAGCTAGTCATGTAGTGTGGTAGTATCACATGTAAGAGGCCCTGGGTTCCATCCAAGCACCAGAAAAACAGACTAAAGCAAAAAGCCCAACAGGGTTGTTAATAGTTCAGCATGTCTGAAATCAGAGCTGTCTTATGCTTCCTTTTGACACCAATTTCCTTTGTCTCCTTGTTGTAGACTAGACTCTCACGCTATTTATACCAAGAGGGAATAAACAGTAGTTTTAGAGGCAGGGTTTAATGGGTTTTTAGATCTATATAATACAACTTTTAGAGTCAAAAATATAAAAGATATCATACTCTACTTTCAATTCAAGCCCAAATTAAGACATCACAGTCTTAGTGGGCGATCACTTAACAAGCCTCTGGCATCTGTCAGTTCACTATTTTCTCAGCAGGTCTAGATTAGTAATCCTAGCACTTGGTAGGCAGATATCTGTGAGTTCAAGACCAACCTGGTCTACAAACCAAGTTCCAGGACGGTCAGGGCTGGCTACACAGAGAAACCCTGTCTTGGGAAAAATAAATACAAGTTGAGTTACATGGATGTCAGGAACGTGGATGGTTCACTCAAAGTTGGTATGTACTGTGGTTCTATAGTAGATGTGAATGCTTGCTCATCAGCCCTAACTTGCGAGACTACTTTTCCCCTTCCTATGCAGTGAAAGTTCAAACTCCCACAGTTTGGCTCATGGATCAAGGCTGAGTTAAGCATGTGTCCCTAGATGGTATAAGGATCTTCTTGAGACTTTATTGCCAAAGAAGAAACGAGGTTTTCTCTTCCTCTTTGGGGAGGCATAGAACAATGTGAAGCTATGATCCATCGGCTCTAATGGCCACTTCTCCAGAGGACAGGCATGTGCTCCACGACAGGCGGCAGTCGAGAACTGAGCGTGGGCCAGACGAATGGGCAGATCACGTGAAAATTCAATATCTTTAGCCACACCTTACTCAGCTGGTCCTGAGCCTAGACTCTGAGCACACACACAAATACAAAACAAACAACAAACAAACAACAACAACTCTTGAAAATCCAGTTCAGTTTGATGTGGATTTGTTATTAAAGTTGAATATTTTTAATTTCACTTTTCTTTTTTTTAAAAAAAAAAAAACCTGCTATCATAAGAATGTATATAGCAAAAATGTTTTCTCCAGATTTCCCTCCGCCAAGTTCCCACCTCACAGCTCATCTTTAACTTTTAAAAATGCAACCTTATAAAATATTCTTCATGCACATATAAACACTTATAAAAGTATCTCTCTATTCCTTCCCCTGCTTTTTCATGAAAGGCAGCATATTAAACAAATGGCCCTTGCCCTTGACTGTTTTAAAACAGCAAACACTACTCCCTCTCTCTCTGATAGCAGAAGCTTCATCATGCCCTGTTCAGCTACAGAGCACTGCAGGATTTAGTCTGACCAGAACCTTGTAGCTACAGGATCCATTGTGATCAGAACAAGACGGCTTTGAGGAACTGATTCAACTCTGTGGGAGAAAATAGTTTAGCCCCATGATAAAGATTAGTAGATCTAAGTTTACATAAGTTTTGCATCTATTGAGGGTAGTGGTTTTTTTTTTAAGATAATCTTTCATATGGCGCAGACTGGACATAAATATCTTATGTATCGGAAGATGACCTTAAGTGCCTGGTCTGCTCTCCTAGGCCTTCCTCGTGCTGGGAGCACAGGTATATGCTACCTGCCCTAGCGCTCTCTCTCTCTCTCTCTCTCTCTCTCTCTCTCCTTTTTTAATATGTATGTATCTTAATAAGCTAATACTCCCCAGAGGTAAATGCTCCCTCTGAACAGCATTGACCATGACTGTTAAGAATGACCCAATATGATCTTTTTCTAAAGGCTTGTTTTATTTTAATGACTGATCCTTGTGAGGCCACAGCCATGCCACTAAGAACAGACACGAGGGAAGCTTTATTGCTTGGTCTCTTCCTCCTTGGACAGTCTTGAGGATCTCTTCCTTCTTAGCCTGGAGGTGCTCCTCCCAGTGCTTTCATGTTTCCTTGGTCTTAGACCTGCGAGCCTCAGCCTAGTCAGCCAGCAGCCTCTTGTGGATCCTTGTCTGCCTTCAGCTTGTGGTTGTGCTCCGTGAGAATCCGCTTGTGTTTGAATAAATTCCCCCTGACCTTCAGGCACAGGCTGTGATACATACGGTGGCCAGTCTTCTTAGATTCCCGGTATCTCCTGAGAAGCCGGCTCCTCAGAAGCAGGATCCTCATCCTTCTCATCCAGGTCACCTTCTTGGGCATCCGAGTGTTGGCGGTACTCTTCCTCTTTCCTATGCCCACATCCCTGCCCTTCCGTCAGGACAAGGTGTTTTTCCGGCAGCGAGCCCGGGAATGGAATAGACAGGCTTCCAGATGATCAGCCCACCTTTGATCAGTTCCTGATCTGCTGACCCGAATTGGCAATGGCGATTTCATTGGTCCAGCCAGACCTTCTTTTTCCCACAGTGGAGGACACTAGAGGCAAGCCTCTTCTGTAGCCTGAGCACACTCGTGGCTGCGGACGCAGCAGCAAAAGGAAAGAGCTCCCAATATGATCTTGAAATATGAGCCCAAGTCAAAATACACTACAACTCAATCTGGGTTCACAAATATATTTTCCTTGATATAAACAGTATAAAAAAATTCGGCTACTTTCCAATATTTAAAAATTTTAAACTAGGATTCTTCACCTTTGTGTTTTAATATCTCACCATATAATTTTATATGAATATGCTTTTAGTGTTTCTTGGCTGCTTGGATTGCTTGGGTCACAAGACTCTAACAGGTTGAAGGCTAGTCACAATAATTCACTATAGATTTACCAAGGAGACCTAACAGTAACAGTAACACAAGGCTGACAAAGTAAGTTCTTCCCTAAGTCAGGAGAGAACTGATTCCTGAAAGTTGCCCATCTTCACACCTATGTGCGTGCGCACAACACACACACACACACACACACACACACACACACGCACACATCATCATCATCTATTTAAAACATTTTTAAAGAAACCTTAGTACATAAAGTACTTATAAGAGGATTTTTTTTATTCTAACTGGCAAAATTATTACAATAATTATTTGGCTTTAATTTACAAGAAATAGGCAGCTGGCTGGTGGTTCAATTATATGACCCAAGAGAATGTCTCAGTCCTATTATCCGATTACTTTCCAGGAAAGAGCAGATAAGTAGTTAGATATGCAAATTTCTCCTAAGTACCTTATCCAAACACAGAAGCAGCAGGGAATGTTTCATTTTGTTTTGAGGTTGTTGTAATCATGGCAGTGGGGTTTTGCTGTGATTGCTGTTGATATTGGTTTGTTGCGGTGGCGGAGGATTTGAAGATGGTTGGCTTAGATGGAGTGCTTTTCCAGCATGCTCGGTGCCTTTGGTTTGATACCTAGAACCACAATAAATGAATAAAGAAATAACTATTCTTTTAAAACTATTCTACAGCTAAAGGTCAGCAGGAAGGAAATTAAAGTAAGGAAATGGCCTTCAGTCCATCTTGCCAGGGGGAGGGGTGTCAGGGTGATGAGTAGCACAGTCCTCAGAATCACATCCCTGAAGCCTCTGGGGCTGGTGGCCCTGGTATTTATTAAAATGTATATGAAGATGAGGCTGAAACAAAGAGGAACATTAGAAGAATTGCTAAGGGTGTAATTGGAACTCCCTTAACTTCAGTCTCTCTTAGCTGGTGGAAAACCAAATCCAATTCCCATAGAAAGAGGGAAAGGGGGTTTTAGGAATGGATAAGTGACCTGAGATAGCTCTAGGAACTGTCAGTGGAATGGACAATCTCTTGAGAAGACTCATGACAATGCGTGCTTACCTGCATATCAGCACTCACCGTCCTCCTTCTTAAGTTTGGCTCTGGAAGCAGGCAGTGCGTCTATATCACCCAGCAGCTACAAAGTTGCTTCTATGACCATCTAAAGCGGCCTAGAGGAAACACCTAGGAATACTGAGTTCCCATAATAAGGCTAGGCCAGCCACTCTGTAGTGAGACCGGCAGACAGCCAACGGGCTCCTCATGTGAAGCATAGAATCCCCCAACTTTTAAGTGAAAGAACTCTGAAACAGGCAAGATACCAAGAAACCTTAAGTGTCTGAGAAAAACTTCCAACTCGGTCTCAACAAAGCTTTAAAAAAGAAAAACCACCTCACAACAAACAAACAAACAAATAAACAAGCAAAAAACTCAACAAGTTCCAACTTGGAAGAAATAAAGAACATAGAAGGCGATGGGAAAGGAGAAATGGAATTATTTCTCGGAAAACCTGCTTTAGATCCAAATTTCCTGAAATGGGAAGTCTAATTAACATGGGCATTCAGAAAAAATGTAAATATATATATTTACAGTACAGTAGAAGAAAACTTGACAAGCTCTTCTGACATCAGAGTACTGGGAAGCCCCCACTAGTCTGTGTGTCTTCAATCCCAGCTCTTATGAAAGGCCAAAGGACGGAAAACTCAAGGCAGGTGTAGACCACATAGCCAGATAATGTCAGAGAGAAAGAAAGAGGCTGGGGACAGAAATCACGAAATGTTACAGAGGAAAGACAGATGATACAATGTCAGAATTATACCATGACAGAGGAATGGAGGGGTGACTGCCAACAGGAAATCATTCATGAGAGCCGGGTATGGTAGCACCCGGGGAGACGAAGGCAGGACAGTCATGACTTTCTAGCCAACCTTAGCTAGAAACCTTGGCAGTGGGTTCCTGGCAAGCCTGGAATACATAAAACACTCTTTAAAAAGTTCATGATGATTTTCCAAACTAAATGAAGAGTTTTCACATTCCAAAGGCCCTGGCTGAGTCCAACACAACAGATAAAACATACTAAGCTCAGGGCTGGAGAGATGGCTTAGTGGTTAAGAGCACTGACTGTTCTTCCAGAGGTCCTGAGTTCAAATCCCAGCAACCACATGGTCGTTCACAACCATCTGTAATGGGATCTCATGCCCTCTTCAGGTGTGTCTAAAAGACAGCAGCAGCATATTTATCATATATATATAATAAATAAAATCTTATATAAACATGTCATTTCAGAACTCAGAAAACAGAGGATCTATAAATCTTCACAGAGGTAAAACAGGCTGGATATAAAACACTCAAATCTGGAAACTGCCTCACATTTCTTGCGGGTAAGGGGGACACGGGAAGCCAGAAAAGGGTGAAAGAAGATAACTGGAGGTTAAGAGTCCTAACTTCAGTTGAGATGCCATTTGAGTGACATAGGTTGAAATCCAAAGTCAGTTTTCATGAAACCAGTGCAGAGCCAGTCCTTCATCCCTGAAAAGCAGAGAGGGAAGCTGATTACGAAAACTCAGAATCCATTGGACGATATTGCACACACTCAGAAGGAAGGGGAATCCCAGAACAACAGTACTTAAACATGAGGTCACACTAGGTCATGTCAAAACCACAGTTCTGACATCTTGAAAGAGGATGGAGAAAGGATGTGAGAAGGTAAGAGCTAGAGGATGTGGGGAGGGGCGGGATGAAATCCTGTGTCTGGACATGACATGGCTGAGGCACAGGAACTGGCAGCAGCTGTGGTGACCCACAAAGGACCAAGGCAGTCAATATTCCATCTGCTCAGGGGAGGGGCTCATGAGTCCTCATCCCTAGCTGAGAAGCCATTGTCAATGGGTGGTCACTGGAGGAGCGTATCGGGTTTTTCTTTTTCCTTTGGGAGTGTGGCTGCTGGTAGGTTAGTAATGGCTCCACACAATACACACATGCACTATTGGCCTTAGTGGGTTATGCGGAAAAAGAAGAGGTCATGAATGTGGGAGATGTGCTGGGGGTACCTGGGGCATGGGAAGTGAACAAGATTGAGATACGTTGTATACATGTATGAAATTAGGGGTGAGATAGCTCAGGAGCCTTGACACCAAGCCTAATGACCAGAGTTTTACACACACACACACACACACACACACACACACACCACAATACTCTTAGAAATAATAAGTAACCATACACATGCTACCCAAAATGCTAAACACATATTTCAAGAGACAGAAATCAAACACCTTAGTGTCAGAGGCTCCACCAACATACATAAAATAATTAACAGTTTTAGTCTGTTATTAAAACCATCAAATTTTTTGGTGTGTGAATAGTCATTACTAATCTTAAAAAAATATTTGTACCTTTAGTATTAGCCAATATTAGAACTCCAAAAGAAGTTAAACTCATATGATATTTATGCTGTATAAATATGAACTCAAAGTTAATTTTATCTTTTTTCCCCAAAACTACATTTAATCTGCACCCGAAAATATGGGACTCAACTCAACTCAGGTGGTCTTAAATTTATGATGGAATGTTAAATTTTATTGAGGGAGAAAAATAAAATATTATTGTGTTTAAATTAAGTTTGTAATTCAAAGGATTCACTCAGTTGGGCTTCCAAATTCTAATTTTAACATGAGAAAGTCTTGATCACAAATCTTTGCTTTAAAGGTTTTTGCTTTCCAATCTAGCATCACTTAGAAATGAACTAAAGAGAAATCGAGTGTATCAGGGCTCCACCCGTTTCCTTAGGAGCCAGCATCACATCTATAAAGATTAACTCTCCTCTCCAGCAGGAAACTCAGCTGCACTGAGTAGAACAGGCAGTGTTTTTCCTTGCTAGATCATTTGGAAAAGTTGCTCAGCTAACTGAGAAACATTTAATGACTTTTACTTGTAGTAAAATAAAGGTGATTTGCTTCGTGGCAACAGTGTACACAGTTGAGAAAGTTAATACATTAACTTATTGTGTTTTCATGTAAATACTTTAAATACTAATACTTTGGCAGAATGTATTAGCAAGGAATATAATATTATGGTTCATGGCTCATGTGGTAGCTGAAAAGAATTAATTGTATAAGTAATCAGGGAAAACAAAGTAAATGTTCCTCTTGGCCTTGTACAATAAATATGGAATTAAAATTACTCAGCCTCAAAAATGCAAATAGAATGCATCTCTCCCAGCTAAAAAAGAAAATAAATACATTTTCAAGGCAGAATTTTTATATTCAATTTCTCCAAAAATACCAGATTAATTTCAGAACCAACCTCATCAAAATTCACTTCATTTTTCCAAAATTATCAAATATGTCCTTGCTTTTAAAACAATGAAATTATTATTCATGTTCCTGAACAAGATTGCTTCCTAGTCAGAACACATTTTAAGGAAAGTTATGTTAATCAGTGCAGAAAAAAAAATCATATAGCACTTCAGTGTATTAAATATGAGATTAAACTCATAGTGAACTTAAGAGAAAATAACCACTGTCCATTTAAACAGATTAAGCATTGGGAAAGGGTAAAGCTTAAAAAGAACTCAATAAAAAAAATTATATTAAAAAACAAAACTCGACAACAGACTTTGTGTTAGACAACAGCGCCCCCTACTGGAATTTCGAAGCTGCCTGGCTCGACATCCTGAGAGCCTTCAGAAAAGGATTGGTGGTGTAGATAGAGGAAAGAGAATCCTTTAGGACGTTCAGATCTCTGCTGGACATCGGGGGGGGGGGGGGGTCAAGGATGCCCGTGCTGGAAACATTTCTTTCCTCTGTGTCATTATAAAAGCCAGGCTCATCGTTTGGCAATCTTAATATTCTTTACCATAAGTGTGCAAGGCATTTATTCAGCTTTGATATTTTATTTACTTTTTGAGGATGGCCTTGACCTTCCGATCCTCCTGCATACACCCACATCCAAAGTGCTAGGATTACAGGAGTGTACTACCATGCCTGCCTGGGTGGGGGACTGGGATTTGAACCCCCTTCTTTGCTCATATTAGGCAATTCCTCTACCAACTGTGCTATACCCAGTAGCCTTGATTCAGATATATTTGGAGTATCTCTTTAGTCAGTGTGTAAATACATGATAAATGCATGACATAAGAAGAAATACCTGGTTATGCAATTATCTTGATTAAACTTCTGTTAACACACAAGGTACTGCGGAGTTTGCTTCATACAGCAATCAGACATGATGACATTCATACCTTTAAATACACACATATGCAGATATCTTACACACATGAGGATGACAGGCAAGCTGTGGCTCACAGTAAAACCTTGCACCTCAAAGTTTACATAAGATGAAAAGCTCCATCTCTGAGCTAGCTTGCTCCCCACCAAGTACAGGTTTATGACTTTAGTTGTTACTCTTTAAACAGACAAACACCCTTCATCATCACAAGAAAAGTTATTAAAACTTCGGAGCTTATAAAAGGTAAAGATGTTGATAAATAGATTGGCCATTAAAACACTTTAAAAATCCATATAAAAGCCAAGTTGTATTTTAGATGCAATAATTAAAAAAAATCAAATAGCTAATAAATTGGCTGATATCCACTACTAAAAGAAGCCCCAGTCCAGCTAACTTGCTAAGCGTTCGTACATATCTCCAAGCAGAAAGCACACTAGCGAGGAAAGTACATTGAGAGAAAACTTTGCAGGCATTTTTACAGATGGACAAAGGCTGACGACACATGGAAAGATGAAATGGAAGCAGAGTGTGAAGACCGAGCTTGGTTTGAAAAGTCGAAAGGAGTACATAGCACTCAGCACTGTGCTTGCCATCCTCTGCCTCTGTCTACGGCGCCACCTCCACTATCCGACACTGAGGGGCTGTGTAGTTCATGCGGGGGGTTTTAAGACCCACAAGGAAGGAACAAGACCCAATCAGGTGAATCCCTTCTCGGAGGCTGTACTCACTCTCCCAGAGGGGCGGGGAGAAGCTGGCGTCTGTCTTCCTGAGAGGTTTGGAAGCACATGAAAAGAAATGAAGAGAGAGCAGGGAAAGTCAAAATCTGCAGTTCCACCGTTTGAAATACACAGCAAAGCCATTTTATAAAGGGGTGAAAGGTACAGTGGGAGGTGTCTTCAGACAAGTCACTTCTCATGGAAACTGGGTCAAAAGCTGTATACAGTGATGGGCTGACCCATCACCAGGCAAGAGCCCCGGATCACATCCCAGCTTCTCCAAGATCAAATCTAACCCGTGTGAGGCTGAGAGCCATTGAACCTCTGGGTCTCAGTTTCTTCCTCTTTCAAAAGAAATACATTTGACAGGTTTTTTTTAAAAGCAGGATCTTTGGTGGTAAATATATTTTTATGAGAACTTAATGTTTGCACAAGATAGAATCTAAGAGAGTGCCTCAGACAATGGTGGTTACGCAAGATGGGAACAGGCTCACATCAGCGAGAGTCCAGTCAGTGGGGTATGTTCTCTGAACTTCTTTGGCCTTTCATCTGTCCTTCGATAGGTGCTGGTTAGGATCTACTGTATGTCCCGCTCAAAGCAGGGGATGGGATGCAAACTGGAATCCAATTCAAATCTCTCCCACCTAAGAATCTGCAATGGTGGAATGAGACCGGTGGCTATTCACCAGTCAGGGCTGCAGGTGTCCGTTGCCCTGATGACTTGTCCAGAAGATCTCAGGCAGGGGTGGGAAGGTGGCAGCCATCACCAAGGACTCTTGGAAGAAAAGGATCCTGGGAAATAATAGCATGGCTACCAGAGGTGTGAGTAATCCCAGGGAGTCAAGAATGTGTCCTGAAGAGGCTGCAGAGAAAGAGCAGGTGCAAACAAATCTCCTCTTCAGAGGGCTGGGTGATGGGTGGGGGATGGGCAGAAGAGCCTGAGGGCTGATGGGATCAAGGAAGATCTTGGGATCTAGATCTGCACAAAGGTTACAGAAGTACAGAAAGAAGAACTAGGAAATGCCCAGGAAAAACAAGAGGACAGTGACTGGTTGCGTTGGGAGCACGGCACATGTACAGGGTCTCTGGGATATCATGTTTAGGTGGCCAGTGCTGCTGACAATCCAGGCTAGCCAGGGAGAGGTGAGGTGCTCCCACAGTGATGAATGAGGAATTAATGAGAAATTTGTATGGAGTTATTTACAAGCATTCTGACTTGGGGACACTGGGCCTCAAAAATTATACTCCGAAATATGTTGCTTTGCATGTGTGCTGGCTCATTTTATGTCAACGTGTGACGTACATCTGAAAGGAGGGAACCTCGCTTGAGAAAGTGCCTCCATAAGATCTGGTTATACACAAGCATGTGGGGCTTGGGATTTAGCTCAGTGGTAGAGCGCTTGCCTAGCAAGTGCAAGGCCCTGGGTTTGGTCCTCAACTCTGGGGGAAAAAAAAAGTAACTGGGTAACTGGCATACGCAAGCATGTAAGGTGTAGTGGAGATGGAGCCTTCGAATTTGTTAAACCTCTTGATGCTTCCAGTGAGTTGTGTGTGCGTTGCTTCAGGCCAAGAGCTCACAGGCCCAAGAGCTCTGGATTTGAGAATGAATCACACACACACACACACACACACACACACACACACACACACCTAAGGTTGCTATGCCTTGACTAGCTTAATGGTTGGGCACTTCTGAAGCTCCCCTGAGGCTAGCACACCTTCCCCTCTGGTATTCCTGAGTTAACATCTTTTAAAATGTATATTTCATCTCTGCTTCCCCAGACACAATTCGGGATAGTGGGCCACCTTCCAGGACTCTTACATGGAGGGCCTTTAAGTCTGCTCTTTCTCGTTCACTGTCATGGAGATTCTACCTGTTTTTCCTCCTGTCTCTACCCATTCAATCTAAAAGCCCCACCTCCATCTCCCTACCCAGCCATTGGCTGAACAGCAATTCTTTATTACCAATCGAAGCCAGCTGGGGGAAGGGACCCTCAGCACCTTGGAAGCACAGCCCTCGTCCCCAGCGAAGCATTGGAAGCTCTTATAGAGGAATTCTGGTGACCTCACATATACAATGGTGCGCCCACCCCTGGGGTCCAGTGGATGCATTGTCTCCTCTAGGACCATTTATTTTGAAAGACTACTCCCCAAAGTTGCTATGCAAAACAGTAAATCTCCCCATCACTCCTTTACCTACCACACATGGTCTTGTAAGAACTCATTCTATTTCCAGCCAAACCCTGAAAATATGTAACTCCCCATTGTGGCAAAAAAAAAAAAAATGCATAATCATAGCCTCCCTCACTTCACAGTCCTCTCCACTGCTTCTCTCATCTTCAGCATCCTCTAAGGTTCCAGTGTGTAGAGCCTTTTTCTGTTCTCAGTGAACGCATTTGCTGTAATTCACCCATTCTACAGGGTTTAGAGTATGTGAGCTGGCACCTCCAAATTCTGACTAAACAGGTAGATCATGTTCCATAAACTTTACATTATATATAGTTTTTCCTTTGACAGACATTTAAAAAAGTAGAATAAGTTTCTTTGTGAGTTCCTGGTAGAAGGCTAACCCCTCCTGCCATCCACCTGAATCCCACACCTGTAGTAGTTGAACAACAACCACAATGGACAAGTCAATAAATGATGTCACTCACAATTCCTAGGATTGTGATGAACCAAAGTAGTGCCTTTGTGTTAGATAGCTACAATGTATCAAGAACTGCTCTAGGTACTCAATGGAGTGTAACAAAATAATCTAAGCTTTTTCTCCCTGGTAATCTTACCAGGAACAGAGTTAACTGAATTCAACACCAACATCTGGAATCTAACAATAAGCTGCCTCAGCAAGAGCAAGACTGAAAAGTCGCTCCACAGAGTTGATAGACAGGATCAGGCCGCTTTTTCATTAGCTGCTTTCTTTCGAGCACGTGTGTGTGTGTGTGTGTGTGTGTGTGCGCGCGTGTGTGTGTGTGTGTGCGCGCGCGCGCGCGCGCGTGTGTGTGTGTGTGTGTGTGTGTGTATGCGTGTGTTGCTTCTGCTACTGTTTTGTTTGTGGTTCATGCACTTCATAATTGTGAAGTTTTCATTCACTATCAATTCATGGGAAGAAATTTCAAAATTACCGTATGCGTCTCTGGAGTCCTCTTTAGTGGATGACAGGAAGTCTTACAGAGGTGGTAACCAGGTTTCAGTTGACGGTCTAAACAGACTGTCCCTTTGGTTCACTATAGATTCCTCTTGTCATCTCTCTTGCACATATCTGGCCCTTCATTCATAGTAAATGCTGGAATTGGAGGAGCCCAGTTTTGATGCATTACCATAGCAGCACAATGGTGGCACAAACGTACAGCTCCCCCCCCTCCCAGTGCCACACGCATGCCCTCCCCTGCTTCTTCCACTCACCACCATTCCCTGTATTTGTTTGGGTTTGTTTTGTTTTTCCTTTCTTGCAGGCTTCATTTCCACTCTGGAAAAAGATGTAGGCCACAAAAAGCACACAAGTAATTAAACAAAACATCCTAAACCCTAGAGTCTGGCGTGCTCCTCCGTCACGTTCTTCTTACTCCGCCCCAGGGAGGGACAGTTGTGTTTCTGCTAGAAAATGCATCACTTTAATGCTTTTGCATGCAAGTAGTTTTGGTTCGAGTAAAGTAGGCCAGACTGAATACGTGGGAGCAATAGATTTGGGGTGAGCATTCTGAGTCCTCCCTCAACTCTCTCACACAGGAAATCCACATTGGTTATAGTACCTGGAAAGAAATGACATCACATGGAGAATGTCACAGATAAACATTTACAGCTGATGGAGTCAGGGACCCAGACAGCTGTTTTCTGTACAAAGGGAGTGCAGTTGGCCCCTCTACAAATGCCTGTGTCTCCCTCCTTCCTAAGAATTCTGATCTCATTCAGCATGTGCCCTATTACTGGAAGCCATGCTCCTTAGAAGAGGTTAGCTCAACTCCGTAACACAAACAGAAACTGTTTCCAGGGCCCACTTCCTTCTTTGTGGTTGGCTTAGGCACATGTGCGTGTGTGTGTGTGTGTGTGTGTGTGTGTGTGTAATGATGTATAAGAGGACTCTGCTAGTGGCTTCCAGGTGATGGAGAAGCACATCAATATGATATAACCACTTGCAGCTGCCCACTAGGGTGAAGTCACAGGGTCACAGGGGCACTGAGAACACAGAATGAATTTCTCAGCTTACTTACAAGTTCCGGCCCCTGTCATAAAAGCAGACACAAAGTGTCAAGCTGGATCAGACCAGGGGTAGCTGGCTCATGCTGGTTGCCGGCTTCTCCGTTTCTCATTTTGCTTCCTAGAATGTGGATGTGTTAGATGGGGGTAGAGCAATCATCGTGGTCCGTAGTCCCTGGATGACTTTCAGAACGGACACCATGTATCCAACAGCAGAAAAGAAACCATACTCCAGCCACGTAACATTAAATAAAGAGTCCAAAGAGAGAGATAGCTGTTTTCAGCCACTAGATGTTATGGTGTCTGGAAGTTATATCTGGAAGGATGGCAGTCATGAAGAGAAAGAGCCTGAGCCCAAAGCACAGCCGAAGGGTAGCAGGCGGTGATATAAAGTCCACCAGCCCCGCTGTGACTTTCCCGGGGACTTTTTTTTATTATGTGAGAAAATATCCTTCATTATTGTTTGAGGCACACTGCCTTGGCGATTTCCGTTTCTTGCAGCTGAAAGCAGCTCTGACCGGGTTTAATGGTTTCCAGTGGTTGGAAACTACATGCTCCTTCAAAAAGGGCTCAGCTAATCAAAGATTTGGAAGCAGCCGAGGAAGGTGTGCTACAAAACATTTAGTAAATAGAAAACAGGAGGAAACTATAATCCTGATAGTCCACGGTAATCGTAGCGATAATTTGGGTTTTACAGTCTTTTAAAAACGTACTATATGTAACTACATATAGTTTTGCATACAGGTAATCACACTGTATGTTAAACCTTGGTTGCTACTTTGTACAAATACAATCTCTGTACACAATGTAAGACCCAGCTACCCGGGAATTCAAGATAGGAAAATTAAATTAGGCAGTTTGGAGAAGAAATACAGACCATGAAGCGAAAGCACAAAGGTAGTTCCTGGGAAGGCAGACTGTGATTCTGCGTTCTTTAAACTCACTCCCTTCTTGTGGGATGGGTAGCTCAATGGTGGGGGTCATTTTTCCAGCCTTTCGTGGTCGTTTTGACTTTTGAATTTTTGCTTCTTGGTCTTCCAGATTTCAATGGTGAACCAAGCTAGAGGATGCAGATGCAGAAAACAGAACCTTTTAGGTCAGAGGCTACGAATGAAAAACCAGTAAAGCAGGAGAGTGGGAGAACCCTGTAGAACTCACTGTAGAGGCCCGACTGACCTCAAACTCACAGCCATTCTCTAGCCTCAAGCCTCCTGCGTGCTGGGATTATTGGTGAGATAATCAAGGCTGTCTTTTGTTCTTTCTCCCTTCTGCTACTTTCTCCTCCCCTCCTCTTCTGTCTCCTCCCCTCCTCTTCTGCCTCCTCCCCTCCGCTTCTGTCTCCTCCCCTTCTGCTTGTCTCCTCCCCTTCTGCTTCTTTCTCCTCCCCTTCCGCTTATCTCCTCCCCTTCCGCTTCTTTCTCCTCCCATCTTTTCCCCCTTCCATTCTGGAAGCCAGTCATGGTTCAGCACTGTCACATTGGGCAGAGGGCCTCCAGAGGGAAGAGTGTGCAGAGTCTCTTTATCGTGATTTCTTCCTTCTCGGTCCTTCTTTCAGCGTTGGGAATGGAATGCGGAGCCCCTCGAATGCTTCCTTAGCATACAAGGCTGGAGTTTTTGTTTCTGTTTTAAAGCCAGAGGAATCAGGTCTTTGGAAGCAGTAGAGTATTTAGGGAATCTTGGACATGGATTTTTGAGAATGAATTTAATTTTGTGAGTGGATAGATATAAGGTAGGGGATTACCTCAAAGTAACATATGAAGAATTATATGAAGAAGAGGAGGCAAAGGAGGAGGTAGGAAGAGAAGAAGATAAGTAGATTGAAGACTTTGAATGGAAGGAACATGGTAAATGTGGCCAAAGAGCACCAGACGAAGCTGCGTTCTGTGCCTGTAGAGGCTGAAATGAGAAAAACAACATGCACCAGAGGATTTGGAGACCCAAATAAATAATATTTAAGAGGTTAAATATATAAATAAAAATAACTTGACATAGGAAGGACCTTGAAAAATCTAAGCAGTTCAAGAAGGAGGAGAGGAGGAGGAGAAGGAAGAGGAGGAGGAGGAGGAAGAGGAGGAGGAAGAGGAGGAGGAGGAGGAGGAGAAGGAAGAGGAGGAGGAGGAGAAGAAGAAGAAGAAGAAGAAGAAGAAGAAGAAGAAGAAGAAGAAGAAGAAGAAGAAGAAGAAGAAGAAGAAGAAGAAGAAGAAGAAGAAAAAGGAAGGCCACCCCTTTCCCCGGGTTAACAAGATATAACAAACTGAATGGTCTCAAGCACATTTCATTGCCAGTATTCACGAGATAAATAAAAAGATTCCTGAAAGGAACGGAGGGACCAGTGTTCTCAGCAAAGAAACAGAGTTGTTAAAACAAAAACAAATACAAGTACAGTGGCTCATTCTGTAATCCTAGCACTCTGGAAGTGGAGGAATTCCAGGTCATTCTAGGCTACACGGCAAGTTTGAAGCCAACCTGGGCTACATGAGACTGTCTCAAAACAAAACAAAGTAAATGGACCTGTAATATCAGTGCTAAGGGGGCTGAGACAGGAGGGTTGAGCTTAAGACCAGCTTGGATTACCTAGCAAAACCCTGTCTCAAACTGGGGGGCGGGTGGGTGGAATATTGAAGCAACTCAATAAGAAGGCTAAGATGGCAGAGAAAAGTGTTGACAAACTTGAAGAAACATTGATAGAATGATCCCGCTGGAAGAATGGAGCTCAGTGCAAGTTATTGGAGTCCCGAGGAAGGGGGTGGGGGAGGATTGGGGCAGCAATTTTATTGTAAAATGTATGAGGAATGCCCACATTGTAAGATGGGCACATACAGTCAATAAGCCCCATGTATGGCAGACAAAGGAAATCCAAAGATGTCTTGGCCAGATGGAATGAAAGGAGTGAAACCAAGCGATGGAGACAGGACCACACAAGCGCAGAGAGGCGGTAGGGGCTAACCACACCCGGCTCAACACAGACGGCAAAGAGGTGGGTCTGGCAGATAGTTCTAGGAAAGGAACCGTCCAGCATGCCAGGCAAGCACTCTACACACTCGGCCCCCATGGGCAGATTCATGGTTTTACTTCAGTCTTGGGGAGCGCAAGGCATAGTTGTTTCCGGTCCTGTGGCTTCTGGCCTTGACAGGCTGGTGTTCCTCTGCTTTGCTAGTTCAATGTCTTCAGCCACTTGAGAAACAGCAAAGATGTAAAGTCGTGTGAAGATGCTAAGCTTTAGATATAGGACACATACAATCAAGCTTGCTGTTTCAATTGTCTCTTTGCCTGATCGCTTCGCTCACACTCTCTGACCTGCCCTCACGCTCACACTCTCTTGCTCTCTATCACTCTCTCAGTGTCTCTGTCTGTCTGTCTGTCTGCTTCTTCCTTCCTCCTTTCCCATTCCGTCTTGGGGGGGGGGGGCGACTCCCTCATAACTAGAAAACATGGACATGCCTGATAAGGCCTGGGGATGTAGCTCAGTAGTAGAGAGTGTGCCAGGCATGCGTGAGACCTTGGGGTTGATCCCAGCACTGCATGAACAGGGCATTGTGGCACGTGGCTGTAATCACTGGGGAAGCAAAAGCAGGAGGATCAGACACTCAAGGTCATCCTCAAAACGTATTAAATTCCAGCACTGCATACTGATGTTCTTACTATTCTGACTTAACTTATCATTTATTAAATTGTGAACCTTCGCCACCTCTTATATTTTTGGTTGTGAGCCTAGCTTTTAACAGCTGAGCCATCTCTCCATCCCTACTGGTCACTTTTTTCAGCCTCTTAAATTATATTTCTTGGAATAAGATTTTCTACATAGCATAAAACAATCATTGACAATTAACTTATTTAAAATCACTTTTTCCCTGTGTTGATAGCAAAGAATGCCATTTTCATGACACCCCATATCCTCTAATCTGACCTCACAGCAGGCAACAAACAAAAACAACAATAAAACAAACAAACAAAAAAAAAAAAACAAATCTTCTAATTCCTGACTTTCTTCTACAAGAAGAACACAATTAGTTGTTGGATCCAAGAAGTGGACCTGGTAGACCTGGCAAACCTTGGACTGTCTCCCTCCATCTGTCGGTCTAAAGGTTCCCAGAACCCATGGCTCAACACTTTCTAGGACAGCACAGTCAAACTCTTGTGACAAATGGACAAAATCTGAAGAGTAGAGTCAGACATTTGCCAAGGGGGAAGACTTTGAGGTCCTCAAACTATTTATGGATAACAGAGAGGGCGGCAGGAAGGCAGGGGCCCAGACTGCTGCGTTTGGGGACTGTTTGCTTCCTCTGCAAGGTCCTGACAGTCACAGCCCAGGAGCACTCCTTTTCTGGGGTCAGCCTGTGGGTGCTTTGATGTCTAATCCACACCTGGGAAGAGATACCTCCAATTGATCTATTGCTGTCATTAGATTGGCCGAAGGGGATGTCCCTGGGGCCTGTTCTTGATTCCTAATTGATGGAGGAGGGCAGTGTTGTCCCTAGGCAGGTGACCCTGAGCTGGATAAAAAAATAGCTAAATGAATGTCAGCAAGCAAGCCTCCTGCATGCTTCCTCCTGCATGCTTCCTCCTGCATGCTTCCTCCTGCATGCTTCCTCCTGCATGCTTCCTCCATGCATGCATTCCTCCATGCATGCATTCCTCCTTGGTCTCTGCATCAGTTTCTGTCTCCAGGTTCCTGCCCTGAGTTCCTGCTCTGCCTTCCCTGATGATGACCTGAAAGTTTGGGGAAAAAAAAAAAAAACAAAACAAAACACTTTCTCTCCAAGTTGCTTTTGGTCAGGGGGTTTATCACAACAACACAAAACAAGCTGGAATAGGTGCTCCTCTGTCATTAATTCTGCACACTGTTTACTTTAAAATCACTACCTGGATGGAAAATAAGACCAAATTCTTTTAAAATTTTATTGTATAGCCATGAATGTGCTTTGTAACTCTCCTGTCTATGTTATTTGAGAAAAAAAAAGACATGCACATTATCAATAGTATGACAATTTAGAGAATTCTGCCACTTAAATCACATTCTTTTATATTTCATTACTTGCAAGACATTGTCCATAAAAGTACAATTTTTTGCAGCCACCAAATACAATTAAAATTTTTATTACATTTACTTAATGTGTGTGTGTGAGAGAGAGAGAAAGAGAGAGAGAGTACGTGTGTGTAGTGTGCATATGATTATGTGGAGATCAAAAGACAGCTTGTGGGAATTAGTTCTCTTTACCACATGGGTTCTGGTGACTGAACTCAGTTCATTAAGTTTTACTTCAAACACCTTTTTCCTCTAAATCATCTCACCAGACCCAAGTTCAATTGTTTATTTATTTATGAGACATTGTCTCACCATGTTGTCAGGCCCACCTAGAACCACTATGTAGACTGAGCTGGCCTGGAGCGGCCTGCCTCTGCCCCCCCAGGATTAAAGCTGTGTGCCACTGCACCCTACCCAGTCATCTCTGGTGACATTTCTCCAAACAGTTCTTAAGCTGGACCTCTATAATATAGGAACGCATTTGCAGACATTGAACTGCTTATGCATTTCACACACAGCAAAGTGAAGATTAACGCGGGTTGGTTTGTTTATTTTTAGATTACCTTCAGTCAAATTTATGGTTTGCAAAGTCTGTGATTAGCATAAACATTTCCCCCAGCTTTCTCTGACAGACAGGCTAGAAAACATTCCCAACTAAGTAAAAATAAAGATTTTCAGGCAAGAATAAAAGTAGACAAGAGTAGACATTCTTTTAAAAACAAACAAACAAAACCAAATGACAAAAAAACCCAAAACAAAACAAAACCCAAAAACCAAAAAACCCTTTAGTAATGCATTCACAATGATAAACTGTAACAGAGGGTTTGAAATGTTCCTTGTGCTCAAGAGAAAATCCTGGTAAGCACATACTGCTTACATGTACTGCCAGTGAAAACCGAGAAACGGTGATGCCCTGGGCAGCCTGGCTGTTTGTTGGGCAGAAGGGTGGGAAGCCCAAGGGAGGGAACACTCGAGTACAGTTTTTACCTCAGAAAAACATCCATCTCCCTTATTATACCGCAGCGCCTTTCTGCCACACATCATCACAGCGGGGCAGCCTGCTGTCAGGAAACAACGTCTGCTTGTCTCCCGGATGGAAGGACACTGCAGAATGGACGGTTTGAGTCTTGTACTTTCATGAGAGAAGTGCTTGTAAGGCGGCAGGAGCTCAGAGTGGCCATGAAAATGTTGAGAAACATCAAACGTCAGCCTCTCTGCAGAAAGGTAGGCTCTGGCTTCGGGGCTTGATTCTCTTGGCTCTAGCTGAGTCTAATAGTACACAAAGGATAGACAAAAGCTTGCACGCGACTGGCAGTCACCATGGGAGACGCAAAAAACGATGCCGTTCACTACATAGGTTTTTGCCGGCGGAAAAGCTGCTGCACCTGCAGCCAATTGAAGCTTGGCCTTATTGACTCCTTTAAACTTTTGGAAAACTCTCCAGGCCAGGAAGATGGAACTCTGCTCAGAGAATGCCCGTTTCTGTGCACGATTGATGCTTAGGAGAT
Organism: Apodemus sylvaticus; assembly: GCF_947179515.1. Taxonomy (NCBI): domain Eukaryota; kingdom Metazoa; phylum Chordata; class Mammalia; order Rodentia; family Muridae; genus Apodemus; species Apodemus sylvaticus. Next base: position 78,827,227 of record NC_067479.1, on the reverse strand, counting down.
TTTTATTCTTCAGTTGTCCCTGATTTAACCTTGAGTGTTTTAACATTGAACACAAATTGAACCATGACACCTATACAAAGTATCTCTCCTTCAGTGAGCCAGCCCCGGGGCAGTTCAAGTTTCCCAGAGGTTGATAAGCTAGCCACATGCCTGTCTGTATTGTTACAGGCAACCTTTGCACAACCCAGTTGTCCACCAAATCCCTTGTTATTCATTCTTTCTACAATAACAACATCTCACACACTATTATTCTCTTTATTGTCTTTTTCTAGTTGTCAATGATACAGAATAATAATACATAAATGAGACATAAGAGCTAACAGCCCCCCCCCCATTCATTTTAAACAAATGTTTGTCAATATGCAGAAAATGTTCCAATGCTTAGCCAGAGTAGTGGTGCACATCTTCAATCCCAACACTTAAGGAAGGTAGAGGCAGGTGCATCTGTGAGTTTGAGGCCAGCCTGGTCTACAAAGTGAGTTCCAGGACAGCCATAGCTATAAAGTGAGACACTGTTTCAGAAAAACAAAACAAACAAAAACCCCAACCAACCCAACCAAACAGGATTTTCAAACACTTGAGACTGATCCAACTAGTACCTTTATCATATCATGGAAAAATCTCAGAAAAAAAGACATAAAATTCAGATTGACTACATGTTTCTGTAGAATTCTATTGTGCAGTCTGGGCTTGTGAGGCTTCAGAAATGTTTGGAATAAAGTTATTTAGCCACTGTTAGTTATATTTTCGTGAGGGATTTAGCCATGCTAGTTCTGTTGTTGATCTCTTTCTGCGATAACATCAAATCTCTCAGACAACTCTCTTGATTGCTTCTTCTAGTTGTCATGATCCAAGGTAATAACAGGATACGGTAATCAGGAATGGCATGAGAAAGATTGCATAGTTGTCTTTTTGAGAGGCAGAGCTGTGGGAAGAAAGACATTCCTCTTAACACTTCTTCCTTATTGTCACGGTGGGGTAGGGCTGCTGGCTGGTGGCCCCAGCCCCAGTGAGATCCTGGGTATCTCTAAGGGTGGACTCTCTGGAGCAGGAGATACCTAGGAGCTGCTGAGGCTGGGAACATACTGGAAATTAAAAACAACACAACACAACACAACACAAAACACTCAGAAAACTGGCCTCTTGTCTTAGAGGTCTCACTTCAGTTACAGGGTTGGAAGATCCCAGTTGTGTTCTGCCTCTGTCTATGCTCACACAAATACACAGCTGTTTAATGTTCACAAAAACACTCTATTCAGAAGTCACCCTTCAAATGTCCTTGAAGGCTGAAAGGAAAACAAATGTGCCATTGTTCACTTGGATGCCACGGGCACCTCCCCGTGTTTCCTGTAATCTGCTAATACCCCGTGGCAGGTGGAAACAGTACAAAGAATCCCCACAAGAATCGCTTTCTCCGTTGGGCAAGATGGAAATGGCACTGGGTAAGATTCAAATGTCACCTGCGTCGGCAAGTACATAAAGACATCAAAGGGGTCTGTGACATTGTGGCAACTGCTCCTGTAACTATTACTGTCCCTTAAAATCCATCCCTACAGCCAGTTTCTACAACATAAGAAAAGACGCAAGCAGGATGTAGCGATCCACATGTGTCCTCGCAACTCGTTTATAGTCCGTTTTTATTTTTAATGCTGGTTGAAAAAGAAATACTATTTGTTTAGTTTGTGATCATTCACATGACCTCTCCACGTGAACCTTTACAGCCATCACGAAGCACACATGTAAAAGCTACCAGTGACCATGCAGGAAACTAGTGTCTCTGGAAGATCGACTATTGCAAATAATGTCTGTGGGAGTTCAGAACTGGGTAAGGCTCCCAGCAGGGACTCAAAGCACTGATAACTCAGATGCTGCAGGTAACCAAGTGAATGCACGAATCCTGAAGGAAAGCTGCAGTATGGGGGGGGGGGGGTGTCCCAGGCCTCTGTACCTTGTGTATAAAGGATAGATGGTTTAGAAACTTATAAAACCATCATTCTGAAGCAACTGAGACCCCTGTTTCAGTAAAAGCATCAACAAATAAATCAGACCTTAACTTTGGCAGAAGGGAGAGATGGAAGAATAATAATAAAACAAAAGAACTCAAAAAATGAAAAATATAATCTTGATAAGTGGTTTTCATACGTTCATCCAGAGCAGAGGGTAAGGGTAACAGAAGTGACTAGTTTGAGTGGCAGTATAAAAGATAATGTTTTCAGCCTATTTCTTTACTAGCAGCATGCAGTTATTGATAAGCCCAAACAGGCAGCTCTTTAGGAAGGAAGAGGTGCTATAAAACACGCAAAGGGGAATCTGGGGCTTATGGTACGTCAGAAGAAATACAGATGGCCTCTATAACAAAGCCAACACAACTGACATTAAGTACTCTCCCTTATTAAATCTTGTTATGCTTTAAATGAAAAATGCAAATTAAGGCTGTGGGTGTAGCTTGATAATCGAACCCTGTCTAGCCCATCTAAGGCCCTGGGTTCGACCCCCAACTTTGGAAAAGAAAGGACAGGAAGGGGGGAGGGAGATTAAAATAGCTTTAGTTCAATATGTCTTTCAGCAAAGCACTATGATCAGGGTGTAACATGTCTTCAGAGTCAAAGGCATTAATTGACCTTACAATTCATGTGTGTGTGTGTGTGTGTGTGTGTGTGTACCATGGTGTGCATGGCGAGGTCAGAGGACAACTCAGGGAACTGATTCTTGCCTGCCACCTTGCAGAAGCAGGCTCTCCCGTTGTTTCTGCTGCTGCAGCACACACCACAGGAAATTCTCACAGCTGTGCCCATCTCTCACCTTGCTTTAGGAGTGCTGGAGTGTTCTGCACAGGGGAAATGTAGAAGAAAAAGATCTACAACAGAACCCGTGGCACTGGTCTTGGTTAGAGACTGGGTTAGAGCAATGGAGAGCCCCTGGCTCTCAGGCATCCCTCGAACTCACCTGCTTTTCTTCCTCTGGCTTTTTGTCGCACTTGATGGTCTGTCCTGAGTCTGTCTTTATTGCTATGTGACCATGCGTACTATGCACATGAGAATAAATGAGGTCACAGGTTCAGGTGAGTGGCAGAAAGCTTGCCTCTTGACAGACGGACTCTGCCTTCCTAAATGTTTCTTTTGTCTCAGATTCCTAGGTATCTTGAAGGTTTCCCCCAAACAAGTTCTCTAATAGTCATAACAGCCTGTGAGGATGTTGGTGCTTGTTATATCTACAGGAGGGACAAGTGGAAATTGCCCTATTTATCTAAATGTTCTTTCAAATTCATGATTGAGCTGCAATTGGATATGAATTGCTAGGGCCCTGTCCTGACAACTTTTGCTGGGGCTTATTTGAATATAAGCATAGTGATTTCAAGGCTGTCACAATTGAGACATAGTGCAAATTTCTAGCCATTTTCTTGGCTATACTGTTTCATATCTCACCGGGGAATAAAAACACACATAAAGGTGTAAAAGTTGTATAATTTGGTAGCATAGTTTATAGATTTTCATAAATTAAAAAGATAAGGTTTAATATGTGATTAAAATAAGAAATATATATTCCACATTTAAGGTACTTATTATGCAATGAACAAGGGGGAAGGAATAAGAAAATCTCATGGAGAGGGGCAAGATAATGATATTAAAATAGAATTAAAAGAAAATAGTACCCATCTCCTCAGGTAACCCAAACAGTGGGGGTTATTTAACTTGATAGCTGAGTTTTTAAATAGTGATTATCTAAATCACTGTCATCATTAATAATTCCTAGAGGAACATTGATATTTCATAGTAAATAATTATTCCTTATTCATTTGCCCATGATATGATAGACATGATGTGATATAATATGACATAATAGGAGAAAAGAAATGAATAATAAATTATACTTGATAGCTTCCTTGAATTATGTCAATGTTACCAGGATTGTGGTCATGAAATGTTTTATGGCACAGATAAAACGGTTTTAAGAATACGAATAACTGAAATTAAATTTCTAAGGGAAACTGAAAAATCAATGTACAATGAAGAAGATGCAAAGGAAAATGATCTTATTCAAATATTCTTTTTAGAACAATGTATTAGGGGCGGGAGAAATGGTTGGAAGGTTTAGAGTCCACGCTGCTCATGTAGAGGACCTGGGTTTGGTTCCCAGCACCCACATAGGGTGGTTCACACTGTCTGCAGCTCCAGCTCCAGGAGTTCTGGCACCCTCATCAGGACTCTTTGGTCACCTGAATGCATGTACTGCAAATACAAATAAGCAACCAGACACATACACATAAAATAAAATAAATCTATTTAAAACGTCATTACATCCACTTATTTATTGTGGGGGTTGTGAACATAGATGTGTGTGTGTGTGTGTTGTGTGTGTGTGTTTTGTGTGTGTGTGTTTTGTGTGTGTCACAGTGCACAAGTAGTGTTCATAGGACGTTCATAGTGTTCAGGAATCAGTTCTTTGCTTCCACAGTGGGATCTAGTTACTAGACTGTTTCTTGGGCTTCCATCGTCTTTACAACAGACACATTCCCATGAGGCTGACAGTACACTATCTGGTGGTTGAACCTCAGGAAAGCAAGTGGTCCAAATCACCTGAGGCTACAAGGAAAACCTGCATTAGACCCCGGAAAATCGAACTATGTTAAGGTGGGTAGCACAGCATTGTGGGTGTTGAGCTGCTTGTCTACCACTAGGGGGAGTTTAAAAGTCTGCCCCAGGAATACATTATACTGTTTAGAATACCTTGGTCTTTGACTCTACCTAGTATAGATCCAAGAAAGAAAATCATTCCAACTTAGGTTTGAAATGGAATTTGTACGTTCTCAATGACTTCTTTGTGCCTAGAAGAGCAAAGAGGAAGTTTTCCTTCAGTGTTCAACATGGTTAAAGACAAGTTTTTGAAAGGTCAGGTTGTCTTTTTTTTTTTTTAAGTGTAATATGAAGTAAGTTATCAAACGGTGGGGTTTTTTGATTATTTTATTTTATGTGTATAAGTGTTTTGTCTACATGTGTGTGTGTGTGTGTGTGTGTGTGTGTGTGTGTGTGTATCACATGCTGGGTTGGCATTGCTGAGGTCAGAAGAGGGTGCTGGATCCCCTAGAACTAGAGTTTCAAATGGTTGTAAGCCCCTATGCAGGTGCTGAGAACTGAGCGCAGGTCCTCTACAAGCTCAGCAAGCACTCCTAACCTCGAACTATCTCTCCAGCCTCCTGCCCCAAGTTTTTTTTTATTAAAATACTTATTTTTCTATAAGTACAAAAAAGGTAATACTTTTAAATGCTGCACTTTCAGCTGTTCCCAAAGAATTTATATTCACTGCACAGTTAGCACATCTAGTATATAGGTATTATAAACTGTTATGCTCCTAATTGACTATTTTGACATCTCTGAAAATGAAATTTCCAATTTGCACTTAGTCATTTGTTTCCTCTTGCCCAGAGTCAAATCCTGTTCATACTGCGGTGGGTATACACTCATGGTGGCTCATGCATCAGCATAAGTAACGTTAGACAGTGAGCGGTTAATGTTCCTGACTTATATAGTATTCTCCTAACACTTCTTGAAGAGTAATTTTATTAGATGTCACTGTGATGATTCTACCTGAAATTTCCATTATTGATTAAAATATTGATTACCAAAACATCAATTGGAGTATTAGTTGTGATGGCACTTTGCGTGCAATCATTTCTGAAAGCAAACCACCCAAATCCCCGTGTTTAACACCCAGATATCCCAAGTCACCTGGCACATTGACATTCCCATCTTTCCCTTTAGGTGACTTTGAGATGTTCTGAATCACTGACATTGTGAGTATCAATCTCGAACATGTATTGATTGGAAAAAGGATTCAGCTTTACATAGCTATCAATGTGGGGACCTTTGCATCTTTCTTCACCTGAATATGCCATCTGTCAAGATTCTCCTTTAATAATGGAGTCAGGTGGAACTGCAGCTCCCGTATTCTTTGAAACAATTGGCTCCATTCAGATCATCATGTTTAGGGAGCACGGTACTCAGCTCACAATGAACCATAACCCTGCGTCTCAGGGGGACCTGCAAGGCCCTCAGTCTTTTGTCCTTTTTCCTGAACAGGATGGCAAGAAAAATGGGGTTTCCTAATGTGAGTATTGGTGGAATATTTTTTAAATTCAGCTAGCATGTATTTATGAATGCCTACTGTATACTAGGCATCATGTAAAGCTCTGGTTGCAGCCCCTTTCAGGGAGGGTTGGACTACCCTTCACAGGTGTCACCTAAGACCATTGGAAATATCAGATATCTACATTATGATTTATGACAGTAGTAAAGTTGACAGCTATGAAGTAGCAATGGAAGTAAATTTATGGTTGGGTCTCACTGCATCATGAGGGACTGTAGTAAAGGGTTGTAGCATTAAGAAGGTTGAGAACCACTGACTCTACAGAATAGTAGTGAAATGCTCATTTTTTACCACAATAGCATCATGTAGATACATAGTCTACATATTACATATAAAATGCTTGAGGCTAGGGATGTAGATAGCTCTGTCAGTAGACTGCCTGCCTGGCATGCTTGAAGCCCCGCACACAATCTACCATACCACATAGAATCACATGTGGAATACATACATACCTGTAGTCTCAGCTCTTGGGAGGTGGAGTCAGAAAATCAAAAGTTCAAGGTCATCTTTGGCTCTACAGTGAGTTCCATGGTTGGCCTGGGCTATTTGAGACCCTACCTCAAAATTAATAAAACAAAACAAAATAGTGCTCTGTTACTCAAATCTTTTATAAGTTCACATACAAAATTTAAAAAATGGAATCCTCTTACTATATGTATAAAAATCAGAAGTCTAGTGCATTTTCCCTTTTCTGAGCTAGGGAAAAAACTTGTATTTGTTCTCTATAATAATCTGACAGTAGCCAGGTGGAGGTGGTACACACCTATAATTCTAACACTCAGGAGACAGAAGCAGGCAGATCTCTGAGTTCCAGGACAGTCAAGGCTACAGAGAGAAACCCTTGCCTCGAAAAACAAAAGACAAAACAAACAACAATCTGACAGTAGGTATCCTTTATCTCTAAATATGATTATTATATGGCTCTAGGTTTTGACAAATTTGGGGTGGGGAGAGTCAAAAGATACAAGTAAAAAAAAAAAAAAGCTGGCAAAGAATCTGAACAGACACATCTTCAAAGAAGACATGAATATCCAATACACCTGAAAAGATGTTCAACATGGCTAGTCACCAGAGAAGTAGGAAAGTCTCACCACTGTGACTTGCTACTTGATGTACACTAGGGTCTAAAATAAAAGACAGAGAACAGCAAGTGTTGAGAAGGATGCCTAGAAGACGGAACCTTCATACACTGTTGGCCAAGGAAGAACGTGACTTAGAAGTCCTAGGAAGTTAAATCTGGAATTACTGAAAGACCCAGCAATTCTACTGGTAAGTGTGTACACAAAAGAACTGCAAACAGGAACTCCTCTGTACAGGTTCAGGGGTTCACAGACCCAAGTTCACAAAAGCCAAGAGGTAAGAACAGATGTCCAACAGAGGGCAGAACTGAAAAGCAGAAAAATGCCCTCACGACTGTTAGGTCCTCATCTTAGCCTCACCCAGGACAAGTCTCACTCAGCATCTGGGGCTCCTCCCAGCACTCCTCACCCTGCACCCTACCCTAAGCCTCTTAGTCCCTTCCCCCAGCCTGATCCCTATATAACTCAGCCATTTTGGCTAAGCTGGCCTCTTGGCTCTGGCTGCCTCTCTTGGTTGGTGACTCCTCTGTTGTTTCCCTCCTCCTCTCTCCACTCATGGCCTATTAATCTGCAGGTCATGTTCAGCTTGCTTCTCCCTTGTATCTACAATGAAAATCTTCTCCATGTGTTAGTAAGTGGTCGTTATGGAGTACTCCTTTTATTTCATGCTTTCATTCAACCATAAAAAGAAAGCAAGCTCCCATATCTGCAACAGCATTGACAATGACTTGCCTAATAAAAAAGTCAGCTACCAAAGGCCACATATTATACAATTCTACTTATGAACAATGTTCAGAGTAGACAATTCTATGGATAGAGAAAGCTGATCAATGGTTTTGATTGGCACAGAGAAGGGCAAAGTGATGGTTAATGCAATCATGTTTTCCTTTGGGGGTAGAGAAACCAGTTTCGGTTTTGAGGACCCAACCCTGGGCCTTGTGTGCCAGGCGAGCTCTCTGTTATGGAGGTACACCAACAGCCCAAGAAAGTGTTTTATAGTGGTGATGGTTGTGCAAGCCTGACTGCTCTAAAATCTGTTGGATTACATTTTATAAATCCCATAGTGAGACAGACAAGCTGATTCCATGACAGGCTTCAAATTGGATTGGCAGTTCAGGAGACTAGGCCTAATTCTCTGTTTCCAAGAACTGGGCAAGTCCAGACAAGTCCAGGCCTCAGAAGCTGCCCCACCACCTGGCCTGAGACAAGGACAATAGGTCAGCAGCAGTTTCCAGACTTCCTCAGTAACAGTTTCCAGACTTCCCCAGCAATGGTTCTGGAATATCCCTAGAGACAGAGCCAACTACCTCTCCAAGGAATTCCCCTTGTGCTTTAAATCGGGCCTGTGAGTTCACTTAGGCATTTCCAACTTAGAATGGGAGACCCCAGCATGTGGACTTCTGCAGAATAAAACAGTTTTAGCTTTTACATACTATTTGAGTCTGGGCCATCATCCTTTGGTGAACATGGACCCTGACAATAATAAGTGAATTATACATCTCATTTTAGAAGAATACAAGGAGAGATTTAGATAGTCATCTAGTAAGTAAGCACCTTAAAGAGGTAGCCAGACACCCAGAGGCCCATGCGTGGGTGGAAGACACCTGGAGGCCTGCCTGCCTTGTAGCTCACCTGCCCCAGGAGCCACTACAATAAGTATATGGTGGACAGATGGGAAAGAGAAGGAGAACAGTTTTAGGTTTACGGAGAGAGGTGGAACTGTAGATTTGAGGTTGGAGGGGAATAACCTGTTATGAGTAGTCTGCTCCACACCCCGTGGCCATGTCCCAATTCATGGTGCCACAAGGGCTGAGACTGGGTCGGTGGCCATGCGACATCAGGAGGCTGTGTCACTATCCATGTATCACATTAACACTAAGGTAGACCATGTGGCCATTCCTGGTCTGGGCAGCCACCTGGGACAGTGTAGATGTCCAAGAGCTATGCAGAGATTGTGGCAAGCTGGCCCCATCTCTTATAAGATGCAGCACTCAGGAGAGTGGGTCCTTACCTGGGCAGCACAGTCGAGCTGGCGCCAGCGAGCCAGCCCCAGGGGTATGAGAGCAGGAGAGCTGGCCCAGCCTCTTGCAAGCTGCAGCACTTGGGAGAGTGGCCCCTCAACTCAACTGGACAGCACTGTAGAGCTGGACCTGGTGGTGTGCATGCAGGTGAACTGGATCAATTCAGGTGCGATCTTAGAAACCTACAGGCAGCTCTTGTCCTTGCACCTGTGTCCTCTTAAGAAGGCAGGTATGGTGGAGCACACCTGTAATCCCAGATACTCAGGAAGGAGCATCTTAGTCAGAGATCTGTCCATCAAATCAGTTGAGCAACAAAGTACAACCAATTGGGAATGGAGAGGAGAAAGTGGAGGAGGGAGGAGAAGAGAGGAAGACAGCAGAGGAGGGGCAAGACAACGGAAGCTATCTCTCTCAGGAGCCATACCTGGCTTTTAAATGAGACATGGAAACAATATCACAAGCTTTATGGCTCTGGAGTCAAAGGAAGTTGCTGCTGCCTTTCATTTCATTATTGAAAACAAAGGGCAGGAAGAGATTTCATCCACTCTCTTTACAAAGTCGTGATGCCCTGTGAAGCTCAATAGCTACATGCTAAGTAAAATCACAGTACACAAAGAACACAGAGGGCTGCGTAGGACCAGAGTCTGGTTCCCTGCACCCACAGTGGGTGGCTAACAAGAATCTATAAGTCCAGTCCCCGGGCATCCAACATCCTCTCCTGGCCTTTGAAAACACCCACAGACATGTCCAGGTGCTTGTGTGAGTATAGACTGACTTTCCACCGGCTCCTGGATAATGACATAGAAACCTTTTATTACTTATGGCCTTGGCTTACTTGTTTCCAACGGATTCTTATAACTTAAATGAACCCATTTAGAGTAATCTATGTTCTGCCATGTGGCTTGTTACCTCTCCTCAGCTTCACACATCTCACTTCCTCCTTGTCTACCTGGCAACTCTCTCTCTCCCAGAGTTCCTACCTCTCTGCCTGGAATTCCCACCCATCCCATCCTGCTTTGCTATAGGGCCATTCAGTTCAGCTTTCTACTATTCCTACCAGAAGGTGTTAGAGGGCGTGTTCACAAGACACTAAGACAGGTGCTGCTTAACAATACCAAAGTGCACTCAACTCTCTGTGAGTTCATAAATCAGCATTTGAACAATAATTCAAAGACAACTGTTACATAATGCACAGAAGATCAACCTAACACACACATACACATATACATACACACACACACACACACACACACACACACACACACCACATAGAGTCCAATAGCCTATAGCAAAGTAAGAGAAAACAGGCAGGGCAGAGAGATAGGAACTCTGGGAGAGGGACTTACTAACCAGATGTGGCCGGGCGTTGGTGGTACATGCCTTTAATCCCAGAACTTGGGAGGCAGAGGCAGGAGGATTTCTGAGTTCGAGGCCAGCCTGGTCTATAGAGTGAGTTCCAGGACAGCCAAGGCTATACAGAGAAACCCTGTCTTGAAACAAAACAAAACAAAACAAAACAAAACAACAACAACAACAACAAAAAAAAGACCCCCCCCAAAAAAAAAGATGTGGGTGAATTCATATGCATGAAACTGAGGAGAAGTAATAAATAAATAAATATATCTAAGAGATATCAAGAATCAGTGATCAGTGACATAATCTCTGGTCTCTTTGTTTCCCTAGTGTTCTAAAGCTCTCAAAGATTTAAACAAAGTAGTGATACAAAATTACTATTAACACAGTGATGACTGTGGGGGGGGGGGTGGGGGGGGTGGGGGTTGGCTTACCCAGGGGAAAAGCTGTAACAGTGTTGCTTGATTCAGGGATGCCACTCGTCACTATGTTGACCATCTAACCCATAGTGGCACTGCAACCCAGATCAGTCTTTAGAATCCCTCTCATCATGGTGTGACAGGCAGACACTCATTTCCACTGGCTTTGCCTCAAGAGAAGAAGTAGGGTCAACATGGTCTATTCAAAGATGAAGGGTACAGGAAATGTAGGGGGCGGGGAGCAATTACTAAGGAGGAACAAAGAGGGGTCTGTGAGATGGGAAATGTGTTTGTGGCCAAGACCAAATACTGAGTTTGATGTTTGGGGCCCACACAATGAAAAAAAAGAGAAGTGACTCTTGCAATTGTCCTCTGACCTACACACACACACAGGCACGCACGCACGCACGCACGCATGCACGCACGCACGCACACTGTATTGGTTGGTTTTGTGTGTCAACTTGACACAGGCTGGAGTTATCACAGAGAAAGGAGCTTCAGTTGGGGAAGTGGCTCCATGAGATCCAGCTGTGGGGCATTTTCTCAATTAGTGATCGAGGGAGAGGGCCCCTTGTGGGTGGTACCATCCCTGGGCTGGTGCTCTTGGGTTCTGTAAGAAAGCAGGCTGAGCAAGCCAGGGGAAGCAAGCCAGTAAGGAACATCCCTCCATGATCTCTGCATCAGCTCCTGCTTCCTGGCCTGCTTGAGTTCTAGTCCTGATTCCTGTGATAATCAAAAGCAATGTGGAAATGTAAGCTGAATAAACCCTTTCCTCCCCAACTTGCTTCTTGGTCATGATGTTTGTGCGGGAATAGAAACCGTAACTAATAAACAAAGAATATAGAGAAAAAAAAAAAAGAAAAGAAACCATAACTAAGACACTCACATATACATTAAAAATAAATAACAATGTAATAATAATTTTAAAATAGTAAAGAATGTATCAAATTGGGGCTGGAGAAATGGCTCAGCGGTTAAGAGCATTGACTGCTCTTCCAGAGGTCCTGAGTTCAAATCCCAACAACCACATGGTGGCTCACAACCATTCATAATGAGATCTGATGCCCTCTTCTGGTGTGTCTGAAAACAGCTACAGTGTACTTAGATATAATAAATAAATCTTAAAAAACAAAATAAAAAAAACCTTTAAAAAAGAATGTATCAAATTAATAACGGCATACGTCGTTCATAGACACACAAACCATATGGAGAACATGCAGACTGAGAACTGGGAAGGTGGCTCAGGTAGTGAAGCATTTACTTTGCAAGCCTGAGGACTCGAGTTCAGACCCTCAGCCATACAGAAGAGGCTTTGCCATGGGGCCATGGGGCCGCGTACTGGTAGTCTTAGCACTGGGAAGGCTGATACAGGAGGGTTCTTGGAGGTTGTTTGCCAGATGGTCTTGATGAATTGGTGATCTCCAGGTTCAATGTGAGATTCTATTGCAAAAAGTAAGTTAGAGCGTGATGGAGGAGATGCCGGATGTCAACCTCTGCCTCCAGATACGTGCAAACAGGACATTGCCCTGGCACATGCAAAAGAATATAAATGTTGGGTTCTGAGACTGAAGCACAGTAGTGGGGTAGAAGGCCCTGCGCTCAGTCCTCTGTGTGTATTGTTATGACAAATACTGAGTGCTAGTTTTTTTTTTTCTGCAGCCAACCAAAACTCCGATTTATTTACCACTTTATTTTGAGGTTTTAAATTTTCATTTATTATATATACTTAGTATATTTATGTGTATGCTTCTGCTTTAAAAAGAAAAAAAAAGCAGTTTAGATCATGGGTACTTGTCCCCAGTGGATTCATCTATACAGCAAAGGCTCAGGAAATATCATGGAATAGAAAGACTGTAAGAGGTAATGGACCAGGGCATCTGCTGTGAGGCTGTGTCTCCTAGAAACAAGAGGGAAGCTTCACCATACCACCTTAACAAATGGCTGCCCAACCAAGATCTCTGAACAGGTGTAATGCCAAAGGACATGCTAACATGCAATGGAGAAAACTCACAGCGCCCCAACCTCAGACAAAGAACTGAAGGTAACCAAAGTAAAGTTGAGATTGGGAAAAGTAGCCTTGTTCCACGAGGAGACCTCCAATTAGTTATTCTTTACCAAGTGATGAGCCCTGAAGTCATGTACATGCAATGCTGAATGGACTCAGGAAGTTGTATGTATATGTATATATATATATATGTATATGTATATGTATCTCTCTCTCTCTCTCTCTCTCTCTCTCTCTCTCTCTCTCTGTGTGTGTGTGTGTGTGTGTGTAACAATAAGAATTATGGCCGAGGAGGAAAAGGAGGAGGCCAGGAGTTTGGGAGAAATTGAGAGGGTATGGGATAAGTTGAAAAAGGAAAACAGAATAGAGGGAAATGATGTAATTATTATATTTTAACAACAAAAGAGAAGTAACTAGAGAATTAAAAGCAAACACACACACGTACACACACATGTACACAGCATTTGCAGCATTTGATGGAATGCATGAAAATTAACCTTTAAAAGCTTCTGCTGAGGGAACCAAGCTTTCTCTGTCAGGTACAAGAATATCAGAGAGAGTTCTGAATTAGCAGACAGAAAACACACAACAGTATGTGTGTATAGGACATTCATTATATATTTTAGACATATGCTTTCCAAAGTCAAAGTCAACTGTGGCACAATAAGTAAAATGGTGATACATCTGAACTCAGAAAGTCAGCATTCAATTTCCCAAACGTTAAAGACCTAATCTTTTACAACCTCAATCAAGAAATTATTGGACTAAGAGTGCCAATGGCCTCTCATCCCACCTCCCTTGTAATAAAATGCACTGGAGATTTTTTTACAGGACAGTTTATTCTTATTTTACAAATTCAACTATTAGTAAAACAAAATATGAAATGTAGGTTCTAGCACACATCAATCCACACTAGAGAAGTAACTTGATAATTGGGTAACTGTCTCATCTTGACTTTCTTCATGCACTTTATCTTAGTCTTTTTGACAACTGTAGCATATTCTGCTGTCTGGATGTCTGAGTTTACTCAACCAATCTCTCCATGGCACTACTGTGCCATGAGCAGTGCTGTGGTGGCCAGCCCAGCACACACGTTTTTGTGTATTTGTACACACAGTCCTATAGAAGAAATCCCTAGAAACAAAAAAGTAGGACTGGACATGTGTGCATCTAAAGTTTTAATAAGAATTGAACTTGCCTCTGAAGATGACATACGGATTTATGCTCCCACCAATAGTTATTAGACTGCATGCGTACAGGTTGTCTTTCTTTCTTTCTTTCTTTCTTTCTTTCTTTCTTTCTTTCTTTTTTAGAAAACAAAAACAGTGAGAAAATATTGTACCATTGGGCTCATCTATTCTTAGACTGCAGGACTTTCTTTTTTATTCAATATATTTTTATTTACATTTCAAATTATTTCCCCTTTTCTGCCCCCCCCCACTCCCCGAAAGTCCCATAAGCCCTCTTCCCTCCCCATGTTTCCCCATCCACCCCTTCCCACTTTCCTGTTCTGGTATTACCCTACACTGCTGCACTGAGCCTTTCCAGAACCAGGGGCTACTCCTCTGTTCTTCTTGGACATCATTTGATATGTGGATTATGTCTTGGGTATTCCAAGTTTCTAGGCTAATATCCACTTATCAGTGAGTGCATACCATGACTGATCTTTTGAGACTGGGTTACCTCACTTAGTATGATGTTCTCCAGCTCCATCCATTTGTCTAAGAATTTCATGAATTCATTGTTTCTAATGGCTGAATAGTACTCCATTGTGTATATATATCACATTTTTTTTGTATCCATTCCTCCATTGAGGGATACCTGAGTTCTTTCCAGCTTCTGGCTACTATAAATAGGGCTGCTATGAACATAGTGGATCATGTATCCTTATTACATGCTGGGGAATCCTCTGGGTATATGCCCAGGAGCTACGGTATAGCAGGGTCCTCTGGAAGTGATGTGCCCAGTTTTCTGAGGAACCGCCAGACTGATTTCCAGAGTGGTTGTACCAGTTTGACTACAGGACTTAATAGACAGGAAAAAAAATGTGTGTATCAAGGGGAGAGATGTTCCTACTACCCAGGGTAGTACCCAAGACATTAACAGCAAGTACCAATGCTAACAACCATCGGCATCTTTGAACATTACCATGGACACAAAGTTGACAATCATTATGGCACTAGTATTCATTACAATGTCTTGAAGTGTATATTATTAACATCCCATTTGTTGATCCAGTGTGTGTTTTTTCCTGCTGGAACTTTTAAAGCACAGTTTCAAATGAGGCAATTTAGGGAACAGTTGACGAAGCTGGGAAGCACCTTCAAGCTCACCTGATTTCAAGCTCACCTGCTTCTTGTGATTGGTTCTCCCTCAGAAGGGGTGGGGGTCCAGACTGCCCATACCTTACTGCTCCTGCATTGGATATTGTGAGGGTTATACATTAGCACACAGATAAGACACGTCATGGACTTATTTGGTGGAAGAAATGTTTTAAAACCTCGTGGTGAATATTTATATCTTGAAACAGAGCTGTGAACCAGCCTCAGAGGCTGGGGTTCTGCTGGAAAGGTAAGTTGGTATCATGTTCTTGTTAACGTTCAGGCAGGCAGAGCATGACTTACTCTTCAAAATATTTCCTAACACAGGAAAAGGTCTCCAGCTGTCCTCCAAGGAAACAGAAGGAACAGATGCTTGGCATTCATGGATAACCCATCATTGTCTTCATTGATGAATAACTGTTGGAGTATTGATGAGTTGCTTTATTCTCTAAGAACAAGGGAGAGTGCCCAATGTACAGTAAAAATCCAAATGACATTTGGCAGGGAAGAGATCTGTCTAGGAAGAGACATCTGCCATCCTAGAAGACACATACTGGGCACAACATAGGCAATAACTTTTGAGGTTTGCAGAATGAAAAAAAAAATGGCATTGCTGAGACAAAGGAAGAAAAGAGAGAAATGGGTGTGGATGCTCAAAAGGGGATTAGCTTTGTTCCACTTCAATACAAAGCTACATTGTGTTTGTATTGAAATATAAATTCCAAACAATGCTTTATCTGCACCCCAGTCTGCCTGCAGTGAAGATGTCCTCCTTGAAGCACACATATGAAATCTCAGATAGCCATTAGGAAGAAGAAGACAATGAATCAGCCTTGATGCTTGAGCACAAGTAGTGGGAGGTGGTGAGGTTTTGTGACTCAAAGCCTTAAGGAGAGAATGGCAGCTTCTTCTGGTATAATCTTTGATTATTTAATGCATTTATAAATTATAACTCCATTATGTCTGCTATTCTTCTACTATGTGAAATACTTATAATTTATTCAACTTGGTTCCTGGGGGAAAATGCTGAGTGCCCAGTCAAACTTTTATCTGAGAAACAAGTTCTAGAGAAAAGGAATATTTTGGAGATGAATTTATGATCTCCATTTACTTCCTCTTTCATAGCCTTTAATGGATTCCTGTCCAACTGGGAAGCCAATCTGGAATGTTGTCAGGGTGCTTGAGTTCCTGCAAGTTTCCCATCTAAAGAAGGGTCACTGCTGCACCGGGAACATCCTTTGAAGTTACCTTCTCCCTCTTACACCCTGTGTCTTGCTTTGATCTGTAAGTACCATTTTCCTTTCCTAGAAAGCTTACTCCTCACCAGCCAGTAATGTCGGTATTTCTATGAACCAAGGTTGGTAAAGATGAGCCATGGAGGTTCTGCCCTGACCTGCAAAGCAGGAGTTGCCGCATCAGCTATTTTTGCTCTCACAGCACTCGATGGAATTTCCCCCACCAGAGTTGGGAGTTCCGATTTTGGTCTTATAAAAGAGACCGGAGCAGCTGAGAAATGGAAACCTATGCCATTGGCTGCCAGCATGAGGTGAATTACGTCATCAGTCACGTCTAGGGGTTGGGCTTATGGGTCTTGCCTTTCAAAGCCTGCGGGTTTGCAACAAAGTTGAGCCTTGATCAGAGCTTTGTCTCAGCTCCACTCTTCTCTCGTCCTTTAATTCCCAGACTCCATTCGAGGTACCTACACTGACTGGTGGTTGCGGGTCGAATACAATGAGCAAATATTTTTCCAATTGTGCTGTATTTGGGGATAGCAAATCAAAAGCAAGAGTCCAACCGGAGTGATGCGATTCTTTCCATACTTGGCTCATCTCACGGCTTTCTTTTCTGCTTACATTATGGTTTGTGTGTGTGTGTGTGTGTGTGTGTGTTTGTTTTTTGTTTTTTGTTTTTGAGACAGGGTTTCTCTGTATAGTCCTGGCTGTCCTGGAACTCACTCTGTAGACCAGACTGGCCTCGAACTCAGAAATCCGTCTGCTCTACCCCCAAGTGCTGGGATTAAAGGTCTGCTCCACCACTGCCCGGTCAGATGAAGTTTTTAAGGAGTGTTTTGTTTTTTTTTTTTTAAATGTTAACAGGCACAGGATTGTAAATATTGGATATTAGCCCTCTGTTGGATGTAGGGTTGGTGAAGATCTTTTCCCAATTTGTTGGTTGCCGTTTTGTCCTTTTGATGGTATCCCTTGCCTTACAGAAACTTCGTAATTTTATGAGGTCCCATTTGTCAATTCTTGATCTTAGAGCATAAGCTATTGGTATTCTGTTCAGGAACTTTCCCCCTGTGCCCATGTCTTCAAGGGTCTTCCCCAGTTTCTTTTCTATTAGTTTCAGTGTGTCTGGTTTTATGTGGAGGTCCTTGATCCACTTGGAGTTGAGCTTAGTACAAGGAGATAAGAATGGGTCAATTCCCATTCTTCTGCATGCTTACCTCCAGTTGAACCAGCACCATTTGTTGAAAAGGCTATCTTTTTTTCCACTGGATGTTTTCAGTTCCTTTGTCGAAGATCAAATGACCATAGGTGTGTGGGTTCATTTCTGGGTCTTCAATTCTATTCCATTGATCCAACTGCCTGTCACTGTACCAATACCATGTAGTTTTTAACACTATTGCTCTGTAGTATTGTTTGAGGTCTGGGATACTGATCCACCCAGAAGTTCTTTTACTGTTGAGAACCAAATAACCCTATTAAAAAATGGGGTCTAGAGCCAAACAAAGAATTTTCACCTGAAGAACTTCCGGATGGCTGAGAAGCACCTTAAGAAATGTTCAACATCATTAGCCATTAGGGAAATGTGAATCAAAACAACCCTGAGATTTCACCTTACACTAGTCAGAATGGCTAAGATTAAAAACTCAGGAGACAGCAGGTGTTGGCAAGGATGTGGCAAAAGAGGAACACTCCTCCACTGCTGGTGGGATTGCAAGTTGGTACAACTACTCTGGAAATCAGTCTGGTGGTTCCTCAGAAAACTGGGCACGACACCTCTGGAGGACCCGGCTATACCACTCCTGGGCATATACCCAGAGGATTCCTGGCATGCAATAAGAACACATGCACCACTATGTTCATAGCAGCCTTATTTATAATATCCAGAAGCTGGAAAGAACACAGATGTCCCTCAGTGGAGGAATGGGTACAGAAAATGTGGTATATTTACACAATGAAATACTACTCAGCAATTAAAAACAATGAATTCATGAAATTCATAGGCAAATGGTTGGAACTGAAAAATATCATCCTAAGTGAAGTAACTCAATCACAAAAGAACACACTTGGAATACAGTCACTGATAAGTGGATATTAGCCCAGAAGCTCAGAATACCCAAAACACAACCCACATACCAAATTATTCCCAAGAAGGAAGGACGGTGAGGGCCTGGGTCCTGGAAAGGCTTGATGCAGCATTGTAGGGGATTACCAGGACAGAGAAGTGGGAGGGGGTTGATTGGGGAACTGGCAGAGGGAAGAGGGCTTATGGGACTTAGGGGGAGGGGGGAACCGGGAAAAGGAAAGTCATTTGAAATGTAAACAAAGAATATAGAAAAAAACAGGCACAGGATTAGGAAGTTTAGTTTCAATTATTTAAGAACAATTTGATGCGTGTGTGATATATTCTGAACTATTTTCTTCTTACATATGAAGTCATAAGTACTAAGTATGATGGGGAACGAGAGGAAAGGTAATGAGGAAAAAAAATAAATGAAAGGAGAAAAGGAAGATAATTTAACAAGGGAAAATGAAAACAAATGAAAAACCAAAAATCAAGGAAAAAAAAACAGGAAAATATGTGTCTTAGGGTTTCCATAGCTGTGAGGAGACACCATGTCCAAGGAAACTCTTATAAAGCACAACATTTAATTGGGGCTGGCTTACAGTTTCAGAGGTTCAGTCCATGATCGTCATTGTGGGAAGTATGGTAGCATGCAGGCAGATTTGGTCCTGAAGGAACCGAATGTTCTACATCTTGATCTGCAGGCAGCAAGGAAGAGACTATCTTCTGCAAGCTGTCAGGAAGAGGACCATTTCTGCCCTGGGCAGAGCTTGAGCATCGGATCTCAAGGCCCACACACAATGAAGCACTTCCCCCAGCGAGGCCACACCTCCTAACAATGCCACTTCCCATGGGCCAAGCATATTCAAACCACCACAGGAGGAAGACAGGCGAGAGAGGGGAATGCGAAGGAACTGCTTTCTACAAGGCTTGGTAGAGTTACTGACATGTCCATGTATGTGTTAATGGTGTGCATGCCTGTGCATGAACTCAGTGCCCAAGGATGGTAGAAGAGGGTGGAGCTAGAGTTACAGACAGTGGTGAGCCATCATAGGAACTGAACATTGCTTGTTGTTTGTTTTACAAGAGAACAATTCATGTTCTTAATCTCTGAGCCTTCTCCACAAGCCCAAAATCCATAAAATTTCTTTTATGTGTATGGATGTTTTACTTTCGTGTATGTCTGTGTATCACATGCATGCCTGTGCCCTTGGAAGCCAGAAGAGGGCATCAGGGCTACTGGAACTGAAATTACATATTACATGAGCTGCCCTGTGGGTGCTGGGAACCTAAATCTAGGACCTCTGGGAGAGCAGCCAGGGCTCTGAACTGCTGAGCCATCTCTCCAGCCCCATACCCATTTATTGAAGTAGATGTATTTCCAGAGTACACATACTATGTAGAAACAGGAGTCCTAAATGCATCTTCCTTCCTATTACTTTATCTCACAGAAAACACGTTTAAAGATGACCTTTACCTCTCAATGTTCTTGGGTGCAAGACTAAAAGCATTGTTGTTGTTTATGGTTTTGTTTTGCTTTGTTTATAAAGCACCATTTGTGTAGATTTTCCTATCCTAAAATGTTTGCTGTTAAGAGATTCATTTTTTATTTCATGTTTTACATTTTGAACTCAGTTTTGCTGCCAGGACCACCTTGCAACTAGCATGTTGACCCAGCTTGGCCTCTGTGGGACTCAAGCCAAATCTTGAACATACATAGCTGCTCAGGTGTGTAGCAAAATGCTGTGTGCTTTTAAAGCAACTGTTAGCACTGGCATTTGGATTAGGGCATTTCTAGGTTTGTTTGTTTCTTTTTTTCTTCCAGATTTCTTCTCTGCACGATCGTGTGTCCCTGGCTTCACAGGTTTCTTGTTGGTTCTTTGCCCATGTGTGG
Organism: Apodemus sylvaticus; assembly: GCF_947179515.1. Lineage (NCBI taxonomy): Eukaryota > Metazoa > Chordata > Mammalia > Rodentia > Muridae > Apodemus > Apodemus sylvaticus. Next base: position 78,806,700 of record NC_067479.1, on the reverse strand, counting down.
CTATTGTGTTGTGTTCATATACCACAAACAGCTAAGGATCAAGCCAAGTGGCTGCCTGGTATTGAAAGCCAACTGCTGTGGAAGTTGAAGTGAAGGATAGACTTGTATGAGCAAAGGGACCAATGTAATTCCAAATGTGTTCTGTGCCCTCAAGGAAATAGTCCCAAAATGGGCGACCGACCGCTCAGTCTTCAACATGGCTGATAGCCCACGCATGCGCCTAGCTCCTCTTCTCAGAGCAGAAAACAGGACATTCTGAAACGTGCACCGCCCATGCTCCTGAACACAATGGTACTTTTCATCTATTTCTGGTGACTTTTATTTTCTTTTGTTGCTGGATCCCCTACATAATTGTAAGCATCTCGCAGGCAAGCACAATGGTGAGCGGCGGGTGGACACTTCCTCCGCAGATGCAGACAATGTATGCCTGACTGGCACTGTTTAATTCGGCCATTAACCCACTTTTATACGCCCTTTTGACAGGAAAAAAAAAAGATATGGAAAAGCTCTTAAGAACTTAAACGAGAAGACGCTTTTCAATTTCATTTCCTGAGTCGGGATGTTTCTGCGAAGCAATCTGAATATGCTGTGGAATAGAATCAGAAAGGCCTTCCAAAGAGTCATAAACAACCCCTCGGTCTCATTTAGAGCAAATGATACACATCATCTCCCTTGGCAATGAACTACCCTGCGACTCTCAAAGCAACCCAGTCGGATGGAGAGATGGAAAAGCTTACTGCAAGCACTGTTTCTGATAGATAGGAGGAGAGAGCATGTGGGCCTTGGGAATATGCAAATCACAAGCAAGCTGCCCCTCGGTGCCCTCATTCCCAGGCTGTGCAAAGTCTCAGAACTGGTGGGACTCCCTACTATGGAAGGTCAGGGTTTGCTTCCAGATGTCTACGAGCCAACAATTGTAATGGCAATGGATTCTAATCTGATCTTCCACCTGTTTCTCCTTCCGGTCCATCCTCTAAACAGCTTCAGGCTAACCCCTCTGAGGTTCAGTGATTGACCTGTGCCATCTGATTAAAGGGTTCAGTGCTTGCTCTTCCCTAGAGAAGGAACAGTCAGTCACAAAGCTTGCCAGTAGCCCCTTTACGTACAGAACTGTGCGGTGCTGTGGACAAAGTACTTGACATTTATTGGATCTGCCCTGTGTGTCCTACTGAAAGCTGTTGCTATTCTTAGCTCCTGCCCATTCTCTTCTACTGAAATCTGGGGACTGCCCTACCTCACACCGCTGCTCCCAACTGCCCACCCCCATCAATTCTTTCCTACTGAAATCTTACCCACCCTTAGAGCTGAATCACATCCTTTCCAAACTTTTGTTCAAGTCATTGCTGCAGCAGCTGTTAATGTACTTGCTGGGAAACAGGGTCTTTGCAGATGATCCGATGGGAGTGGAATCATTGTGGTTTGGGTGTTTGTCTTCCACCTCTAGGTGCATGTGGTGCCGAGAGCTGGCTAGCGTTTTACAAGGAGGTTGTGGAACCTAGTATCAGAGCCTTCAGTTACTGGGAGAGTCCAACTCGAAAGGACCCTAGTGTTGCTGTCGTGCTGTCTTCCCATGAGATCATTTCCTTGCACACATCTCTTTTCAGTTGTGACATTAGCTCTAGGTCCAGGGCTGATCCAATGCCAGCACTTGCTCTCCAATGCCCATGGCTGTGAGTTAATGAACCATCTTCTTCTACAATGAGAGTCGTTTATATGTCCATGAACTTGTTTCTAGAAAACAATTGTTATGACATTCATTCATTCATTCATTCATTCATTCATTCATTCATTTTGTAGCTGGTATATGCATGTTGCAGTGTGTGTGTGGAGGCTGAAGGACAACTTGTGGGAGTGACTTCTGTCCTCTACCATTTGGGCTCTGGGGATTGAACTCAGGTAGTCAGGTTCGGTGACAGGAATCTACTGACTAAGCCAATTCACTGTCTCACACTTTTAAAAGGCAAAGCTGCCATGTTTTACATTTAAAACTATTATTTAGTTAAATATACTTCAAATGATTAATTCTTAATGCTACAATGGAAAAATATGTTTTTAGTAAAAAAAAAGACAAATTACATTAAATTTATTCTTCGTGCATATGTGCATTAATATAGAGTAAACAGTCCTGCCTTGACTCTATGACACTGTCATAGGTTGCCAACTCCTTTTCTTCTCAGTGTTTGAAAGACTGCTATGTCTATTGCTGGAGCTGAAAGGTCATTTTCAGACTCGCCCTCCTGACAGCCTGACAGCCATGCAGGGCTCTGAGGGCATGAGAAGCTGTGGTGTGTAGTCTAGAAGTCTGACATAGGGGGATGTCACCTTCCCCCTGAGTATGGCAGCTCTGAGTAAGAAAGGCTGGAGCACACACTCTATATGTGAATCTCTGAGCCCTTAAGGCAGTTGGCTTCCACAGCATTTACCATGTGGTGTCCAGTGGTGTTTTCTACACAGTCCAGCTTGACATAGTCTATTAGTAATGGGCTATAGCCTGGGTGGTACATTCCAGGACTAATGCTACCCATCCAGAATAATAAATATGTATATATATATACCACCCAGCGGAGCCAGCATTCTGTAGTGCACACACACACTTAGAGCTTATTTTGTACTAAACACTGTATTAAGTTTGGTGGCTACAAAAAGCAGACAAATGCAGTACCTCACCTGAAGGACTATGTGGCAAGAGGAGAGAGCAAAATCTTGGTGGTTTTTTTTTTTTTTCCCCACTGTGGATTTTTCAATGTTTTAAACTTAGTCAAAGCCAGGTGTAGAGGGACTCAGGAGGCTGAGACAGCAGGTTCATGAGTTCAAAGCTAGCCTGAGCTACATAATAAGATCTGTCTCAAGAAGCCAAAGTAGGTAAGTTAGGTAAGCAAATAATAGAGGTTTAAAAGGGGAATATTTGCAAATCTAATCTCATAGAAATCGTGAGTAATCATTTTTCCTCTCTTCTTTCTTCTTTTTGTTTTTTCCTATTAGCAGGAAAATTTGTTTTTATTATGCACCATTCAAATTCTTGAATGTTATACAGTAGGACAATGGATAAACTACTTTTTCTTACTATTTTTTAAAAGATTTATTTATTTTATGTATATGAGTATATTGTAACTGTCTTCAAACACACCAGTAGAGGGCATCAAATCCCATTACAGAAGATTGTGAGCCACCATGTAGTTGCTGGGGATCGAACTTAGGACCTCTGGAGGAGCAGTTAGAGCTCTCAACTGCTGAGCTAGCTTGTCTTTCTTTCTTTCTTTCTTTCTTTCTTTCTTTCTTTCTTTCTTTCTTTCTTTCTTTCTTTTTTTTTTTTGTTTTTTTTGGGGGGGCAGGGGAGGGTTTCTCTGTATAGCCCTGGCTGTCCTGGAACTCACTCTGTAGACCAGGCTGGCCTCTAACTCAGAAATCTGCCTGCCTCTGCCTCTGCCTCTGCCTCTGCCTCTCAGAGTGCTGGGATTACAGATGTGCGCCACCACCGCCCGGCTCTTATTTTCTCTTACTATTTAAAAATAAATAAATAAATTACAGCAAAATCGCAAACTGTAGATAGTTTTTGATAATATAACCATTTATTTATTTATCATATCATTTACTTGCAACTCATCTCAGATGGAATGTGGCCTGTTGGCAGTGGCCCCTAGAGAGAAAAACTTTTTATATTTGTTATCTATTTGCTTTTCTTAGATAGCCATGTCTGGGTTGATTATCAGATAGCCTTACATAATAAACATACCCATATACAACTTTCATTGTTTCATTGTATCTCTTGAGCTCTTTTCAATTCACAAAACAGGCTCTTTGGCAGCTCTACCTATGCTGAAACTCACAATTACCTTTTCTGGTCAAGATTCCCCCCCCCCCCCCAGGGTATAGCCCTAGAGGCACTTTTTCCAGCGATGAAAAGATCTCTGCAAGGCCAAGTAGGTGTTAGAAAGAGAGAGGGGTTAGGCACGTGCTCCTTTGGGTTCTACACAGGAGTTCCTTCACACCTCTCTACCCTGCAGCTCCCCTAAGGAGTTACACTGTCCAGGTACCTAAGGGTAGCCTGTGTTCAGGGCTTTCTGAAGGATCCAGATGAGAAGCTTCAGGTGCATCTGACAGCATCTGCATGCTGTGGTGGTTCGAATAGGTATGGCTCCTATAGACTCATGGGTTTGGATGCTTGGCCCATAGGGAGGGTCACAATTGGGAGGTGTGGCCTTGTTGGAGTTGGTGTGGCCTTATTGGAAGAAGTGTGTTCTTGTTGGGTGCAGGCTTTGAGGTCTCCTGTGCTTAAGTTGTGCCCAGTGTGGCATGCCGTCTCCTACTACTGCCTTTGAATGGAGATGTAGAGGTCTCAGCTCCTTCTCCAGCACCATGACTACCTGCATACTGCCATGTTTTCTGCCACAACAGTGAGCTAAACCTCTGAAGCTGTAAGCCAGCCCTAATTAAATATTTTCCTTTATAAAAGTTGCTATGGTCATGGCATATCTCCACAGCAATGAAACCCTCACTAAGACATGTGTCAAGAACAAAAGCTCTCTGGAAACACACACAGTCACCAGCTGATCAGCAGCACTGTCCAAGAATACGGGATTCACTGGTTAACAGTGGTGTAGCAAACTCCCATACCAACAGGGCACCTGGCAGAGGACGCGAGCCCAGAGTTAACAATCGGAAGAACACCTATATTAATACCACAGTACCTGCATGCAGAAAACACTGTTAATGACAGGATGAGATCAATAGATGAGAGTTAAAAGATGGGATAATTGCATGTGGAAAGGGAAATTGAGAAAAACGCTAGTATTTTAGATGTGTATCAGAAATAATACCCTTATGTTTATAATCCATAAGATACAGGCGGCCCATAATCATGATGTCTGGGCAGTTGTTTTCCTTCTCATGTATATGTCTTTGTGGTTCAGTTATATAAGAAACTGTCTCATTCTCACCATTGTATATATATTATATATATTATACATATATATTACATATATAACATTATATATTTCACTGGCATCAGACTCATTCAGACTGCTATCTTTGTCACTGTTACTAATGTCCCTATTATCCTCATCATCTCAAGCAGAAACTGTGCCACAGGTAAGGACATCTCACTTTCTTTCCTCCTTAGCCCTGGTAGCCATGATCATAATTTCTGTCACTACCACTTTGTTTATGGCTTAAATTTAATCAACACAATATCCTTAAGGTTCATGCATGTTGTGGCATGTATTGGAACTTCACTCTTTTTAAAGACCTAGTAGTACTCCATTGTATGTATATATAATTTTTTTATTTATCCATCTATGTGTTGATGGACATTTGGGTTGCTTCTACCTTTTAACTCTTAACACTAATGCATTTTCTTTCTTTCTTTCTTTCTTTCTTTCTTTCTTTCTTTCTCTCTCTCTCTCTCTCTCTCTCTCTCTCTCTCTCTCTCTCTCTCTCTCTCTTTCTTTCTTTTTTTTTTTTTCAATACAGGATTTCTCTGTGTAGCCCTGCTGTCCCGGAACTCACTCTGTAGACCAGGCTGGCCTTGAACTCAGAAATCCTCCTGCCTCTGCCTCCCAAGTGCTGGGATTACAGACGTGCGCCACCACGCCCGGCTACTAATGCATTTTCATACAGTAGCTGAGTTGCTCTTCATTGTTCCTTCCTCCTCAAGCCTCAGGAATTCTATGAGTACATACATCAACTACCTGAGGGTTTATGTTGTTTCTTCCTTGAGCACACTGGGGTACCTGTGGGATCAGAGTCTTGAGCTACAAATAGAACCATACACTGATATTGTGCTTCTAGGATGAAAGAACCCTTCACTCATCAAACTGACACATGCTGTTAGTGTGTTCAAAGAGTTACTGTATTAACAATCAAAAAAGAGTTGTAGAAAAGTATGGAAAGAAATAGGCTTTGATGTTGGAGAGCTGTGCTAGCAGACTACCAAGAGCAAGACTGAGGAGTGGACTACTCTACTGTGGAGGAGCATACAACAAACTGTTACATTATAGTAATACAGTTTGTCTTTATGTTTTAAGTCAGCACACAAAGGAGTGGCATGTGTTTAATACATACTTGTGATGGTTTGAATATGCTTGGCCCAGGGAGTGGCAATATTAGGAGGTGTGGCCTTGTTGGAGGAGGTGTAGCCTTGTTGGAGGAGGTATGTCATTGTGGGCATGGGCGTTAAGACCCTTATCCTAGCTCCCTGGAAGCCAGTCTTCTGTTTGCCTTCAGAACAAGATGTAGCATTCTTAACTCCTCCTACACATGCCTGCCTGGACACTGCCATGATTGCTGCCTAGATGATAATGGACTGAACCTCTGAACCTGTAAGCCAGCCCTAATTAAAGGTTGTCCTTGTGGGGCTGGAGAAATGGTTCAACAGTTAAGGGCACTGACTGCTTCCAGAAGTCCTCAGTTCACTTCCCAGCAACTATATAGTGGCTCACAACCATCTGAAATGGGATCAAATGCCCTCTTTTAGTGTGTCTGAAGATGGTGTACTCATATACATAAAATAAATCTTTAAAAAACAAAGAGTTGGCTTGGTCATGGTGTCCGTTCACAACAGTAAAACCCTCACCAAGACAAATACTTTATTATAATTCTGCCTCCTTTCCCACTGCCCTCTCCTTCCCTCCTGACCCTCTCATTTGTTTTTATTTATTTATTTATTTATTTATTTATTTATTTATTTATTTATTTATTGAGATGGGGTTTCTCTGTGTCTTGGCTCTCCTGGAACTCACTCTGTAGACCAAGCTGGTCTCAAATTCAGAGACCTGCCTACCTCTGCTGGGATTAAAGGTGAGCACCATCGCAGCCCAGCCTGGCATTGAGACTCTTTAGCAAAGGCATTTATGTTGAACAGAAGCCAGTTTGGGGGGTCTCTTACAATGGAGGAACAAGTTGGCATTGCTTTCTACATAGGTCACATAAGCCATTCTTGCAGCACTCTTTGGGTTGCTATAGTTACAGGCTGGGGATGTAGTTCAGATGAAAACATGTTTGCCTAGCATCCATAAAGCATCGGGTTCTATCCCCACCACAGCATAAATGGGAAATAGTGACACACACCAGGAATGTCAAGTGCTCAAGGTCAAGGAACAAGTCACATGCAAATCCAGCCTGAGAGAAATTTAGAGCCTATATATAAGTGTAGTGTGTGTGTGTGTGTGTGTGTGTGTGTGTGTGTGTGTGTGATATAATATATATATATATTTGAGAAGTGTGTGTTTGGGGTGTATGTGCATGTGCTGCTAATTTCCCTTTACTTTTCTCTAGGAACTTAAGAATGGCCCTGGCCAAATGTATCTTGAAAAACAGTTATAACCTGAGTTTTTCTTCCCTGAGTTAATTTTTCCCTTCTGCATTTCACAGTATTCATACCTGTATCCCATTTTCTGATGGCTGGATCTTAATATCCTTTAGAGATTTCTGAGGTTGGCAGGTAGAAGAGAAAATATGTAAATGTCACTTACCTTGAAAAGACCAGCAGCTCCAAGCATTTCCTGCTAATTTCTGCCTCACACCTTTCATGGTGGGGTGGTGGGTTTCATTATTCAGATAAGGAAAAGAAGGCTCAGAGTGGGTGAAGAAATGAGCTCTAAGCCCAAGAAAGCTGTGGTAGAAACTGGGGATCCAAACTCCACAATTAGCTATGGTGCTAGGCTGCTTTTTAGTACCAGGTACACAGGCATTGCATCTCCTGGCTTCTGCTCCTCCACCGCCCCCTGCTGTTTCCCATCAAAGCTCCCAATCTGATTGGGGTGGGCATAGGAAGGTGGCACTGCACATCAAGATCTAGGAGAGTCTCTGCATGCTCAACTATGTTATCACCTGAACTTGCCATTCTCTCATGGCTTTTACTGTCCAGAGCATTTTACTTAAGTGTCAGAAGAATCTTGGGAAGTGACTAAACTCTTCTTGACTAAATCATTAGGATACTCTCTTCTTTAGTGATTTATTAATTTATTTAATATTAATAAATTATTTAAAATGGCCTTGGAATTTTGATGGGGATCGCATTGATCTACTTTTTCTGTAGATTGCTTTTGGTAAGATGGCCATTTTTACTATATTAATCACACCGAGCCAGGAGCATGGGAGATCTTTCCATCTTCTGAAGTCTTCTTTGGTTTCTTTCTTCAGGGACTTGAAGCTCTTGCTTGGTGAGAGTTACATCAAGTTATTTTATATTATTTGTGACTATTCTGAAGAGTGTCATTTCCCTAATTTCTTTCTCAGCCTGTTTATCCTTTGACTAGGGGAAGGCTACTGATTTGTTTGAGTTAATTTTATATCCAGTCACTTTGCTGAAGTTGTTTATCAGCTATAGTAGTCCTCTGGTAGAATTTTTGGGATCTAAGTATACGATCATATCATCCGCAAATAGTGATACTTTGACTTCTTTCTTTCCAATTTGTATCCCTTTGACCTCCTTTTGTTGTCTAATTACTCTAGCTAGAACTTTGAGTACTATATTGAATAAATAGGGAGAGAGTGGGCAGCCTTGTCTAGTTCCTGATTTTAGTAGGATTGCTTCAAGAATTTCTCCATTTAATTTGATGTTGGCTGTTGGTTTGCTATATATTGCTTTTTATTATGTTTAGATATGGACCTTGAATTCCTGATCTCTCCAAGACTTTTAACATAAAGGAGTGTTGTATTTTGTCACTTTTTCAGCATCTAATGAAATGGTCATGTGGTTTTTTCTTAGAATTTGTTTATATAGTGGATTACATTGATAGATTCTCATATGTTGAACTATCCCTGTATCCCTGGAATGAAAAACATATAGCCTAGGACTGGGAAGGGGGTTTGTTGGTTAAGAGCCAATGCTGCTCTTCCAAAGAATTTGAGTTCAGGTCCAAGCACCCAAATAGCAACTCCATAAGACTCTGTGCTGGACTCCATGGGCACATACACTTGTGTGCATAGGCACGTACACTCATGTGCATAGGCACATACACTCATGTGCATATCTCCCACCCCCACATGTATAATTAAAACACAAAATGAATAAAATAAATTAAAGAAGCCTTATTTGGGCATGGTAGCACAGGTCTGTAATCTCTGAATTCAGGGGGCCGAGTCAGGAGAGCAGCTGAAGCAACATAGTGATACCTGTCACAAAATAAAACAGAGAAACCACACACACACACACACACACACACACACACACACACACACACTTACACACTCACACACACGTAGACACACTCACACACACTCACACATACACTCACACACTCACACACACGCAGACACACACTCAAACACTCACACACTCACACACATGCACCCGCGCACACACACACACACGCAGACACACACACACACTCACACATGCACTTACACACTCACACACGCAGACACACACACTCAAAAACACTCACACACACACAGACACACTCACACACACTCACATGCACACACATGCACTCACAGTCACACTCACACACACACACACACATGCGCGCGCAGACACACACACTCAAACACTCACACATACACAGACACACACACACACACTCAAACACTCACACACACACACACATGCACTCACACACACTCAAACACTCACACACACAGACACACACACACACTCACACACAGTTTTATTTTTATGTGTGTGTGATATTCATACCAAATTGTACAGAAAAATTGTTCTTTGTCCCCATTTATTTCCTTGCTTTCTAGAAATTGAAACCAACAAATAGAGTTAGATTTTTTCCCCCCAGGATTTAAAACAAGGTCAGTACAATTCTAGTCAAGAATTTGTTATATGGACATCAATGCTAAATTTCCTTGCAAATTTACTTTTATAAGTTAATAGAAGGATAATACATAGTAATTAGACTGTACACATTTTCTATTGAAAAACAGTTGATTAAAAATATTGACTTATTTTTTCATCTTATGCAAACATTGTATTGTGGTACAAGATTGCCCTCTTGTGTTTTCTCTAGTCAAACTGTAACCACTTCTATTGATTTAGTTTTCTTTCTAACTTCCCTAACTAAAAATAACTTGCTCCTAAATGAACTTTATAGTGAACAATAAGGAATGGCACAGATGAGTGCTGAGGCTTGTTAAATGAGGCGAACCCCAATATCATCGATTAACACTCTGCTCTAATATTAAGGAGGACCAGAACCAAGTAGAAATAGTCCCCCAAATAATTTCATTTTCAATGTTTTCTAGTTAAAGCAGGTACTCATATGTTGCTAGGAGAAATGTCAATTTGGTGCACATACATGAATACATGTGCACTCACATGCACGCACACACATGCACACACATATGTACACATGTATGCATGCACAATGGATGCACATACACATATGTTTTTGTGGAACAGGCCTCCAACCTTTGTCTAGGTAAGTATTCTACCACTGAGTTAGCTTTTGAGACAGGGTCTTATTGTGTAGTCCAGGCTAGCCTCAAACTTCATTTTTTTTTCAAGCTCCACCATGCAGGGATTATTGACTGGTACTGTTGTTTTTGTTTGTTTGTTTGGTTGGTTTGGTTTGGTTTTGATTTTGCAAATCAAATTAGCACTGTTCATTATGAGCCTAGATTTGCTTCTAGTAATTATCTTAAAAAACAGGCTAGAGAGAGAGCTCAGTGGTTAAGAGCACTGACTGCTCTTCCAAAGGTCCTGAGCTCAGTTCCCAGAAGCCACATGTCTCACAACCATCAGTAATGGGATCTGACGCCCTCTTCTGTTGTGTCTGAAGACAGCTACAGTGTACTTATATATAATAAATAAATAAATCTTAAAAAAGAAGAAAAGCAAAAGAAAAGTTTGTAGATAAGATACTCACCCCCATACCTGATGCTTTAGAGGAAGAAGAAAGGAGTGATCCTTCCCTAAACACAGTGAGTCAAGATGGCGGCAGGCAGCCTTAACTAAGCACTTCAGTCTTGAAGGAACTCTTCAGCTGGTAGGGAGCTGTCACTACCCTAAGTATTTAAAAACCCCATCTCTTACCTCTCACTGAACCCTTGTCCATTTCCCACTTTTTCTGTGAGAACTACTGGTGTCTCGTGGGATGAAGCTGAAAGCCTTTAGGTAGCTGGCACGACCCCTGGTGACCTGCTTTCCCTACCCAACTCTTAAAGCCGGCTTTCTGCTCCTCACCACACTACCCCCTCGTGGTCACTTGAGGTAAGACAGATGTGCCTTTTCTTGGCTCAACTCTTCCCTACCCTTTAAGACTGATGAAATAAATGTTGCTTCTCTTAGGGAATCTTAGTGGTCGATGCTGTACACATCCTTGGAAGGACTCTCCATGGTGAAGTCCTTTATAGAGGTTGTTGATGTCTCTGTGGTTGGTGCTGGGGATATAGAATCCAAGTTCTATGCATTCCAGGGTAGGAGTTTACCATTAAACCGTACTCCCCAGCCTCCCACCCTTAACTCTGCCTTATTTGTCCATCTCTTCCCCCAGATGACGGTCTCGGTGAGGGCAGAACTAAGTGTTCCCTTTTCTCCTTGGCACAGATAGTGCTTGGCAGGGGAGCAACAATTGTCCATTACAATTCGTTTACAAACGAATGAGTGAATTCATGAGATAGCCTGATCAGTTTTTACCTCTGAACACCTCTAACAAAGCGTTCCTAGACACCAGTGCATCGTGATATAACTGTGAGGATCCTGTGAGGATGGTGGTTAAGGGAATGCTAGGAGCATTGCATCAGGGTCAAGCCTCAGATTTGTCCTGTGTCTCTGTGTCTCTCTCCCTTCTTCCCCCATCTGTACTTTAAATTTGCTTTTCTTTTTTTTTTCCTTTTTTTTTTAAATTTGCTTTTCAAATGTTTTATGGAAGGGGCAATGGATACATTCTGATACATTGACTGGCCTCTAATTCTTTAAAGACACCTCTTATAGTAAGGGAGAGAATAAAATAGGATTCATCAATGATTACAAATAATCTTTAAGGACACAAGAAATGTTCATACAATTTTAATTAATATTAACTATTAATTCATGTCCAACACATATTTAATTATTTAATTAATGAACAAAAAAGTACGCACTGATTTTGAACATTGGAATATGCTTTTTTCTTTTTCTTTTTCTTTCCTTTTCTTTCTTTCTTTCTTTCTTTCTTTCTTTCTTTCTTTCTTTCTTTCTTTCTTTCTTTCTTTCTTTCTTTGTTTCTTTCTTTTTTTTCAAGACAGGGCTTCTCTGTGTAGCCCTGGCTGTCCTGGAACTCACTCTGTAGATCAGGCTAGCCTCAAATGCAGAAATCCACTTGCTTCTGCCTCCCAAGTGCTGGGATTAAAGGCATGCGCCACCACTGCCCAGCCATATTTTTTCATGTACACACACAAAAAATTTTTTTTGAAACAGGGTTTCTTTTGTCTATAGCCCTGGCTGTCCTGTAATTTGCTCTGTAGATCAGGTTGTCTTTGAAGTAAGGACTCAGAGGTTTGCTTTCCTCTGCCTCCTGAGTGTGTGCCATCAGCACCCAGCTATGTACACACTTGTATTTGCTGTGAATAAAGCCTGTTTCAGGTTCTCCTCTCTAAAAATAGGTTTTTTTTTTTTAAGCATACAAACTGTATGATTTAAATGAATTCTGTCTTTCACATAAAATACGTTGGGTATTTAATTAAGATGTAGAAAGTAGCTGGATATGGTGGTGCACATCTTCCATTCCAGCACTCAGGAGGCAAAGCTGGTGGATCTCTGTGAGTCTGAGACCAGCCTAGTCTATATAGTATCTACATAGTGAGTTCCAGGACAGCCAGAGATACATAAAAGACCCAATGTGTGTGTGTGTGTGTGTGTGTGTGTGTGTGTATGTGTGTGTGTGTGTGGTGTATGCATGTAATGTCTCTGGTGGTCATTTTGTGTAAAATACTTTTCTAAAAGAGTTTTTGGTGTTTTCTCTGAATGACTATCTCTTTTGTTAAAGAACCATGAATTTAAAAAATCTTTATACTAGCATGAATTTTATGGCAATTAACCTATTTATAATTATTGCAAGGAAGTTAGAGAGTAGGCAAAAGGGGGGGGGGATGCACAGGGCTCTAAGTAGCAACCCCCAAGGCTGGGAGGGGGCGGGGGAGGAGTCCCTCACCTGCTCCAGTTACCTCAACAAATCTAGGAAGTTGCTTTCTTTTGCCTAACAATAGGTCCCAGTGATAAGCAAAACCACTCTCCCCCAAAGCTCCTTGAAGTGCGTGAAGACTAAGAGGATCAAAGGGACCATCAGCCGCTCCTGAACTTCAAAGGTTTCTCTAGTGGGAACCGAGGAGCGGCTGGCCCTTTCTACTTTGGAGAGTTCCTTTGCGGTGTGGAAACGCAGAAGGTTACTACTACACCTTTCTATTTCCTCACTACCGTTGCACTGGAGATTTTGTGCACATACTAAAAGTGAGTTGCAAATCAAAGTGCATATTAGGGAGAGAGACGGAGCCTCTTCAGTGTTCTGGCTTAGCGTTATGGGTTTTTGATATTTTCTAAAGTTTTTTTTTTTTTTTTTAAGTCTCAGGTTGTTTTCTGAATTTTCTTATGCATACAAAACAATAAAATAAGTGTTTTATTTCAGATCGTTTGTGTTGTAATGCAATGCTCAAGTTTACAAAGTATACTTACCTTTTTCATAGCCTGGGTCCTAGCCTTGAAAATTGTCCTTTTACTGAGACATTTCATGCAGGCAATGGTGACCTGAAGCCAAAATAACAAAGTCAGTCATATAAACTGCTGCTGTCTCACAAACCTTGCCTCCAAATGCTCATTTTAATAATAAAATTATTATATATCTATAAGCGATGATCTTAAGAAATACCACCTTAGGCCCCAAGCATGTCATTTATGGGATAAAAGAAAGTCCTATGTTATTAAACTTGGTTAAGGGCATTTATACCAATAGAGAGATGCATTCTTAAAGGATGTAAAAGGACTCAATTTTGCATCTGTAACTTTAGAATAAATGTATAGCATAAAGACAGAATTCCTACCCTGAAGAAATCTTTTAGTAGAGGCTAGAAATACAGCTCTGTAAGAAGAGAGCACGTGCTGTTCTCGTAGTTCAGGTCCCAGCACCCACCCACGTGGTGGCTTACATCATCTCTAACGGGCTTCAGGGGGCTTGGCCTCCTCTTATGGTTTTCAGAACCACAGAAATAAATATATGTTTAAAAACTTTTCTAGAAGAAGCCACAGATAGACAAAGAAGCTCAGGCGCAGATATCCAAAGCATGTAGAGGTTGGTTGTTCCTGGGAAGGTGTACCTGCCTGTGTAAAACCAGAAGGAGGAGAGCTCAGCTGTTAGGAGCACTGACTGTTCTTCCAGAGGTCCAGAGTTCAATTCCCAGCGACCACATGCTGGCTCATAACCATCTATAATGGGATCCAATGCCCTTTTCTGGTGTGTCTGAAGACAGCTATAGTGTAGTCATATACATAAAAAAATAAAAGTAAAACTTAAAAAAAAAAAAAACAACAACAGGAGTGGCTGGGGTGGGGGGTAGGTAGAAGGATGGTTCCAGGCACTCATATGGTATCCGGAGCAAAGCCCACAGGGACTAGAAGTCACTTGGCATAATTCAGACAATTCATCTCTAAAGTCACTCATTCACATGATCAATCACCATTAATTGAATATTTTGAGTTGAATTTTTGAATATTTCATTTTCGTGAAATTTGGTTTTCATGAAATTCATTTGAATATTTCATTCATTGAATATTTTGAGACCGGATGAACTAGAAGAAAATAATGGAAAATGGTCTCCTGCCGTGGCAGGAGAAAAAAATTACCTGAAGGGCAGGGAGAAATGCCACACAGGAACAAGTAACAGGGGCCCTAAGGAAGCGAAAGGTCCAGCCTTGGTAACACAGCAAGTGACTGCCGCCAGAGGGATATTAGTGGACAGGATGAGAGAGACCAGCACGTTAGTTAAAGGGTGAGCTTGCCCTTGAAGCAGGACAGGCGCCATAGTATGGATTAGTTTGTGATGAAAGGCTGGATAGCGCGGGAGAAGGGGCGGTTTCCAAACGGAGCAAGTTTTTCAACGCAGAGACACAGATGCCAGCCAAGGAACTAACACTCAGAGGCAACCGTGACCCGGAGAATCCAGAGGCTCTGAAAGCAGGCTTCATGAGTCCTATAGATGGAGGGAGGTGTGAGCCGTGGGGAACCAGGAGGGCAGTCTCCCACCCTCTGGATGGGGGAGTTCAGCTGTGGGTGAGCGTATTGGGTAGGGTGGCGCGCCCAGTTAAGAAATAGTTCTCTTTCTTAGTGAAGTGGCCGCAGTTGCCGTGGGAGTGGTAAGCCAGTAGTGATGCAGCTATGGTTGGCTGAGACTGGCCCCAGAGATGGGATGAACAGAATCTGGAGTACGGATAGCTAAGGGCACGGCTAAATTGGAGACTAATAATTTTCAACAGCTTTTATTTGAAGGAAGGATAATTCTCCCCAAGGCCTCTTACCAGCCGTGTTGTTCCTAAGGTATCAGTCCATTCAGGTCTGCCGGCTGAGTAAGAGGTAGGAAGCAAGGGAAGAGCATTGTTGTTTGCCTGTGACCCCGTGTGGCTCCGAGGCCTCCGGTCTGTGCCTGCAGCGGACACTGTCAATTACTGTTCTCAAAGGAAGGCAAAAGGTTAAAGAACAGACTGGCACCCCAAGCCCTCAATTCCAAGTGACGAATCATTGTTAATTAAAGCACTTTAATCTGGGAATCTCAGAGTATACCAGGTCAGGGAGTAAAACTACAGTTTTCTAATATCTGTCCTTTGGCAAAATTACACAGCCCCCAGATTTGAGATATGCCCTTTCTTTCCACTAGAGTGAAAATAGCTAAGGACACACATGGCCAGAGCTCTATGTATAAATAGATAAGATGAGTAGAATTTAGAAGTGCACAGCATGTAAAACAAAACTACACACATACTTAAATTATTCAGTGTTTGTGCCCACGGCCCATCGCATTGTCCTGTGGAGTTAAGGGACCTCAAAGCATCTTTTCATTATTAATGTCTGCATTCCCACAGTTACCATGCAGGTAGGCACACAGCTCTGTTTCTCCTCTAAACCTAGCCAACAAGGGAAGAAAGGCATGCTGGTAGAGAGACTCGGGAAAAAATTTTTTTCTTCTTCAGAGAAATTCCAGGAAGTTGCTTTTTATGATGTTGTTTTGAAATCTCTGTTGCTCATTTTTAACAGGTTTAATGAGGAGAGTGTTTTTCTTTCTAGAATTTAAGATGTGTCCTTTTGTTATCCAAAGAGAACAAGTAATTTTTCTTTCAAGTGACTATTGCATCATAGGATATTACAAAGCAGTGAAAATACCAGTTACCCAAACAGAGGGGTAGCTGTATATCCCTTGCCTGCTCTGAGGCCATTTCTTTCTTGTGAAGCCTTTGTGCACAGAGGTAGCTTTCTTTTGAGAGTTTCCTAGCAGGCAGATATGCCTGCAGCATGGTAGTGAATTAGTTCTATTTCCATGCTCCAACAATGTTATCATCATGTCAAGTAAAAATTTTTAAAAAGGGAAACTTTTTCTTTTCCAAGTAGAAAAGAAAACTTCCCAGAGATGTCATCTGACCCAGAAGTACATGACTGAGATTTTAATAATGGATTACAAAGAGAACTCATTGGCTCTCAGATATCAGAGATATTTCTGCCTATTTATAAAGGAAGCCAGAATTTACTTTGTAAATTCTATAAGAATTCTAGAATTTCTAGTGTCAAAAAGGCCTAAGACCCCTCTATGTGTTAGCCAAGGGATACAAAGCGACAGTCCTTGACTTTAAGGAGGTCGTCACAGTTCTGAACAATAATAATAATAATATCAACGACAATAACAACATGTAAAAAAGCATTTTATTCAGTGTGTATGTATGTGTGTGTATGACAAAGCGGGGAGAGGCAGGAGGAGGGTATAACTGTTGCAGCTCATGTGCAGAGGTCAGAGGTCAGCTCATGAGAGGTGTTTCTCTTCTTCCACTGTGTGTGTCCCTGGAATCAGGCTCTTGTCATCAGGCTTGGTGGCAACCTCCTTTGTCCTATGAACCATCTCCCTGTTCCAAAATTCTAATTTATTTTTTTCGAAAATAGCTTTTGGAGAGACAATATCCAATCAGCCTTCCGGTGTGACTAAATTCATTGTCAAATAACAATACAGAAAATCCTTGAAGGCTAGCTGATCTTCTTTTTTATACTGGGGTCATTTTTTTTTTTTTTTGATACAGCTGTATTCCAAAGTGAATGGCTAATGTCTTAGTCAGGGTTTCTATGGTCGCATCAAAACATCATGACCAAAAAGCAAGTTGGGGAGGAAAGGGTTTATTCGGCTTACACTTATGTTGTTGTTCATCACCAAAGGAAGTCAAGACTGGAACTCAAGCAGGTCAGGAAGCAGGAGCTGATGCACAGGCCATGGAGGGATATTACTTACTGGCTTGCTTCCCCTGGCTTGCTCAGCCTGCTCTCTTATAGAACCCAGAACTACCAGCCCAGGGATGGCACTGCCCACAAGGGGCTCCCCCACCCTTGACCACTAATTGATAAAATGCCCCACAGCAGGATCTCATGGAGGCATTTCCTCAAGAGAGGCTCCTTTCTCTGTGATAACTCCAGTTTGTGTCAAGTTGACACACAAAACCAGCCAATACAACTGATCCCTTAACTTGACACACAAACACATCACTATTAAGCCTCAACCCTTACTTTCTTATTCATCCCCCAAGATATAAATAACTTTAAAAGTCCCACAGTCTTTACAAATTCTTACATATTAAAATTTTAGTCCCTTTAAAATATCCAATTTTCTTTGAATTTCAAAGATTTTTTTTTTTTTAACAATTCAAGAATCTCTTAATTGTAGGTTCCACTAAAACACTTTCTTCCTTCAAGAGGGAAAAATAATATCAGGGCACAGTCACAATCAAAAGCAAAAGCAAACTCTAACCATCCAATGTCTGGGATCCATTCACAATCTTCTAAGCTCCTCCAAGGGCTTGGGTCACTTGTCCAACTCTGCCCTTTGTAGCATATACCTTATCTACTAGGATCCAACTGCCTGTACTCCACTGCTGCTGCTGTTCTTGGTGGTCATCTCATGGCACTGGCATCTCCAAAACACTGCTGTTTTCTGCTGCAACTAGATGGCACTTTCACAAATAGCCTCTCATAGGCTCTTTTCATGGTGCAAAGCCTCAACTTCTCTGCATGACCCCTTCCCTCAACTTCTCTGCATGACCCCTTCAGTCCTGGGCCTTCAACTGCCACTGAGGCTGAACTTTCACCAATGGCCTCTCCTTGTCTTTCATAGTGCCAAACACCAGCTGCTACCCCTTCATGTTTCAAAAGCAGTACCACCTGGGTGACTCTTAAATATTACCAAATCTGGCTGCCAATACGATGTACAACTGTGGCTATCTTTAGAACACAGCTTCTCAGCTGGGAGTGGTAGCGCATGCCTGTAATCCCAGCACTCTAGGAGGCAGAGGCAGGCAAATTTCTGAGTTCGAGGCCAGCCTGGTCTACAGAGTGAGTTCCAGGACAGCCAGGGCTATACAGAGAAACTCTGTCTCAAAACAAACAAACAAACAAAAAAACAAATCCAAAAACAAAACAAAACAAAAAACCCCCCAAAACCCACAGCTTCTCTGTGCTCTAAGGAAACACTTCCCAGATGATTTCATCTCAGTGATGCTGGTCTCTTCTTACTGCTAATTTCTTAGCTCCAGTTAACCAGAATCAATTGACCCAGTAATGCAAATATTTTTGCTTTAATAATTCTGGTATCTTGTTAAGCATAGCTGATTCTTCAAAACCAAAACCACAGACTCTTGACAATCAAAATAGCAACGGCCCTGATAAGAGTCTTTAATCTTCCCTCTGAAACTTCCCAAGCCAGGTCTCTATCGTCTGCACTGTTCTCAACATTTTCTTCTAAGCTCCTACAGAACATCCCACAGAGCTCTTAACACCCAATGGCTCTTCTAGCCCAAAGTTCCAAAGTCCTCCTACTGTCCTCCCACAAACATGGTCAGGTTGTCACCAGAATACCCAACTATGCTGGTACCAATTTCTGTCTTAGTTAGGGTTACTGCTATGAACAGACACCATGACCAAGGTAACTCTTATAAAAACATTTAATTGGGGCTGGTTTACAGGTTCAGCGTCCTTATCACTAAGATGGAAACATGGCAGCATCCAGGCAGGCATGGTGCAGGAGCTGAGAGTTCTACATCTTCATCTGAAGGCTGCCAGCAGGATACTCCAGGCAGCTAGGCTGAGGGTCTTAAAGCCCACACTCACAGTGCCAAGCATACTCCAAAAAAAGGCCACACCTACTGGAACAGGGCCACACCTTCTAATAGTGTCACTTCCTGGGCCGAGCATGTATAAGCTGTCACAGCTAAGAAACATTATTCTAAATGGAAGTTTCCCATAAACTTCTTTGAGTATTGTATGAAGCCATTTGGGCATCCTTCCTTCATGATTTGAATAGATCAGGCTTCTTTGGCCAAACTTCCAGTAATTCTTAGTAAGTATGCATTTTGAAACACACGTGTGTGTGTGTGTGTGTGTGTGTGTGTGTGTGTTTGTGTGTGTGTATAATATCTACCTAACATCTTAAAAATGTATCTGTGTGGGTGTTTTGCTTGCATGTATGTACAATGTGCACTGTGTACAATCCTGGTACCTATGCAGGTGAGAAGAAAGCATCTGATTCCATGGAACGAGTCATAGATGGTTGGTGCTACCATATGGAACTAAAGTGGGTCCTCTGTAAAAGTGACAAGTGCTCTTAGCCACAGTGCCATCTTTATAGCCCCTACATATGTTCTTTGGTGTGGTGGACTCTCACTGTGTAGCCCAGGCTGGCCTCAAAGTCAGGGTTCTCTCCCCTTGGGCCTTTGGATGCTGGGATTACAGGTAGTTACCTGGCCTAAATGTCTATCTTTAAACAATGTATTCCTATGTTTGAAAATGATTGTATTTTCCCAGACAGGGTCTTACTTAGCATGTAGCCCATGCTTAATTTGATCTCACTGTGTAACAAAGGCTGGCTTCGAACTTGCAACCTTCCTGCCTCAGCATCCCAAAGGCTAAGATTACATGTATATGTGACCAGGCCTGAGTTTCCAAATTAATTTTGTTTTTTTGAAGAGGATGAAGAGGATTATCCTATTCTTATGCATAGCACATTTCCCTTCCCCATAAGGCACTGGGACAGTTATGCTTTTGTGTTTGAGACAGGGTCTCATTATGCAGTCCTGTCTAGTCTGGAACTCAATATATACACTCGGTTGGCCTGGAACTTGTGGCAGGTCTCCCGTTTCTGCTTTCCAAGTGCCGAGAATACAGCTTTAGGATGTGCTTCCTTGTAAATACCCATAGAAACTCAACTTTTCCAAAATGGTCTTAGACAGGATTTCTATTGCTGCAATGAGAGCCCGAGACAGAAAAGCAAGCTGGGGAGGACAGGGTTTGTCTGGCTCACGCTTCCATATCACTATTCATCACCAAAGGAAGTCAGGGCAGAACTCACACAGGGCAGGGACCTGGACACAGGAGCTGATGCAGAGGCCAGGGAGGGGAGCTGCCCACTGCCTTGCTCTCCATGGCTTGCTCAGCCTACTCTCTTTTAGATGCCAGGACCACCAGCCCAGGAATGGTAACACCCACAATGGGTTGGCCCTTCCCACATCAATCACTAAGAAAATACCTTACAGAGCCTGATTTTATGGAAAATGGCATTTTCTCAATGGAGGTTCTCTCTTTTCGCATAACTCTAGTTTATGTCAATGTATTGGCTATTCCTGGTTGTCAACTTGATTATATCTGGAATGAATTCCAATCCAGAATTGTCAGGGTCACCTGTGATCCTAATCTGGAGGTTGGGAGATATTGCTTTGGATCTTGCCTTGGAGATCTTGAGGCATAGTGGCTATGAATCCCAGAAGATTAAGACAGGGAGATCTCTGAGTTCAAGGTCATCTGGAATGAAGCAAGTCCCAGATCCAGGCGTGGTCTTGCTTGTGTTTAAAACCAT
This sequence comes from Apodemus sylvaticus, assembly GCF_947179515.1. Classification (NCBI taxonomy): domain Eukaryota; kingdom Metazoa; phylum Chordata; class Mammalia; order Rodentia; family Muridae; genus Apodemus; species Apodemus sylvaticus. The sequence continues at coordinate 78,785,688 of NC_067479.1, read as the reverse complement.
GCCACAGTGTAGGTTAGTATCTTGAAAATTATTTTTATTTTTACTTAGTATTTATTTTTAGAAACGGTTTTGCTATGCAGCCCAGGCTTACTTTGAATTCCTGAGCCTTTCGCTTTTGCCTCCTGGGAACTTGGATTCCAGACACGTGGCGATTAGTGCAGCTCACTTTCTTTTTGTTGTTGTTTAAATTATGGCACAAAGGTGCAAACACCTTGTGTCACAGAAGCCTTTCTCTGAAAACATTAATATTGGACTTACCTGACATGCTCTATAAACCAGTTTAAATAAATAAGAGAGCTATTTAACACATTAAAAAAAAAGTGCTGTGGGTGTTTGGCTGTATGAAGGCATATCTGTGCACATTCCTGATGCCCTTGGAGGCCAGAAAAGGTTGTAGCATCCCTTTGACCTGGGATTACAGACAGCTGTGAACTGCCATCTGGGTGCTGGGAATCTAACCCTAGCAGCAAGTGTTCCTTACTGCTAACCCATCTCTTCAGCTCCTACAACTTAATAAGTAACTTGATTAGTATTCATGTGAATATTTACTTAAATTTCCGATCAGATATGCAGAAAGCTACTAGCTGTAATTTAGAGCAGAGATAAACCACAAGCTTAAATGCTTGCCGAGGTTTCTACACCTGCTTAGCACTTAGCACCTAAAGTTCACTCGGGAGAATCCTGTGAACTCTTTCCAGGTGCTTCCCAACCTAACACAATTACAACCACAAATCAGGAATATGGTTCTTAGAGGCCCCCATCTCTGTGCCTTTCCCCGGGTGATGCCTGTAGTTGTACAGCATGTTTGTCACATTTATGCCTTCAATTTTCGGGATGCAGGAATAAATGGGGCAAGAGGGACTCTGGAAGACCACTAGCCATTCTTTTGTCCCAACGGGGTAAAGGTTCTTTCCTGCTGCAAAAATGCTATCTTCACAGCTCAATGCTTTAAACTCCCTCTATTTCGCGGTCCAGTCCGGGATCTGCCGCCTTTGTAGCCGGTGCTCCCTGCCCCACGCGCCAGGTCAGAGCAAAAGTGACAGTGCAGCTGCATAAAGGGACTAGAGGCTGGACGTCAACAGCTAGCAGCTCGGACGGCACCTAGCCCTGCCCACCCCGGGAGGCTGCCCGGCAACTTCCGCTGGAAGCTCAGGAACCTCAGGCTAGAGCCCCACCCCCGGCACGCGGCCTCCCGGAAGCCCTCCGGAGACACCTCGGGCCCCGCCCCTGCACAGGTCACCTCTCTCCACGCCCCTTTTTCTGGCCCGGCAGCCGGCAGGCAGGGAAGTGTCGTAAAGCTTGGCCCAGGAAACTTTACCCGGGGTAACAGGCGAGGCGCTTTACGGCGGCGGCGGCCGGGTGAGAGGCTCGGCGGCGGCGGCGGCAGCGGAGCGGCGGCGGCGGCAGCGGCGGAAGCGGCGGAGTGGCCGCGGCGGGGAAGGCGGCTGCGGCGGTGGCTGAGGGAGAGGAGCGGCGGCAACGGCGGCGGGGTGCGGCGCGGGGTGAGCCGCGAGGAGGGGCGGGTGGGAGGCGGTGACACGGCCGGCGGCGGGGCTCGGGCGGCCAGGGACGGTGGCCGGCACGGCGGCGCGGCGGCGTGGGGGCGGCGCGGCGTTGGGGACACTCGGTGAGGGACGGTTTCTGCCTTTGTTCCCCCCGCCTCGGCCGCCCCCGGCCCGCCAGTCCGCGCTGCCTGGCACCGGTCGGCCGCCTCTCATGGCCTCCTCTTTCGGCTGTGTCGCTTCTAGGATGGCGGAGGTACCGCCTGGGCCTAGCAGCCTCCTCCCACCACCAGCGCCTGCGGCCCCAGCGGCGGCGGAGCTCCGGTGCCCGTTCCCGGCGGGGGCCGCACTCGCTTGCTGCAGCGAGGACGAGGAGGACGACGAGGAGCACGAAGGCGGCTGCGGGAGCCCTGCGGGCGGCGAGGCGGCGACCGCGGCCAAGGCGCGTTCTTGCCTTCGCTGCCCGCAGCTGCCTCAGGAGCAGCAGCAGCAGCAGCAGCAGCAGCAGCAGCAGCAGCAGCTCAACGGATTGATCGGCCCAGAACTGCGACACCTCCGGGCCGCGGCGACCCTCAAGAGTAAGGTTCTGAGTGCAGCGGAGGCGGCCGCCCCCGACGGGGCCCCCAAAGTGACTGCCACAAAAGGAGCCGAGGGACACCCGGAGGAGAGACCTCCTCACTCGGTCCCCAACAATGCAAGAACTGCACTCCCCGGCCGGCCCGAGGCCGCGGCGGCGGAGGCGGCGGCGGGGGCGGCGAGCGACCCCGCTGCGGCCCGAAATGGACTGGTGGAGGGCAACGAGCAGGAAGAGGAGGAGGAGGAGGAGGACGAGCAGGTGCGGCTGCTGTCTTCGTCTCTGACCACCGGCTGCAGTTTAAGGAGCTCCCCGGGCAGGGAGGCCGAGCCCGGGGAGGATCGGACGATACGATACGTCCGCTATGAATCTGAGCTCCAAATGCCTGATATCATGAGACTGATCACCAAAGATCTGTCTGAACCCTACTCCATTTATACGTATAGATATTTTATCCACAACTGGCCACAGCTGTGTTTCTTGGTAAGTGGATGGAATGAAAAGAGGGTGAGCCCAGCAGAGATCAAGGCCACTCGGGGCAGGGAGTGTGAGGGCCCGGTGTGTGGCCGTGGATGTAGTCTTCATTTTCCTAGTACCTTACAGATGTGAGGCGCGAAAAGTGCGCACTTTTCCCAGGTGTTCCGCGGAACTGTGGAAGGTAAGAGCTCGGGATCTGGGTTAACTTGTGGCTGTTGGAACAGCAGCAGTCCTGTGCAAGGCATGTTCCACACCGGGGCGGGGGGTGTCCTATATCCTGTTTACATTAGCTTCTAATCATGTCTAACCTTCCTCATCCTTACAGCACTTTGCTGTGACTGAATTGGAACATAGTTCTGTTCTGATACAGGCTTTAGTAATGAATAACTCAGTTACAGCCATAGTTGGGGAAGAATATATACAATAAATATGCTCTGGTGAACATGGCTGTCAGCAGACTTGCTGTGGCCACAATGAAGAATGGAATCGCAGGCCATGTTCAGTGATTATGGACCATTAACAGTTGTAGTCAGCCTGCTTTCAGGTGTGCTGTTGCAGAAGGTGTCACTAAGTCTTCCGGTGGCTGAGAGGCCCCTGAAACTTGAAACAGAAGGCCCTTTTGTGGGATGCAGGAAACTTACAGTGTGAAACTACTCAAAAACAGTCCAAAAACTGGTACCGTTGGCTTGTGTGGATATAGCTGACTGAAGGCTTTTTTTTTTTTTTTACCTATATGTAAGCTGAATAAATTTGTCTATCAGATAAAATGAATAATAAAGTTTACATTCCTAGCATCAGTAGTCTCCCAATAGTAATACAGAGTCACTTTCAGTCTTTAATTAGATAGACTTGTGGTGTAAGCTGTGTGTGGTGAGCACAGGACACGTTTTCACCACGTTTAGTAAAGGCACATACATAAGAGAGTAAAGCTCCCACTTGTTTTGATTGTGTTAACCCTGACAGAGTTGCACTCAGTATTACTGGTGGTTGCTTCCACAGCTTGGCAATCCAGAAATACTAATGGATATTGTAGATACTGATAATTTGCTAGCTTCCATGTAAATTATGCTTGACCTTTATTTTAGAACGTTTAAACTTTGGTACTATTTTGTATTTCAGTACCCTGCCCCGGATTCTTAACATTGTATTAAAGTAGTTCTGTTGGACATGGTGGTGCATGCCTTAAATCCTAGCACTTGGGAGGCAGAGGCAGGAGGAAGTCTGAGTTCAAGGGCAGCCTGGTCTACAGAGTGAGTTCTAGGACAGCTGGGCCTTGTAGAGAGAACCTGTTTAAAAAAAACAAAAAAACAAAACAAAAAAAAAAGACAAAAACAAAAAGACCGGGGTTGGGGATTTAGCTCAGTGGTAGAGCGCTTGCCTAGCAAGCGCAAGGCCCTGGGTTCGGTCCTCAGCTCTGTTAAAAAAACAAAAAGCAAACAAACAAAAAAAACCAAGTTCTAAGACATGTTAGTGTCAGTGAATATGGGGCAGTGTTTACAGCACTACTGCAAATGTCATCCAATGCTATCCCTCAAAACTGTGGATTGATTTAATGGTAAGGTAACCCACAAATGTGTGTAATGGAGTCACTTTTTAAACAGAAATGAAACTGGGGGTGTGGCTCATGGGAGTGGGCTTGAATTATATTTTATCTAGAACTCAGTTTCCTGGCCATCTACACTAAGGTAAAGTCAGTCTTTTATGTAGACCTGTCTTATTTGTCAGTTAATTTGTACTGCAAGCTTTATAAGCCAAAATTTAACATTAAGTAACACATATCTAAAAGTTGAAATATGTGCAAATAGTTTTTTCTAGGGTATTTCATCAGAGTATGGAATATGACTTTGGAGATAGCAAACAATAAAATGATACACAGCAGAGATGGTTTACAAATAGGCCTGTCATGTTGGTATGCTTTCAAATTGAATTTCCCATAAGAACTAATTTTTATAAATAAAACCTTTTTCCCCCCAAATTATATCTGAAAGGACGGCCCTAAAGATAATGTAGGTCCACCTTTTTTTTTTTTTTAATGGAAATAAAAACCATGGTGATTCATAATGCTTAAATTTCTAGCTATTTAGTAGCAGAGAGGTAAAGGTAGAATCCACGTCTCCTGGCCTCTTATGACAATAAGGTGAGGTACTCTGACAATGCCCTTCACCTAGTTTATGAAACTCATTGTAGCATGGAGTTGTCTTCACCGAGGGGCAGTTGTCCTTATATGCATCAGTCTTGGGATTAAAACTTGGATTGTGCCCCCAGGATTGTTCTGGGGATAACATGGTAGACCTAATGGAATATTTGAGGTTGAACTATAAAAATTGCCTATACTTGGTTGACTCATAAAAATACATTTCTTAAAATTCCCCCTAATATTTGTAACACTTCAGAAAATAGAAGCCAGTACAAATATGAGTCCCTATCAGTTACCACAAGCTTGTACCCCTTTATAAAGTATTTTCAGTGGCAGTGTTTTTAGAAGTTAAATAGACAACAAGCAAGATAATGCAGTATTTCCATTTATTCTAACTAACTTTCTGGCATCCTCCAGGGTTAGTGTTCTGGAGTTTGAGAAGCTGTATTTTGCACATATACATTTTTCATAGTTCTATAGACTTGACAGACTTAGCCTTGTGATGTTAAACCAGAGACTTGCCACTTCCCATACTTCAAAAAGCACATTTAATAATATGTTCAAAATGTGTGCAGCAGCTTTTCTTTGGGAAAAAAAAATCAACAAGTAATTTAGTAATTTTCTATAAATGTTGATATGCAATTTATTAGGAAGAAATTGCAATATTGATTTTCATAATGAGCAAGCTACATCAGGTTTTAATTTTTAGATAATATGTACAATTTGATTTATACTTATCTACATTTTTAAATTAGGGAAACAATGTAGACTCAAGAATAAACTAACAATGTTTTGTTTGGTTTTTACTTACATGATCAGAGGACAAATATTTGAAATTCTGGTGCAGTTTTAAGTATTGTCTAGCTGTATTTAGTGGTTTTAATTTTTCTTTTTGAATGGCTTTATTAACTGTAGGATATAGCTGTCTTATGGTCTCCTATAAAATTCACATGTATTTCCATTTCACATAAAACTAACTTACTAGGTCAGGGCAAATATTTTCTGGCTGTTACAAATATATGATTCAGTCTGTGATAATTTTATGTATATGTGTACACATGTCCATTTATATATATATGTAGACACACACACACACACACACATACATTTGACAATCCAAATCAGAAAATACTAGTGTAGGGCTGGAGAGTACATACATATTATGTTACTGGTTCTAGGTTCAGTCCTCAGCACTAAAAAGTATGTAAAAAGTTGTTTTTTAAGATAACTTTTGTCTCTTTTTCAGGTCTTAATATAAAACAAACCAAATTGATTGTTGTCAATTAAATTGATATGAATGAGAAAACGAAATGGAAGTAATTGTAAGGTTTTTTTTGACCTAGAATAATTATGGAATATGTGATACAATAGGATGAACTATTAATGGTTATTGAGTTTAATATTCCACCAAAAGGATTTTCTTTCAACCTAGTTCAGATTTATGTGAAATGGATTAAAGTTATCTTACCTACAATGATTTTCTCACAGTTTATTTAAAGAAGAATTTCTGGAAATTTATTGAGTAATAGACCACAAAATGTTACAGCAAATTCAAGTTAAATAGATATTAAGTGTATGTTAGACTTACTAAAAAATTAGTATGTTGCTTACTAAATTTTTTGACTAATTCCTAGTGGTGTTCAAATAGGTGTTTCTGGAAAGTTAATTTACAAATAAATAGTAAATATTAATAGTAAATAGTAATAGTTGCTGAGATAACATCCTATTTATATTTCTTAGGATACACTATTAGAACTTTTTAGCAGTTTTGAAATATTTGAAAATCATTTGCATTGACAGCACTGGAATATCAAAAGGAGTCATCAGTACTATTTGACATTTAACCTTTAATACTCTGATAACCTGAGTTTTATTAAAATATAAATAAGTCATTATTCTATTACACAAATGTAAAGATTGGAATTTGAGATAAATGTATTTGAGACAGGGCCTTGCTGTATAGCAGCAAGAGCAAGCTGCCTTGAACTTGGGATCCTCTGACTCAGATCCTTCCATCCTCCCCTTAGCTCCCGAGTACAACCTGTTGAGTTTCTGCAAGCTTTATGATAATGATTCATACTGTCGAATATCCTGAAAGTGAGATCGTCATGTATTTATAGTGCTAAAGTACTTTTTGAGTGTGATCTAAGTAATATCTTTTAAATAGTGCTTTTTCTGAAAAAAATCTTAGGTACTTTTTTCTTGATCAAAGTTAACTGCCAGGTGTAATTTTCAGCTATATTATGTTTTATATTTATCTTTCATTAAATCTTTATTATAAAAAATTGTAATACTCTGCTAATGGGTAACTTGTACAGTATTGTGTTCTAATGAGTAGACTTTTCTTTAAAATAATTTTTCACGTACTCCCTCTTCCCAAAATATAAACAGACCTTTATTGCAAATGATTTTAATTATAAGCACTTGACATGTAGTCAGTAAATGTACATGAGTATTTTACCTTGTAGAAAGCTTGTCTTCCCTGGCCTGAAGGTTTTAATAAGCATTACAAAAAAAGGTCATGTTTTGAAGAAAGTTTTGAGTTTTAGAAACAATATTTGAAAAGTTTTGAGATTGTTTCTGAAGCTTTGATATTGCTGTCTTGCTCTGAAGTTCTCCTGACCTCTCAGAAATGCTGATCCAGAGACTGTCGCTGTCTTCCCTTGGTGATTTTGCAGTATCTGATGGCAATGTGTTCTTCATAACTGTTTGTTTGTTTTCAAGGCCATGGTAGGGGAGGAGTGTGTGGGTGCCATCGTTTGCAAGTTGGATATGCACAAAAAGATGTTCCGCAGAGGTTATATAGCCATGCTAGCCGTGGATTCCAAGTACAGGAGAAATGGCATTGGTAAGGAAATGTTCCTTCACAAGGGTGATTAATATTTTCATTTTTGTGTTTTGAAACAAAAGATTTAAATGTGACTGGAGGAATAAACTTCAAGGTAAGGGAAGAAAAGTTTTATTTTTATAAATTTATTATTTATGTCTTTAACAAATACAGTTGCATAGGCGTCTGAGGACAGCTTTGGGGGCCCTCCTTTCTCATGGTTCTGGGCTTGCTCTCAGGTTAGCAGACCTAGAGGCACACGCTTGGACTACTTGGCCGGCTCACTGTCCTGAGGATTGTGTTTCTTTCAACATATTTTCTAAACATTTTTAAAATAGATTTTATAAATTAATGTTTTTGAGAGAGTATCTTTTAAAAAATAGCATGTGGTGAGTTTTTATCTTTAGGGTTTTTAAAAAAAATTGTGTTATACTTAGAACTAGAGGAAATATTCCTGTTTTTTTAATAGAGTCATGAATGTATTTTATACCAGTTACTAGTCTTGAGACTTTAACCAAGCTAAAATTAGGGAGTAATTATCATTACCTAATGCTAATTATTAGACTTGTAATTTGAGAGCCCAAAAGAAGGTAATTTTTTCTTACTATTTCGAGATTCATTTTCTTAGCCTTTTTTAAAAGTTGGAGTCTTCAGTTTTTTAAGTTAATATGTGTGTATGTGTGTGTGTGCCTGATAAAGTGCACGAGTGGAGGTCAGAGAACAACTTTTGGGAATTTCTTCTATCAAGTGGGTCCCAGGGAACTGGGTTTGATCCTCTGGTGAACCATCTGTGCATCAACATACAGATTTTGTTCTATCATTAGAATCATCTGGATGGTTTAAAAGCAGATGGTTAGACCCCTCCTTGGTAGGGCTGACGCTTTCTCTGTTGACTGTTTGGAAGCCTAGTTACAACGACTGTCCTGGTGTTGAGTACCTGCTGGCTCTTTTTTTCACAATGGAAGATAAGATAGAGAAGCGCTTGTTGGGATGTGTACATTCTGCGATGCATTTTAAGCTAAGTCGGTGTTGATGCTGTCACTAGTACTCTGAGCAGTTTTGCTGCATGTAGCTTTAAAAGAATATGTATGCTACTGTTAATACTCATTTAAGACTTTCAAAGTCAGGATCATGTTATGAGGAATCCCTATAAATAATATTAAGGTTTTATTTATTTATTTGATATTGGGTTATAGTGCCCCATCTTTTTCCTTCCAAGTGTCACTTGATGAGTTTAAGAGGTAATGGACTTTATTTTTGGACTGCTTTCTACTAAAATTTGTAATTTGGTTCGTTTTAGAGAAAAGTTTGAAACTTTGGTACTTTTGGAAAGAGTTAAGGACTCATGAGAAACAGTACTCTTGATTGGCAAATTCCAGTGAGAGAACCATTGTTTTAAGGTTACGTCCTTGTCTTGCCTTGTCTTGTTATGACATGTATACACTTTCACATGCCTGGTTTGAAAATGAAGAAATTTTAAGTGTCTCTCGCCCTTTTTTTTTTTTTTTTTTTTTTTAAATAGACAGGGTCTCAGTATGTAGCTTTGGCTGGCTAAGAACTCTGTGTACACTAAGTTGGCCTTGACTTCACAGAGGTCTGTTTACCTAGCTTCCCAATGCTGGGATTGAAGATGTGTTCCAGCACACATGGCACACTTGGTTTTTCAGAGTTGGCAGTTGTTATTTCTTTTAATGTATCAGATTATGTGATTGAATTATGACACACTTTTCTAGGTAGACGTTTACAGACATACCACTTGCATCAGTGAGAGTGCCTAGCTTTGTCTTGCCAGGATCACTAAATTTTACCACCACTGATTTTATCTTACCCACTGTGGGCTGAGCAGTTCTTGTTAGGTAGTCTTGTGCCTTATGTCCGGAGATTTGCACAACATTTGGCAAAGTCAGTTCAGATCATTCAGTAACTTCTTGCTAGCTCGTGAAATTCTGGGTTACTTTATGTAATTACACCCCTTTCGTTTTTCTTACCTTTTCTTTTTTTTAATTTCCATTCAGTGTTAAACAGATTTTTATTTCAGTCATTAAATATTGATAAAAATGTATATAGAAATGTGATAACTATCACAATATTTATTTGCCTCAATCTTATATTCTAAGTCCAACAATATGAATATATGGTTATAGATGAGATATATTTATATATTTATAATTTAATATAGAACATTAATGATAGTTTCTATAATTAGTCAATTAGTTTGCAGTTATTGTATTTAAAATCAGTTCACTTTTTCTTTTTTCTTTTTTCTTTCTCTCTCTTTTTTTTAACCTTTTTCTTACCTTTCCTAATATCTTGTAACAATAAGACAAAAAACTCTAGCTTAATTATACCTGAGAAAAAAGAATCTATCAGGAGCTAGGTCTTCTCAGGACAGCCTCATTGCTATGTGGTGTTTCCCTGGGCTTCTCCCAGCTGATATATGGTTAATTTTTCACTTAAAATGATCATTGCATGTATCTACAGTCAAGATAAAACCTAATATTTGACATTTTATGCAATTATGATAATCATAATTTAGATTCTTTAAAAAATATATTTTTCCTTTATTAATACTCAGATCTATATTCTAGGTACTAACTTGGTAAAGAAAGCTATATATGCCATGGTCGAAGGAGACTGTGATGAGGTGAGTCTTTAAACTATTTAATCCTGTTGTCCTGGGCAGGATTTTACTGGATAGATTTTACAGCATCCTACATTAATAAGTCTCATTGCAGATCTACTACATAGATGCAGGGGAAAGTGTTTTTTTGTTTAGAAACAATAATTGTGATCTAGAATAACTTTTAATGGTCTTGAATTTCTTCAGAATACAGAGGTGAAATCTAATTGCTTAATTTTTGTGTTTTAAAAAAACACGGGAAAACTCTCAACCTGTATAGAAGACATTTCACTTCACTCTAGGAAATGTCTCAAAGTATTGAATAATGAACAACTGATTTGCATATTAACATATGAGGCCTTTTGCCATCTATAATTTCTTTATTTCTGTAGTGCTATGCTTAGTTAAGTATTGGGGCTAACTGGGGATGTCAACATTGTACAGTGTAGGTGGGGACAGTTCTAAACGAGCCTTTTTTATGGCAGCTCAGGAAGTTACTAATTTATGAGCAGCAGGGATGGCAGTTATCTTTTGAAAAAAGTAACTTTTTTGATCTTTTGAGACAGAGTCTCACTATGTAGCCCTGGCTGGCCTGGAATGGAACAATGTTGACCAGGCTAGTCTTTGTTTCAACTTCCCAAATGTTGGGATTAGAGGCCATGCTCATGTCTTTACTAATGGAGGGCAGATGTACCTTAGGAAAGTTGTCAAATACATGAAAATAGAAATATTTTCGTTGACCTTAATAAGTGTTTTAATAACTTTAAATAAGTGTTTTGTTGTATGAGACTGTTTCAGGCTAGCCTAGAGTTTACTAGGTAGTCCAGGTAGGCCTTACACTTGCTATTTTCCTGCTTTACTCTCCAGAGAATCAGGATTATAGAATTGTGCCCTACTAAGTGGATTTTTTGGTATAAAATTTATAGTAATTTAAAATAAGAACACTTCTAACCCCCACCCTGTGTGTGTGTGTGTGTGTGTGTGTGTGTGTGTGTTTGCAAAATTCTTGCTACCATCTTGTTCCTTAACTGTGTCCTTTCTACTAAAAGCTGGTTATCTGTCTTCACATTTTTTTATCATATTTTCATATATGCATTTAGGCTTCATAAAAGTTGCTTAGCAGTTTAGAGAAATCTGAGTTTTATAGACTATATTTTGATCTTCTGCTCCTGAGAATTTCTTCTTGTGAGCAGAGATGCTTAGGGTCAGGACCTGCTGGGTTCCTGTGGTTCAGCTTTTCATGAATTATATTAGTCATTGCCTATGAAGCAATATCTGTACTTACTAAGTATTGAAATAATACTAGCTTTTCTTCAAAGCTTCTAAGATAGGATATGGAGATTTTGGAAATGTTGTGTTAACGTATAGTTAAATCTTAATTTTATGATGTATTTTAGGATTGAATGCTGTTATTTAATCTACTTGTGTGTGTGTATGTGTGGTGAGTATGTGTGAAAGAAAGGGGGAGGGAAGAGGTGGGGAGAAGGAGTCAGTGTGTGTATATGTTTGCCAGTATGGTAATGTGTACATGAAGAGGCTGGAGGCTGGAGGTTTGTTTTCCTTAATCATTTTGTACCTTAAATTTTGAGATAAAGTTTCACGTAATGTAGATCCCATCAGTTCAGCTGGCCCTGGTAGCAAGCACCTTCACTCACTAAGCCATCTCACTGGGGGCATATGGGAAGTATCTTAAGTATTTAAATAACTCAGCATGACTTCTTACCTTCTTATGCATCTTTTATGACTTAGTAGTTGTAAATGATTGTAGTCAAATCATTTAACTTTTCCTGCCCTGTCACTTTGTCTGAAGTTATGTTAATTCTACTTTGAAGTGTTGTCAAGAACTAACTATAGTTACTTGTTCATTAATTAGCTACCTAGTCAAGGTCTGCAGGCAGTCAGATAACAGTGGGCGCAGCCTACTCTCCATGAGCTTCCTACATAACGATTTACTCCTATTGTAGTAATTGTTTTATATTTAGTATATATAGAATTGGAAGATCATCATTCTAACTGCATTTCTCTGTCAAAGAGAATCAAACTCATTTAGCTTTTTTTTTTCTTTAAATTATTTGTGTGTATGTCTGCCATCTGTCTGTCTACCTGCCAGCCAACTATATTCAGGTGCTCAAGAAGACCAGAAGAGCTTGCCCCTAGAACTGGAGTTACAGATAGTTATGAACTGTCTGATATAGGTGCTGTTGTTAACTGATTTGGGATCCTCTGTGAGAGCAATTCATGCTCTTAACCACTGAGTCATCTCTAGCCTCTCATTGAAAATTTTTACATTTTAATTAGAGTAGCCATTTGTGTAATTTTTCTTTATAATTGGGCCCAATTAATCTATTAAGCCAGAATTCAAATATTTTTTTTGAAGATTTTATTTTATGTGCATGTATATAGGTATGCCATGAATGTCTGAGAAAGCCAAAAGAGTGACTTGGGTCCTTTAGAGGGCAGAAAAGGCTCTTAGCTGCTGAGGCAGCTCCAGTCATTTACCACTTAGCCACATTTAACTTGTATCTGTATAGCTGTAGTTACCCTTCTGTACCTTTAGAGCAGCAGTTCTCAACCTATGGGTCACAACCCTTTTACAGGGATTACATATCAGATATTTATATAATAGTTTGTAGCAGCAAACATATAGTTATGATGTAGCAATGAAAATAATTTTATGGTTGGGGGTCTCCACAACATGAGAAACTGTATTTAAGGGTCATAGCATTAGGAAGGGTGAGAATCCCTGGTTTACAATATTTTAGATTCCTAATTATTAGTGAAAGTGGACTTAGATCCCCTTGTCCAAGTTGATTCGAATTTCATTGCACTGGTTTATCTTCCCTGGAAAATAGTGGAGAGGACTGAAGCTTGGTTACTGTGAAGTTCTAGCTTATACTTGGATTCCAATTTGTCCTTGTTTACTTGGTTTCTCTTTTAAAGATTATATATATAAATACACACACACACATGTATGAGTATAAACATATACTATATATATGTGTATGGATGTGTGTATATGTATGTATATATATATATATATATATATATATATATATATATATACATACATATACACACACATACACTGTTTATTGGTTTTCTTGAGTTTTATTCATCTGTAAAATATAAACCAGTGGTTCTCAACCTTCCTAATGCTGCAACTCTTTAATACAGTTCTTCACCATGTGATGATCCCCAATCATAAAATTCATTGCTACTTCATAACTGTAAGTTTGCTACTATTATGAATCATTATTAAATACTTTTGGAGATAGAAGTTTGTCAAAGGGGTTGTGACCCACAGGTTATAGATAACCATGTCTTTTCTTGAGGTTGCTGTCTAAATGAGTATAGCTATCCTTTTAAATTTTTTCACTTATTACTGTGAACGTAGTAATTTTACATTGTGACAAAAGTTTTTCTCAAATCAAATTGCCTTTATTTAAGTTTAGTTGTAATTAGATGTTTACCTAACAAGAATCCCAAGAATTTCCCAAGAGAATTATTCAGATGTAAAAACTTGTCCTAGTATGTCATTCATTATTAAAACTTGAATTTTAATTTGTTCATGGCAGGTTTCCACTATGTAATTTTGGCTACTTCAGTGGTCATAGAGATCTCTTGTCTCTGCTAGGATGAAAAGTGTGCAACCATACTTAGCCTTTAGGTTGATTATTTGTTTTAAAAACAGAAACTGACTTAATTTTTAAATAAATCAATTAGTTTTTGCTACAACTTGTATTTAAGTCTTCTTAAAGACATGCACTTGATACTGAAATAAGTACTTGATTTTGGAATTTTAAAGGTTTGGGTTTAGCATGTGATTTACTTTTATTATTTAATTGCATAGGTTATTGTCTTTGGATGATGATTTCTCTTCAAATATTTTGATCATCTAAAAAGCATGTTAATACTTTCAGTACATATGCAATATAAGTTATAAGGACTCATTTAACAAATAAGAGAGCTTTCTGTTTATTAGGTAGGCATTGTGTTAGGTGCAGAGGAAGCAGCTGGAAGGTGTATAACAATCCCTAGCTTCCTTCAGCTCACTGGCCGGAAGTGACTTAGGTAACAAGCCTAGCACAGCACCACAGGAGCCCTGCACAGCGTTGTGGGGCAGTGTAAAAGGGAGCAACATCCCATTGGCTCTATTCACAACCAGGCCAGAATCCAGGAGCAAAGAAATACAGTTTGTTCTTGAAGACAGAAAACAGCTTATAGGAAAAGCCTAATCCAGAAGACGTATCCAGAACTTGTGTATGGGCCATGTGTTGCTATGAATTTGGCTCAACATGTTTGTGGATGATGTCATTTTGTATTGTTTAAAGCTTGGGTACCTAAGGTGAAATAGATCATGGTTGGTTCCAGAGACTGACAGTTTAATGCTGAACATGAAGAGGAGGAAGAGGGAAAATGGTGATGTACCAAGATGGAAGCCATATCTTGATAGACATCTTAAATCTCTTCAGATATGTTTTAGTTTATTAAGCATATTTTAAGGCTAGAGTCAGTAAGTTATTTTAGTTAGGGAATTAATGAGAGGATACTTTGTAGAAAATGGGAGACTTCTTGAGCTGGTGGCAGTTTAGGGCCTGTCGGTGTGGAATAAAAATAAGAGAAAATTTAGGAGGGAGAATTGATAGTACTCAATGCTTGGATACGTATAGGAGAGTGGACAGAAAAGAGTTCAAGACTCTGGGGTTCAGGTTGAGGAACTGGGTAGTAGGATGGAGAGCCTCTTCACTGAGATGCAGAATTGTGCAGGTCCTGAGTGATTCTGGATATAGCAAATTGAGGTATCTTTTCTCTCTGTCACTTGAATTCTTACTAAAAATAGAACAGGAAGACCTTCATGTGCTTTATGGGTGCTTTGCTGTGTCATTGTTTAGTTGTACTTTGCTACCCCCCACCCCCATTCTAAATGCCCAAAGGTTATGCCACCTGACAGGAACTATGGTGCAATGTGTTGATATGTCTCAGTGACACAGGTGGGAATCAATAGAAAAGGCAAATAGAGCAGCATATATAAAAGGAAGGAAGAGAGTGTTTAGGCAGAGGGAAGTAGAAATAAGAAGGGCACATGGTTTTCAGAACTATGAGCTCTATGTTGTCAGGGCCACAAGTTCAGTGTACTCCAAAACACTCAAATAGAACTTCATATTCTGTTATCCTCTGTTAAGTTTTGATTTGAGTAAAATCTAGACTACAGGTTCTCGGTGAAATCAGTCTCACCTGGTAATTTGTTTAAAATGCAAATTGTTGGGTATTAAGCCTCTGTGTGTGAGCATATTTGTGTGTGTGTGGCATATCTATGTGCATGTGGTATGCATGCAAATTGGAAGTCTGAGATGAACAGAGCATATCTTCTTCATTGATTTCCTGCCTTAATTTTCCTCAATTCCTTATTTTTCTTAATTATTATTGTATGTGTATATATTTACACTGTATGATTGTATATGCCACGCACATGTGGAGATTAGATGGCCTTCTAGAGTCAGTCAGTTCTATTCTTACACCATGGTGGTAAGGTGGGCTCCCGAACACTTTGGCCTGCTTATCCATCACCAGCCCTTACGTTTTTGACACAGGATCGGTCTCCTTATCTAACCTGTAGCTTGCTGATTTGGCTAGACTGGCCAGTGTGACGTTTGTGAATCTGCTTGCCTCCTTTCAACCTGACACCTGACTTTAACTTGGGATATAGAGATCTGAATTTAGGTTCTCAAGTTTGTGCAGCAAGTAGTTTATCCTTCCTAGCCCTCTGCAATCTTATTCAAACCATCCTCCAGGAGACTGTGTACTTTAATATTTAAATTCCCTTAGTCTAGGTTCGGTAAACTTTGTCTGCATAGGGGTCCCAGCATTTAGGAAGGTTGAGAACCACTGCTGCAGACTGATATGGTAGCTGTTACCAGAATAAGCAGTGGCAGGTTAATAGTAATAGGAGTTAGAGGGCAGTCTAAAGGATTTCAAATATTGACTGCCTTTTGAAAATTTTGATGTTGATTTTTCTTCTCTCTTTATATGACACCTTGGTTTTCTCCAAAAAAAAAAAAAAAAGTTCATCTTTGCTTTATTATAAACATGTAGTTCAATTCCTAAAAATTGAAGTATCACAAAAACCAGGATAAAAGTTCTCAATGATTCCACTCATCTTGACTCAAAAATAATTACTTTTATCATTTTGATGACTTTCTGTATACTAGTATTGTTTTAATTCTTAAACTTTTAAAATGTTTGATCTGATTATATACTTTCTCAGCTTTTAAGTGTGAAATTATAATAACTTAAGTTTTTTTTTTCTTTTTTGAAGGTTGTTTTGGAAACAGAAATTACAAATAAGTCTGCTTTGAAACTTTATGAAAATCTTGGTTTTGTTCGAGATAAGAGGCTGTTCAGATACTATTTAAATGGAGTTGACGCACTGCGACTTAAACTGTGGCTGCGCTGAGGGACTGACAGCAAGGAACGGCTCCACCCACATGGAAGCGACTTTTGCATGCAATGCAATTTGTGCAGAATTGCTTTGCAGGTGGATTTAGTAATTCCCATGCAGCTGTTATCTGTCAGTGTCCATTGAGTGTCGCACAATATTTGTTGCACTTTGGCATGGCGCATTTGTTCTGAATTAAATGAGATTGTTTTAAACTTCAAGAGTTCTGTTGGTACCAGCAGGATGTGCCAGTTAATAGCCAAGACTTGTTCATTTGCAAAGTCTGCTGACAGTGCTATTTACATAGTGATCATTTTATCACAGAACCAGTAAGTGGGACATGATTTTTGTTCCTTCAAGAAGCCAATGTAGATTGTAAAAGTCTCTTAAGTATACTAACATTTCACACAAAACCTGCCATAGTTTTCTGAAGGGGGTGAGGGAAGAGCTTCAATTTAGGTTTTATTTTTTCAATATTAAATTTTCCATTCTTGAATATTGGTACCTCAGTGATTAGTGGATGAAAAGTGTAGGGTGGAATTTGTCTTATGATGAGTAAAGATGACAATTAAACTGCGTCTGCCAGTGCCTGTGTAGATACGTATTCTTGTCTTCATCTCTAGTTTTTGAATGCATGCTCTTTTTCTTTTTCTTTAATACCTTTGCAAGCAAATTTGTTTTTATTTAAAATCTAAATTTGATAATAAATTATTTCAGATTTTTATAATTTGGACAGTTTTTCCAGGTGAGTGGCAGTGGTTTGCTTTAGAAGTCCCTTCTTTCCTTACAGTAAGAAGCTGACTCTACTTGGGAAACTGAGAACCGGCTTAAAGGGATGGAGCTGGGAATTGTGGGCTTTGGATGCACTTTTTTGTTTTTGTTTTTTGAGAATGGGGGAATTTTTGCAAAGAATAGAAAATTAATGTAAATTGGTATGATCTTATTTAATCAAAATGATTGATAAGCTGTGAAGAACAGCTTCTATAAAGTAGCTGGCTTTTGTTTTGTTTCTTTTTTTTAACTTTATTTGAATTCACATTGCTTCCATTTCTGAAAACACTTCACTTTTGGTTTAGTCTTAGAAATGAATTTCAAGGAGCATTGTATCCATTGCATTTTTTTTTTTTTTTTTTTTTTTTAACTCATGAGCAGATTCTTGGGGGACCTTTGCTTTGTTCCTCTGGAAAAAGAGGGATGAAAATTTTTTTTAGTGAGTTCTTTGGGTTTTCTGAGCAGCCAAGGTGTTTATTAGTTACAATGAATTTTGGCTAATCAGTGTAATGTTAACAAATTTTAGCTCATTGCTTTGAGTTGAGTTAGTAAAGCTGTGATGAATAATTTATTTAACTAGAATACCTAAGCACTCATAAAGAAAAAGATTCATTTTCTGAAAAATGTTTTATAGGAATCTGGCATTCATGTTGTTATTTTCATTTGAATATACTTTTCTTCTACTCTAATACTTCGTTTGAATTTTATTTTATGGCTGTAATTACTGTATTTTTAAAAACCCTACCTCCATTAACAGTTGGTAAAGGCCCCTTTTCAGGAAAGTTTGTTGCGCTTTTTTGTTTGTTTGTTTGTTTTCAAGGAAAGCTGCTCTTTGCTCAGTATAGTATTTTGGAAGTGAACATGGTAACAAGTACTTTTAAAATAAAGATGCACAGTTTATATTTGAAAATAAAAACTTCCTGCTGGTGGGATCATTTATAGTTCCTTATTTTTAAGAAAATGTGTCTTTCCATTTTATATTGCTCTTTAAAGTTTAATATTAAAAATGTGATGACCACATAGTACTCAGCTTTTCTGCTGACCATTTTGAATCTGTTTTGGTCAAACTTCATTTGGTTCCCAGCATTTAGAAGGATGCCAGTCATCATAATGCCTCTGTTTTCATTTTCAGTATGAAGGAAAGTAGCTAAACAGTATACTTGACATCACCAAAAATGGTTTTGATTTGCTGGTACATAGGTATGAATTGTTGATGAACATACATTTTCTTGAGTCACTCTAATGGATATAGTTGTAAAGTAGATATGTGCTAGACTTACCAACTCAAAAGTTTTATTCTTGATAGGTTGTCGTTGAAAATATCGCTACTACCCTTCAGTTCAGAATTGCTGAATTAACTGATTGTCTGATGATTTGTAAACATGTGACTAAAATATCAGATCATTACAGTACTGCTCAATGGATGGATACATGTCGATATCAGTGTATACTTTGATGTTTCTAATTACTTGACCCTTTTTTTAACCTAAAATTTTAACCTCTAGCTTGATAACCTAGTAACAAAATTAAACTTTGCAAGTTGAATAACTTCAACTTTAATTTGACATTAGGCTTTCCTTTTTCTTTTATCAGCTTAAAGTGGTTCCATTTATAATTGACAGTGGGTTCACTTGGCTAAAACTGAGCGAAATTGGTGCAACTTTCTTTTAGTGGGGTGCTGCCTCTTTAAGACTGACTATACTATCGTCCACTGACAATGGTTTGGCAGTTGATACTGCTGAACATTTAATACATGCTACCATGAAGCTGTATATGTTAGTATTGAAGACGGCTAATGTGTATGCTACCTACCAGTCTTGATGATAATTTCCCTTACATTGGGAAGAAACTACTTAACTCGGGAATAATCCAAGTCTACAGATCATAAAACACATTACTGCTTGATGTTGAAGCCAGCAAAATAAATTTATATTGAAAATTGATTTTAACATTTTCTGCCTCTTCTCCAAATTATCTAATATACACATAAGACAAATCTATGTAAAGGAGTTTGTCATGTTTTAACTCTTACCATGCTCTATGTTAAGGACTTGGCTGGTATATATGACTAGATGTGTATGTTTATTATGGTGTCTAAAATTATGAGGTTCATTACTTTCTAGGAGCATACAGGAAATCAGGTTGGCAGTACACCAGTTACTTTTCAGTACACGTCTACTTTACTAGGATGAGTGCTATAATGTCCGAGGGCTTTCAGGTTTGTAAAAACATAACCATTAAGTTATATTGTCATCACATGTGAGTTGAGTATGTATCTCAAAAATATTGGACTGCTGTTTAATGACTGGGGATATTGCTGCATAATTTTCTCCTTTTGACCCCCTATCCTTTCGGAGAGAGAGATTTGATGGGATTTGAAATGTGCAAGCTGTCTGAATAAGATACAGTCAAATAAAGTATGGTTAAGTTGTGTTTGCATTTTTCTTTCAGATACAGCTGTGTGCATTCTATAATTTGGTTTCAGATAATCAAAAAGCAACCTGTTCTATTTCTCACTGCCTTCTATTGAGTTATTTGGAAGGAATGAAATAGTTGCTATTTCTCTACTTCGTATTCTGACAAAGTAAATTTGAAAATAAAATTAAAAACTTGATTGCTAAGTGTACTTGTTAGTCGACTGAGCTAGCAGTACCAGGGCGAACATTTTTAAGCATTCATCAACTGAAAATAGTTTACTTTTTGTCCTTGCTCCTAGCAACTTATTTCTAGGTCAATTTTTATTTTTAATATTTGTACAGACCTCCTTGTATAAGTTGTATTTTTCCCCTTTTGCTAAACACTAAAGTGGAGCAGGATCTAATGGGCTTTTTGACCTATTCTTGGGAGAAATTTAAATTGGTAGTTATGTATGCTTTTATATTCGAAGTACTGCATATCAGTGGGAGGATGAGAGTATTTAACCGTGACTGCTAAAGTTTATCACCCTTCCTGAATATTTTGTTCTTTATAGTAGTGTGAAACATCTGATCAAGCTTATGTTGTACTTGGATATGAGTGCTTCATAAACTTAGTGTAATGAGGATCAGAAGTGTGAGACCATTGGTGTCCAGACCTTGATTTATTAACAACTTTAACGCCCCCCACCCCCCGAAAAAATCTAAGCATATAGCACAGTTGTCCTCTTTTTCAGACGAGCTACCCACGTGCAGTGCACTCTTTACAGTGGCAGAAATGCTCTTTGCACTCCTCAGGATGGGAACTACTAGTCACTCTTCACTACTGAGCTCCTGAAGTATCACAAGGACAGAGAACTTCATTCTACTTATTTGAAATGAGTTATATGTGGCTGTTGGCTCATGTGTGGATAGTAGAGCTTTAGATAATCGACATCTGAGGAAAGCTTATTGAAATGTGAATAATTTAAAATTGCCTCTGAGCAAAAGCTCTAAGTGAACTGTTTGCATGCTAACACTTTCCTTAGTAGTTCCTGCCTCACGCCCCTCATGTGAATGACCCTTTGAGAAAAGCAGTTCTTGCATCATACTGTTGCAAGTGCTTAAAATTGCAGAGACTACAGACTCAAATGCCAGAGACTGTTCTGAGATGGTTGGTTTATTTTAGATTAAATTGAAATAAAATCCCTTCTAAGTAAAATAGTTATCATTTTATCAGTGGTCAACCAGGAATATGGCAGTATATCATACTTAGACATTTTTAAAAGTAGATGAGGCTGAAGGCAGATGTTCTTAATTCCATCAGGTTAATTTTGTCTGTTTTCATGGAATATCACTTTATTGTCACTGATCATTTGGTTAGCTGTCGTTCAGTAGAAGGCAGCAGTGAAGATGGCACCTCTCAGAACAGTAATGGCTTGGTATAATCAGTGGTGAGCTCTCAGCCTATTCTGTTGGCAGCAACTTGGTATTTAATTTTCATGTGAGAAAAGTAGAAGCACCAAGATCTATTTTCTAGTACCTTAAAAATCTATGTTGGATGGTGGTGATGCACGCTTTTAATTTAAGCCTTTGGAAGGCAGAGGCAGGCAGATCTTTGTGAGTTAGAGGCCAGCCTGGTCTACAGAGGGAGTTCCAGGACAGCCAGAGCTATACAGAGAATCTCCCTGTCTCAAAAAGCCAATATGTATATATGTTACATATATTATTAATATACATACATATATACATAGAACGGAGTATAGAGGTTATCATATTTTTTAATACTAAGCATACTTTTAATTATGGTGGATTTTCATGACCACTACTTCGCTATGTAAGTGCATCTTAATTTTTTAATACCTCAGATTCCTGAGAATAGGCTTTTTTGTAAATAAGTTGCCATATCCCAGGGAAACAACCCTCTTTCTTGAAGTACTGGATATGTTGTACTGGGTATAGTGAATCAACTTCAAGTTTTCTAAGAATGCTTTAGAGACTTGACTGAGGGTATTTAGTAAATGTGTCTTAGTAATTGCATTCTGTGAAATGTATACCCTTATTTGTTCACTTACAGCTGCAAAATTTGTATGTGTATGCCATAGAAACTCACCATTTTACAAACACAGCATGTTGTATGAACTAACTTCTCTCAAAGCCCCTGGAAATGCCCCAAAATTCTTCTTTCAAATAGGCGTTTATAAGTCTTATTTCTTGGGATTGAAATGATTTCACAGTTAAAGTGAGAGATGGTTAAAAATATGCATGCTTTTCTTGTTTACTAACTGCATTATGAAAATACTGACATCTTAAGGGAACTGTTACATTAAGTTCCACAGATACATGAAACTTCCAAAGTTGTTTTAAGATAAGATGTAATTGCTAAAGTTGGTTTATACTTTCGATTTGGTGCTCTAGTATGTAAAGAATTGATCTCTGTCATCTCCAGGGCCAGGTTTCCTGTGTTTGTTAATGGTTATTGATTATTTTTAAGGAAGCTGAAACTAACTGCCTTAAATCTAAACTTGCTGCCTTTGATACTGCACAGTCATGAATACCTGCTTTTACTGTGAATGCAATTAAAATTTTAAGCCTATCAAATATTGACGTAACTAGGTAAATGTAAATCTACTTGGTAACTTATAATTTCAAATCGAAGTACATTTATCTGAATATGAGCATTATGTTTTGAGCTATATAATAATTATTTTCCTTCATATTAGGAACTAAAGGTGAATATTGAAAGTTTCATCTTCATGATTCCAAGCAAATATCTTAACTGTTCTGAACTTTTGGTGAAAACTATGAAAAGTTACAGAGAATGACATAATGTTTGTTGGTCACCTAGTTTATAGTAACTAAGTGATAGCTATTAGTAGTGTAGAACAACTCTTATTGTGTGTTAGGGTACCATTTGAACAGAAGTAGATACTAGTGTTTTAAATTAAAAAAAAAAGATTTATTCTGTGTGTATTTGTGCATGTATATGTACATGTAAGGTTCCAATTGGTTGTGAGCAACCTTGTAGGTGCTGGGAACTGAAGCCAGCTCTACTCTAAGAGCAGCAAATTCCCCTAACCACTGAACAGTCTTTCCAGCTCCAGGTACTAGATTTTATGAAGGAGATGGTAGCATGTGAAGATGTTGTGGTTCTACTCTAGAATGTGGCCAATGAACTGCCATGTTCTTACCATCTAGAACTAACACCTTTGCATATTGGCCTCAAATGCACTCATTATTTCAAAACAAATATCATTTTAGAAACAAGACTACCATTATCACCCACTCCCCATATACACACCCCAATCCCTTTCATAATAAATGTTCCAATTTCTACAGGCTGTCTTATATGTCTCAAATACCTGGTATTTTGCTGTATACATATTTGAGAGGGAACATGAAATTGATAGTATAAAATTATGGGTAGTGTTTAATGACTTAAAGGAGAAGGAAGGAGTTGGGTTTTAAAAACAATCACCAAGGAATAACAAAAAGCAGCTGAGAGAACAAGAAAATACTCAAGTAGTAGTGTGTATGTATGTGTATATATATATATATATATATATATATATATATATATATATATATAGAGAGAGAGAGAGAGAGAGAGAGAGAGAGAGAGAGAGAGGGAGGGAGGGAGGAGGGAGAGAGGTTTGAGGTTTGTTGGATGGTTAAGGAAGTGGAAATAGATGAGGTTCAATCGTGCACTGAAGTGTCTTGTCATCAGGCATTCCAATTGCATCAGACAGGCTCTGTGGCTAACAGTTCAGGATAAATGACAGCCATTGTCTGCATTTAAAAACTAGGTCTGAACTAGACAGCTAAATAGTTACCTGAATTTTTGAATTAGGAGGTGATTGTATGTTGCACTGTGGCTTCATTAAATGTCTATCAAGTATGAGCTACAAAATTGTTCTAACCCAGTGAGCCTAGTTTGTTTTTCTGAGAACATCTAATAGATGGCTTTGAGATACTTCGGGGTGGCTTTGTACAGGAGGAGGAGAGCACTGGTCTGGCTTGTTTATAGGATCCTTGCAAGTTTTGGGATGGGCAGGCTGGTTTGGGGTGGAGAGACCTATGATTAATGTCATCTCCATGGCTAGGACAATAGTTGAGTAATCATGGTGATAAGTAAGCTGATGAGTTTACTGCCTTAACCATTTTCCGAGAACCTTCACACAGTATTAATGAAGTTCTTTTGAGATTGAAATTTTATTTTGCAAATGAAAAAATGTATTTGAAAGACATATTAAAGGGCTCACAGATGGTGCCACCTGAAGCTGGGCCTCAGGAATCTAGGTCTACTTTTTGTTACCATACACAGTGCCTGACACCTCAAAGAACTTGGAGCTGAATGTCTAATTTTGTTAGATAAATTGATTTTAGTGAGCTCTACTAAATTATTCAAATATAGTTGCTTTATTTGGCCTAAAACTTAAATGCTCTAAAAAATATTTAATTGGTTTAGTTTGTAAAATCCATTAAGGGATTTAGTATTAAGTTGGTTGTCAAAACAGAGTTGGTTTCCAATAATTTGATCAGTAATATTATTAAAGGAGACAGTATTTGTTCTTTCAGAACAAGCTTTGCAGACTCTCTGTGGAGGTGAACAAGCCTGCTTGGGTTTAATTCACAGTCTACATACTAATTGTGCTCCAGCATGTTCCTCATTTTACTTTTACTTTGTCAAACTTATGCATGGAAATACATGTGTAGAGGAGGAGAAAGCAATCTATTATTCAAGTTTAAAATCTAATCACAATGTGTGATAACTGTATATGCTTGATATTACATGTGGTGGGTTATCCATTAAACCATATCTAACTATTCTTGACCAGGTATCTGCTGTAGTTGAGAAAACAGCCACCTGAGAGGCTCATGCAAGACTCATGTCTATCTTAAAAGACAGGTAGCTTTTTTTTTGTTGTTTTTGTTTTGTTAAACTTGTTTTTCCCAAAGAGATTAGTTGGTGTGTTTATTTATGTCTTTTTCAGTGTATTGAACTCTCTTGAATAATTATGTAGTTGTGTGAATGTCACATTAAGTCTAGAAGCTTAAGTACCAAGTATGTGTTTGCATATCTGGGTAGAAAGATAATAGTCCTGGAAAGTAGATCTGTGGATTTGGCAAAAATGGTAAACACTGTAGAACAAATAGTGGTGTGTGTGTGTACATGCACATATGTGCTCGGGTGCATGCTAGCTAGCATCAAAGCACCAACCAGAAAAGCATCCAGTGTGCCAGACATTCATGTGGCTGGCGCTGCAGAAGAAAAGTCATTGTTGTATCCAACCCCCTGTGAAATTCATAGAAATTTAAGGAAGGACAAAGTGTTGAAAGGCTTTAAGTTAACTGTATTCTTTGAGCAGATGACAATCTTAAAGTCCTAAGGAAGGCTTGAGAATCAAGGTGTGGGTAGTCAGAATGATAGAAGGCAAGTTTGAACCGTTGGGATGCCTCAGAAAGCCCTTTAGATGTAAATGGGATTTTATCTCAGCAGCCTAGTTCTCTTTGGATTATAACAAGCATTCTGTAGCATCTCTTTAAAGAATGCTTAAACATTGGTGAGGTTAAAGCTTTTATACTTGCATGTGTATATGCTTATGTTAGGGACAGTAGCTCACAAACAGCAAAAGAAAGCTGATGCCCTGTAAGGATTGAGTTCCTCTTCAGGAATTTGAGCTGAGAGTGCTGTTGGTATACTCTTTAGTGAACAGCTTCTTAAGGATGCACATTCAAGAAGAACAGGTTTACAGTGTTATGTCCTTTCCCAGAGCAGCCCATTTCTGGCTGGATGGTATGGGTGTGAAGGCTGAGCTGTACTTAGCCAATCTTATAGGACCAGAAATCCTCATAGGTTGGCTGAACCTTTCTTCTTTGGCACTACATTTTACCCCAGCTTCCCTTTCCTTAGCCCAGCTCCCTAGAATATTTCCTAATCAGCTTCCAGAGTGCTGATCTTTATCTTAGATCCTGTTTCCCAAGGAACCCCTCTGGGAACACAGTATGCCTTAGGAGGATCAGAGGTGATTGGAGGCAAAGGTGTTAGACAGTTTGGTGTTTTTTTCAATCAGGGATAAGGGAATCTAGGAAAACAGTGGTAAGAAATGCAGAGCCAATGCAGTTTAGGCTTAAGGGATAGGTAGGGTAGTAAAAGGGTGCAGCCCTATGAAAATTGTTTTTTAGGGTTAAAAGCCTTACTTGAGTTAACATTAAAATCATGCCTGACTAGGTGAGTTATTTAAAATTTTAAACTACAGTTTCTTTACTTAGAAAACAGGAATAAGTCATTCAATGTGTTTGTGGTAATAGTTAAATAGCAATTGCGCTTAAGTATTCAAGTTTATCTTTAGCATCATTCTTACTGCATTATTCTGGTTTATTTAGTGCCCAGCCACACAAAGGAACTGAAGATAGCTTGAAGATGACAACAGCCTACTCATTTCATTAGTTGTGGATAACTTGTGGGTGAAGCTGAATAAAAAGAATACACAATAGCTGTCTTGCTAGTGGATGAGTTCACTGTCATCCTTGACTTTCAGGTGGACTGGGTGATAATGTTCTATACCTGCTAAGAGTCTTGTCACCTTGCTTAGAGTGAGCCACTGGAGGAATGAGTAGTCCCCACTTGAAGTGCACACAGATTTAGGATATACTCCTCACTCTGGGGTGAACTCCGCTGGGTCTGTGTCTGGGGTTGTAAGTGAGCCTGATGAGTCACAAAAACTTTGACTTACTACCCATTTCTGTCAGAGGGCATTAGGGCCTGAGGCCAGTAACCTTGATGTGATGTGTGTGAAAGTTAGTGTTCCACATCACCTTGAGTTCTCAGTCACAGCGTGAAGATGAAGCAGAAATCGAAAGTGGACATTTGATAGCACAAGACAAGGAATTCTGCCCTTGTTCCCAAGGAGTAATTCAGAAGAGTTTCAGAATTAGGTTTTCTGTCATTCTATTGAGATGAACCACGGATAACTATAACAGTGACCTTGTACTTGTTTCCTTCTCCATGATCTGTAAGATTACATTTCCAAGATACTCAGTACTTGTAGTTTGTTTGAGTGGGAACTTCAAGAGATTTTTTTTTTCATGGTTACAAATACAATTTAGGATGAAAGCTTATTGATGTCGCCACTAGAATCTGTCAGCTCTTAGACCGGTCTAGTGTGCACACAGTGACTGGATATGAGAGGCCAGTGTACTGTTGTGGGTTCTTTTTGCTGTATGTGGGATTCTGGTAGCAGAGAACACGTTTTGGGGGGTTGTGGTCAGGTGGGACTCCTTATACAGCTGTGGCTTTCCTGGATCTCCCTCAAAGAGAAAAGATCTTCAAAACTGGCATCCTCGGCTCTGCAGCCAAGGAGGAGGCGGCCCAAGTTTTGTAAATAGGATTTCTTTAAGGGGAGTGATTTCTAATAGAATTCTTTGCCTCCACTACCTACCTCTCAGGTTTTCCTTGGTATGGATCTAGGTAAAATTCAGAAAGATAAGAACAAGGTAAAAAACTAAGAAGAGGGGATAAATGTTAGTAACCCTAAAAGGAAGAATCATCAGTCAAATTTCACTTAGTATATGCACAAATATGTCTATAGATATGTATTAGTAATAACATTTAATACAGTTGTAAATGAACTATTCATAATTTGAAGTCAATAGCATGCCTATAATAATGTTCCAGGATCTTACTGTGTACTGATACCATTTCCTTTGTGAAAGAGGTGAATGCAGTGTGTGATAGGGCATGCCGCTTCATGATCACCTACTGTGTACCTGCACAGGAATGCCTGCGACTTGGGCCCAGACTTAAGAGATTATGATTTTTTTTTTTTTTTTTTTTTTGCCAGCTCTTGGACAATCCTGGTTTATTTTTGCAGACACTATTCAGGCATAGATATTTGGTAATTTTTTGTTAGATTTTCTTTATGTGTATGAATGTTTTCCTGCATGTATGTGTGCCAGATACATGCCCAGTGCCCTCAGAAGTGCTGAACGCCCATGTGGGAAACTGAACAAAACCAGGATCCTTTGCAAAAATAAGAGCTCTTGTGCCAATTGTTGTGCCTTTAATGCCAGCACTGGGAAGGAGCAGAGTTGGCACCAGAGGCAGGAAGAGTTCTCGGAGTTCGTGGCCAGGCTGCTGTACATGAATGAGTTCCTGAACAGTCAGGGCTATGTAGAGACGTGATGTCTCAAAACAGATAAATAAACCTTAAGTACTGGACTATCTCTCCAGCCTTTGTCATTTTTAAAAATTCAACTGAAGAGGCTAGAGAGATGGCTCAGTGGTTAAGAGCACTGTCTGTACTTCCAGAGGTCCTGAGTTCAATTCCCAGTAACTACATGGTGGCTCACAAACATCTGTAATGGGGTCTGATGCCCTCTTCTGGTGTGTCTGAAGACAGCTGCAGTGTACTCATAAATAAGGAAATATTTAAAAAAAATCAACTGAGGACAAAATATAATTGAGTCTAGCAATCCTAATTAAGAGCATACACAGTTAAAAAAAATTTTTTTTAAAGCAACCTCTCCTACCTTTCCTTTCACCAAAATATTAAAGCACCAATTTGCCCCATCAGTGGGACATTTGAAGGCTTTCTGCAGTGTGATGGCAGAAGTGTGGTTTTAGGTAGAGCATGTCAAGTTTGGTTGAGGTATCTCATTTGCAGAGCAGTTTTCCTTTTGTATTTAAATATCTACTTTTAAAAGTTGTTTTGCAATTGGGCATCTCTATAACTTCTTTTAAAGGACTAAAATGGTAGCATTTTGCTCCTAAATTATCATAACCAGAGTATAGAAGGTGCTAATAAATACTGAACATGAAGTGGAATCTTACTCAATGGTTAATTCCATGAACTAAAAACCCAGGGATCAGCTAATTGATCCTGGAGTGTATAGTGCACAGAATTAAAGGTTATCTGTGAAATTAATATTTTAACTTGTTAGGAAAGTGGAAATTATTAAAAACTTTGGAAGTAATTTATTTAGGAGAGAGAGCCTGGCTCAGAATGTTTAATGTGTATGAGTGTGAAAGACTGGGGTTGAAGCCACGGCCTCTTGCATGTTTAGTTATATTTCTGGCCCTGGGTTGCTTTTATTACTGGAAAGTGTTAGTGCTAATATTTTGTAAAATAAATTTATTTTAGCTTGATTATCTAAATATGTGATAATTTCAAAGAAGGGAATTCAGGTAAGAAAAACTGGACATAAGTCATGTTTATAATAGCTTATACCTTAGTGTGCTGGCTAGTTTTATGTCAGCTTGATGCAAGTTAATCTGAGAGAAGGGAACCTCAATTTAAAAATGCCTTAATGAGGTCAGGCTGTACTCAAACCTGTAGAGCATTTTCTTAATTGATGATTGGTGGAGAGGGCCTTGTCCATTGTGGTTGGGTTGATGGTCCTCTCTGTAAGGAAACACGCCGAATAAGCCAGTAAATAGCACTCATCCATGTCCTCTATATCATCAGCTAGCCGCTTCACTTGACCTCACTTCCTTAGATGATGAGCAAAACTTGGAAATTTAAGTCAAATAAACCCTTTCCTCACCAAGTTTCTTTTGGGTATAGTGCTTAATCACAGCAGTAGAAATCCTAAAACACTTAGCAGGCTACTTGTCAGCAGATCATTAGTTGACATGGTCACCCCACCCCTCCCATGCACAGGCATCCTGGGATCTGTTGTTTGACAGGAAAAGCTGCTTTTTTTTTTTTTTTTAATTAAAGAGTTTTAGAGATCCTAGATAATACTCTTGCTCTACCTAGATTGAGTTACTAATGTTCTTTACACAGCTCTCTTTCCCAAGTTGATTGCTGACTGCTTATTTATGGAAATTAAATGTTTCCTTTTACATTTAATTGCCCTTCTTTGTTATTAAAGGAGTTGGAACTTCAACACAGCAAATGGGTGGCAATGCACTTTTTTCTTAAAAGATTTATTTATTTTATGTATATGAGTACAGTGTTGCTGTCTTAAAACATACCAGAAGAGAGCATCAGATTGCACTTCAGATGGTTGTGAGCCACCATGTAGTTGCTGGGAATTGAACTCAGGACCTCTGGAAGAGCAGTTAGTGGTCTTAACTGGTGAGCTATGCAATGTTAACTTTAATTTCCAATTTATGAGGACAGTATAAATATTTTTAAAACATAGTTTTGAAGTAATTTTAAATTGATGGAAATTTTGCAAAATAAAAGGTACTAAGAACTATTATGTCCTTTTGAATGATTTTTCCTTCTTGGCACTTTCCCATTATTCTTTGAGTACTTATTTTCTAATATAAGAAGATACTTTGGGATCAGTAGTCCCATCCTTGGCACAACTTGGGAACCAGTCAGTTCTCATTAACAGAGCTCTGCATCTATCTCTTTGGTGGAAAACGTTATTTGTAAGCCAGGCTCTTGGTACCATTGATTGGGTGTCATTGATTTTAGTCTTTCTTGGCATACCAAGCAGTAATATTTATATAGTACACATGTGCATGCACACATGTACGTGTGTATGTGTGTGTGTGTGTGTGTGTCTAAGTCTAAAGTAGAAATTCTACTCAATGTACTGTATTAGTTTCTTACCTAATTCCAATTCCGAGTTCAAGGCAGAAAGTTAAAAAGTGAGAGGTTCACATTCAATTATTATACCTAGTGTTTGACTTGGCAAGTGGTTATCTATTGTGCTTGATCTTATCAGAGACTGATGTAATGCTCTACTGGAGCCAGCCCTTTTATTGCACAGGCCACAGGCATGCCCATTTTAGTGTAAGCCATATTTTTGATTTAAGTGGCAGAAATCTGAAGAGTATATTTTAAATGTCTTTGCCACTCAGTTTACTCAGTTTCTCACAATGCATTCATGTTTTAAAATATCATAGCTAATACTTAGGAATCTGTTCAAATGTTCTGACTGGAAGTGTTATCAATTACAGTCTTGGAAGGGTTAGCAAGATGGAAGAACAGATAGTCTACCTGATGACTCCTCATAATCAAACCTTCCTTGTTACCACTGCTGGTACTGAGTCATCCCACAGGAGATGCTGATTTGGCAGCTCTGGGAAACGTCTGCCATTAATGAAATCCCAGGAAGTGTAGGAGTAGGTGGCTTAAGTAGCAGCACAAGATAACACTGGATTAGCTTGTTCTTACTTGAGCCAAGAAGAATCCTTAAGCTGTGGTCATTTGTTCTTGGTTATGTGCAACACTGAGTTGGCCATTATGACCTATCAGGAGCAGGTTAGTGTTTTGACACCGGACTGCCAATGCCTTAGATCGACCTGTATTATGTGTCTGTTCATCAACACGTGTATCAGGTATTTTGGTGTGCCTGGAAGAGATGAGGCCCAAACTAGAAACCTGTAAGACCAGACAAAGCAGCAAACTGCTTTCCAGATGCTGCTGGCATGGCAGGCCTTCAGGCAGGAAAGCATTATTTAGCCTTGGCTGGCTATTGTTCTTGTTAAGCAAGACTGAGAGGTGACTAGGGGCAGACTTAGGGTAGGAATTTGCTGGTTAAAGTCTGTTCCCAGTCGGGCATGGCGGCACACATGCCTTTAATCCCAGCACACAGGAGGCAGAGGCAGGCTAGCCTGATCTCAAAAGCCAGTTCTGGGATAGCCAGGGCTATATATACGGAGAAACATCTCAAAAAGCCAATTCAAACAAAAATCAAACCAACCAAATAAAGCAAAACAAAACAAAAAACTCTAAAACAAACAAACCTGTTGCCTTCAATTCTCCTAATGGAACAAAGTCAGATGATTGAATAAGCTATATTATTTGGCAGAAAGAAAACAAATGCTCAGTAAGCTTATACTTAAGAAGCACCATGGAATGTTTTTACAATGATTATTACATTCAGTCTTCATAAGTCATCTGATGGGAAATGACTTATCGTCGCATTTTATAGATAAGAGAAGGAAATGAGAATGACACTTGTAATGATTACCCAGGTAGCAAATGATCATGGAAACTCTCTGTCTTAAATTCAGTGTTTGTGCAATAAAACATTGTGCTGGGCAACAGCTTGTATTATGACTTTGTTTTCCTTTCCGGGAGGATGTTATTGAGGGAAACACATTGTCATATGCGAAAGTGTAAAGGCAGCAGTAAGATCTTAATACCAACAAGGCCATTTACTTAGGAGTGCTGTCTCTGCTTCCTGGAGTTGTGTTCCTTGCACATTCAGCAATGCATTCTTTTATTTAACAGCATTTGGTCCAGTTGGTAGCCGCATACCATCTTTGCTTTGTAGCTTTGCATTAATGGATGCCTCCTCACTCTACTATAAAAACCATGGGAAGAGAGAAAGCATTTGCTTTTATTCATTTCCCCCTGCTCTTTGCAGTGTCTGATATGAAAGAATTTGTTAAAAGAGTAACTAATGATAAGGAGATATAGGAAGAAAGTAGGCCAAATGTTGTCATAGACTGGGACTTTGAGAAAAACCCAAAGGAAACAAACCTTGGGTCTTGGTTCACCACCTCCCTCTGCCTTTCCCCTACCTCATCTCCCTTCTCTCAGTAAAACTTTTTGTGGTGGTTCGAATAGAGTTGGCCTCCATAGGCTCATGTGTTTGAATGCTTGGCCATGGGGGATGGCACTATTATAAGGATGTGTGTTCTTATTGGAGTAGGTGTTGCCTTGTTGGAAGTGTGTCATTTTGTAGGTGGGCTTTGAGGCTATGCTCAGACTTTGCCCAGTGCAGTCTCTTCCTGGCTGCCTGTGGGATCAAGATGTGGAACTCTTAGTGTCTCCAGCACCATGTTTGCATACTACCATGGCATACTACCATGCTTCCTGCCATGGTGATAATAGACTGATCCTCTGAAAGCGTAAGCCAACCCCAGTGAAATGTTTGCATCTGTAAGAGTTGCCTTGGTCATGGTGTCTCTTTGCAGCAATAAAACCCTAACTAGGACACACTCTCCTCCCTTCCTCCTCCACTTTGCTTTTGTACCCCTCCTTCTTCACTTTACTCCTTGAGAGCTCTTAAGTGAAAGTTGTGAGCCATTACATTTACAAGGGAAATGCAAGCCACTGTTGGAAAGGGCTTCACAAGTTCTGAGATGCTTTTATTGGATTCCTTTAGGACTAGTATTTTTGTAATTTCTCTCTTTTTTTCCTGATCTTAAAAAATCACATAGTTTTTATTTAATTATGAAACTGAATAGGACATTTCAAAAATCATATAAAAGTGGTGTTTATGTACTCTTTATCCAGTTTTAATAATTAGTAGCATTTGTCAAGTTGGCTTCATTTTTACCCCTCAGTGTTTGTTAATGTTGACATTATTTAAAGCACATGCAACCCATATCATAAATGTTAAGGCATTTAAAAACAGCCCTGTGCTATCATAATCCATAAAAACAATTCTTTCAGTTGCTAGCAGATAATTCTTATCTATGCTCAAGTATCCATTGTTTAAAATTATACTAAAATTGTCTTGTTTAGGATCAAACATACTTATTACATCATTTCTCTAAGTCTTTTTAGTCCATAACAATTCTTTGTCCTTCCACTTTTTAAATTGCTCTCTGTTGTATAAACCTGCTCTCATATACTTCCTTGTCTTATAGGTTTGACTTACTGTTTTCTTGCCCAAGTTGTTGTTCTTATCCTTTTCATTAAAAAAATGTAAGGCTCATAGCAGTAGTGCATGTTTTAGAAGTTTAGTGTGACATTTTTATCCATGTGTGCAATGTGTGCAGATTACATCAGGGCAATTAATATACCCATTAGTTCAGTCTTCCATGGGGCTCTTGAGTTTATATATTGCAAGAAAACCTGCCCTTTGTCTTATCTTTTCAAAGATGTTTGTATAGTGAAAAACATTGGAACACAAAGACAGCATCTCTTATCTGGAGCAAAGGACAGGCAAGCTTACCTACCGATATAACATTAAAATTCCATAATTTCAGTGTTATTTCCTTCAAATGCAGCTCACTATGAGCATCTTTATGTTGCTCTGCTGGAACAGGGCTCAGAGCATCAGAGCATAATGGTGGTTCTCTGGCTGTTACTGGGCTATGGACAAAGCCTGCCTTTGCTCTCTGTGTTAGTCCAGGTCTTCCAATAGAGTGCATGTGTATCACCCATATCTCTCACTCATCTGTGTATTCCTATCTCTCCCGTGTATAAACTTAACATTCTGTGTTTAAGAGTTACTAGTTGGGCAGTGGTGGCACACACCTTTAATCCCAGCACTTGGGAGACAGAGGCAGGTGGATTTCTGAGTTTGAGGCCAGCCTGGTCTACAGAGTGACTTCCAGGACAGCCAGGGCTACACAGAGAAACCCTGTCTCTAAAAAACCAAATCCCAAAAACCAAAAAAAAAAAAAAAAAAAAGTTACTAGAGGTACTGGAGAGATGGCTCAGAAGTCAGGAGCTCATACTTTAGCAGAAAACCTGAGATTGTTTCCCAGTACCCACAGTAGATGGTTCCACCTGTAACTTCAGCTTTGATGGATCTGATTCTATTTTCCGTTTTCCATGTGCACCTGTGTTTAATAGGCACATAGCCTGTTCACATATCCCACATATGTACATAATTAGAATAATACAAAACTTGTTTTAAAAAAGAGTTACTTTAAGCTGAGTGTGGTGGTACATGACTGTGATCTCAGGACTTGGGAGGTGGAGGTGTGAGCAGCTTGAAATTTCAAGATTCACCCCTGCTTTGTAATAAGTCTAGGGCCATCCTTATATGACTCCCTGCTTTAAAAAGGAAAAAAAAAGTCAATAAACATTTCTTTGGTTATGTTTCCATTTGGTAGTTGAGCGCTTTATATGAAATAGCAATTGACTTGAAAAAATAAGGCTTATTTTCTAGAGTAATTTTAGATTTCTCCCAAGAAAGCAAAAAATACAAAGTTTCTGGCTATGAGAAATGACCAGTTGAGACTCCATATTCCCTGTCACTAGGAGCCCTCATTAGGCTCACCTTCATAGATTCCAGGCAGGTTCCCCTGCACTAGTTCTTCACAGCACATCCCCAAAGCCTGCCAGTTGTAGCCATCTCTGTTCCAGCTCCTGTGTCCTACACCCGGTGCCCCTTCCCTGTCCCGTCCCCTTTCCTCCAAGTCTGCCCATCTATTCTGTTTCCCCTCCCTGTGAGATTCATGTATCTTAGACCCCTTTATCTAACCTCTCTAGGTCTGTGGAGTGTTGCTTGTTTAATCATACTTAGTGGCTAATATTCACTTACAAGTGATAAATACCATACTTGGCCATATTTCTCTTTCTGGCTTACCTCTGTCAGGCTAATTTTTTTTCTAGTTCTATCCATTTGCCTGCAAATTTCATGATTTCTTTCTTTCCTTTTTTTTTTTTTTTTTTTTTTTTACTGACAGGTTTCTCTCTATGTAGCCCTGGCTGTTCTGGAACTTGCTTTGTAGCTCAAGCCGGCCTCAAACTCAACAGAGATCTGCCTGCATCTGCCTCCTGAGTGCTGGGATTAAATGCATGTGCCACCATGCCCAATGACATTATTTTTTTTTAAACAGCTGAGTAATATTCAACTGTGTAAATGTACCACATTTTCTTTATACACTGTTCTGTTGAGGAACATCTAGGTTGCTTCCAGTTTCTGGCTATTATGAATAAAGTGGCAACAAAAATGTTTGAGCAAGTGTCCTTGGGGTAGGATGGAGTGTCCTTTGGTTATATCTTGAGGAAGACTGATTCCAATTTTTCAAAACCACTGCCACACTGATTTTCATAGTGGCTGTATAATTTTGCTCTCCCACAGCAATGGAGGAGTGTCCCTTTTACTCCTCACCCTGGCCAGCATGAGCCGTCACTCGTGTTATTAATCTTAGCCATTCTGACAGTGTAAGACAGAATCTCAAAGTAGTTTTGTTTTGCATTTTCCTGATGGTCAAGGATGTTGAACAATTCTTTAAGTGCTTCTCAGTCACTTGAGATTTCTCTATTAAGAATTTAGATCTGTACCTCATTTTTAAATTAGATTAGTTTTTTTTTTTTTTTTTTTTGGTATCTATATTTTGGATACTAGTTCTACATCAGATGTGAAGTTGGTAAAAAAATTTTTCCATTCTGTAAACTGCCAATTTGTTTGAATGATGGAGTCCTTTGCTTTCCAGAAGCTTTCAGTTTTGTGAGGTCACATTTATTAATTGCTGATCTCAGTGCATGTGTAATTGGTGTTCTGTTCAGAAATTTATGTCCTGTGCCAATGCAGGTTTATTTACTACTTTCTCTTTTACCAAGTTCAGTGTATCTGGTTTTATGTTGAGGTCTTTGATGTACTTGGATTTGAGTTTTGTGAAGGGTGATGGGGTATGGATCTAGTCTTCTGCATCCTTTTACTTTCAGACATCCACTTTGACCAGCACCATCTGTTGAAGATGCTATCTTATTTCCACTGTGTATTTCTAGCTTCTTTATCAAAAATTAGGTGTACATATATATGTGGATTTATATCTGGGACTTCAATTAGATTCCACTGATCAACTTGTCTGCTTTTATGCCAGAACCATGTGGTTTTTTATTACTTTAGTTCTGTAGTACAACTGGAATCACCAGAGACTCTTCCTGTAGTAGCAGACGGGAACAGATGTAGAGACCCACAGTCAGGCATTACATGGAGAGAGAATCTAAGTAGGAGGCTTCCATCAAATCCCCCTCTCCAGAGCTAAGGGAATCCAGTGTAGAGCCAGAGGGGATGGAAGATACCAGGAGAACAAGGCCCTCTGAATCAATGAAGAAAGACAAAGATGCTTACAGAGACTGAAGCAGCAAACACAAG
This sequence comes from Apodemus sylvaticus, assembly GCF_947179515.1. Lineage (NCBI taxonomy): Eukaryota > Metazoa > Chordata > Mammalia > Rodentia > Muridae > Apodemus > Apodemus sylvaticus. Next base: position 78,749,196 of record NC_067479.1, on the reverse strand, counting down.
GCCTACGTGATTCTGCACCAAGTCCTCCGTGTACATATTACAGCTTTTAGCTTAGCATTTTTTGAGACTCCTGGCTGTGAGAAAGAGTGAATACCAGACTCTTGTGCCTGCCCTTGGGATACCTTTCCTCCTGTTGGGTTGCTGTGTTCAACTTTGATAAAATTTTTTGCTTCATCTTAGTATATTTTATTTGGTCACGTTTGGTTGATGTCTCTTAGAAGTCTGTTCTTTTCTAATGAGACAGAAAGGGAGTAGATCTGGAGGGGAGGAGCTGGGAGATGTAGAGGGAGGGGAAGCTGTAATTAGGATATGTTCTATGAGAAAATATTTTCAGTAAAAGAAAAAGCAAGGAAGGGAGAAAGAGGAAAGAAAATAGAGTTCCCATGTCTGCTCTGTTCCCACGCATTCACATGGTGCTGTTAACATCTCTACCATAGTAGTATGTGTTACAACCATCATTACCAGATCTTAAATTTATACCAGGCTTTAGTGTGGGTGGTATAAATTCTACAGGTTTGACAAATGTATAACATGTATAAAGAACTTTACAGCTTTCAAAAATCTGTTATTTACCTGTCCCCATTAATTGGCTACCATCCTTTTTTTCTCATTATTTTTGAAGATGTGCTTTTCCCAGAAGATCATATTGCTCCTCGTAGCATATAACCTTTCCACATAGGCCTCTTTGACTTGATAATATGCATTGAGCTATGACTTTGTGTGGCTTCTTCACGTCTTTTTAATGCTTAGTAATATTTACTTTGTCTAGATTTACTGATTTGTTTATTCATTTGCCTACTGAGGAGCATCTCATTTGCTTACAAGTTTGCCAGTTATTAATATGACTTTTATGATCGTCTGTATGAAGGTTTTTATGGTGACATAGTTTTCGGTTTATTTAGGCAAACATCAAGGAATGTGGTTATTTACACAGAAGATATCTAGTTTTGAGAGGAAAAAAAATCTGCAAAACTGCCACCCACTGTGACTGTCCTGGTTTCCTTACCATCACTGCTGATGGTAAGGAATATTCACTGTTTCTCTCATTCTTACAGACATTTGGTGGTGGTCTCAATTTTGGCTTTTGTAACATGTATGTAGTAGTGAGTGCCTAGCTGCTGTTTTAATTTGTAATTCTCTAGTAAAAGTGTATGTTTACTTTCTTCTTTCATCTGTTTCTTTTTAGACAAAGTCTCGTTCTGTAGCCCCAAGCTGTTTGGGAATTTATTATGTAGCCCAGGCTGGCCCTTAACCAGACATTGATCTTCTTGCTTCAGTCTCTCAAGTGCTGGGATTATAGGTGTGAACCACTGAGTCAAGTTTACTTTCTATCTTTTCTGTTGTTCTATCTTTTATGATCTTTGCCTATATTTAATCATATTACTAAGTTTTTTTTTATTTGTTTCAAGTTTTTTAAAAAATAGTTTGAATAGTTCTTTTATCATGTGTAATCTTTATATTTTCTCAGTGTTTTTCACAGATTCAAAAACATTAATATAAGTCCAAATTTTCAATTATTTCTTTCACAACTTGTGCCTTTGCTGTTATAGTTAAGAAGTCATTGTCTAATTAAAATCACCTAAGTTTTCCCCTGTTGTTTTGTAGGCATCTTACAGTTTTGCATATTACTTTTAAAGTCTCTATTTTATTTGAGTCAATTGTTAAGGGTATAAGATCTTGTCTCCCTCCCTCCCTCTCTCCCTCCCTTCCTCCCTTCCTCCCTTTCTGTGATAGTGTTGTTGCATCTAGAGCGTTGAACGTGCTAGATAAGAACTCTACCACCAGGTGCAGTGTTAGAGTTCCTGCAAAGAAGCCCCAAAAGGTTATTTTCATGAATCTGTGAACGCGATGCCTAAGTTGCATTGAAGACCACAGCATATTGGAGATTCCAGGACTATGGAAGCTGAAAGTGTGAAGTGGAGCTGGTCCAGGAATGAGCTGTGTTTGCTGCTGGAAGGATGGAGCTCTTAGGCCCTTTGAGGCCCAGATGGTTTAATTATGATCTCCAGGAGCTGGACATACAGCTGCGGGACCTAGTGTTTGTCTTCTGGGTTTTGGTTTTACTATGATCTGATCTTTTCTTGCTGGGTCCCCTTACACTTGCTGGGATGAGTGTGTTTATTGCATGCCATCCTATATTGGAACTATATACCTTGTTTTTTTCATATTTTACTTATTTGTAGATTTCATGCGTGACTATACTGTTTGCATCAGTTGCACTCCTCCTCTTCCTCCCCCTCCCCCTCCCCCCTCCTCCTCCCAATGTCCCCCATGCCTCACTAACCACCACTGTCCATATCATGACCTCTCCTCTAATTGTAAATGTAAGTTATTTTGTTCATATAGATTATACACACATATATTAACACAGTACACTGTGTCTAATTAGTGGGCATATTGGCACATATTTAGGGCTGACCATTTAGGATTGAAATATTGTCTCTGAAAACTGGCTCACCCTCTCTCATTAGCTGATAACTCTTTGTCTTGGGGCAGGGCCTTGTGAAGTTTCCTTCCATCCACACTGGCATGTGAATGAGAGGTTGTCATGATGGTTAACATTGTCATCTTGTCAGAATCTAGAATTTCTTAGGAGACAAAGCACTAAACTCGATTAACCGAGGTAGGAAGAACATTCTAAATGTAGACAGCATCGTTCCGTCGGTCCAGGATTGAAGACAAAGGAGCACAGGTCCCAATGCCAGCACTCATCCTCTCTGCTCCGACTGTGGACCAAATGGCAACAGATGCTTCAGGTCCTCTCGCCACTCTGATAGCCTGTATTTCAAACTATGACCCTCAAATAAACCATTTTGTAAGTTGCTTCTGTGAGATACTTTGTCATAGCAATGGAAGAAGTAAGAAGATACATACTTCTAGTCTCTAAAGTTCTGAGGATCATTATACACCCACACATGGCAAATGTTAACTGCAAACCCCTGACCTAAAACAGTGAATTTCTGCTCAGGTTGTATTTTTCACCCTTTGCTTCACAACATATTTTAAAATTTTGTTTTATAATAGAGTTTTTTTCAAAAACATTTTTGTTGTTTAAACATAAAGCTAAGCAACAAATATGCATGACTAAGACATGCCATCTCTTATTTACACTCCTTAGGTCCTCTAGTTCACTGACTACCACCTAGGCTACAAGGGCTAGGTTTTGGGAGCCATCTAAAATGTCACTATTGAGAGGTCAAGAGTGGGAGAGGGCATCAAGGTTGAAGACAGGGTATCCTTCTTGCCTGGTCCTGAGGCCTGGACCCTGGATTGAAGATAAACAGTGAATGAGGATCAGTCAACTTCTGGCCAAGTGGAAATGAAACCACATGATTCTAGTTGCCTCCCTGCTGACCTTGCCAGCTTTCTCACTACCAGGTCCTTGTACTTAGAAGAAGTCTACTCAGGGTTTTGTGTGAATATGTTACAGCAAGGATTTCTCTTGCCTTAGCTGGTAGACTGAGACACTGGTAGAAACAGTCACTTTATTTTTAGTTTTTTTGAGACAGGGTTTCTCTGTGTAGCCCCTGCTGTCCTGGAACTCACTCTGTAGACCAGTCTGGTCTCGAACTCAGAAATCCACCTGCCTCTGCCTCCCAAGTGCTGGGATTAAAGGCATGTGCCACCACTGCCCAGCGGAAACAGTCACTTTAAATATTTCTGGTGACCTTTATTGACTACCTGCTGTGTGCACCTGTCCCCAAACTTTGACATTTCATGTGTTTCCATGTTGTGTTAGCATAATCATACTCTTCAGTTTACAATGTTTTATACATGCCAATCTTTATTAACAGTTTCGGTTGTCAAAAACCTTTTCAGCTCAACCCTCTCAGTTTGCAGTCAACTCTACTTTAGGTCAACTTACAACCATAAAATTAAAGGAGCATGAAAGATTCCAGAAATCTTGAATTCTCCCCTCTTCCCCATCCCAGCAGTTCAGATATTATATCATACTGGATATGTGGGCAGATGCTTTATATTCCAAGACTTAGACAGGTGATTGTAGCCCATAGGGAACAATGAAAGAGGTGCAGAGTAGCCTCACAGATTGTGCAGAGGAAGTAGGAAGACTAAAAAGATTAAAAGTGGAACTGAGGGAAGGAGAGTAAATTGGGATGGCTCTGCCTTTGGAACTCTTTGGGCACTGTGTCTTGTCCCGACATGTTCATGGCTTACTCTTTGGGAGAACTTTGTAATAACTGGGCATGGCTCCAGACACCTGCCTCTAATGACTCTCTTGGAAATTACATCTTATTTTAAAGCCTTGGTATGCCTTTGATAGCCTAGCTTTAGGACTGCTTCCAAAATATTAAACCAGGAAAGAAGTCATAAACTAGATAATAGAAACTTTGCAAATAATAATGAAAGAAATGGAAGCAGCTTAGAGCAAGAAAGATCAGAGTGAGACCCACATGCCCGCTTTCTAAGAAACAGCAACAGGAAGATGTCTGGCCGTTGCTCAAGACCCAGAGCAGCAAGCAGGAGAAGCAACAGCTTCAGAGCAGGAAGTTACTGAAAATTTTTGCTGTTTTTCATGTTTTTTTATTCGATATATTTTTTATTTAAATTTCAAATGATTTCTCTTTTCCTGGCTCCCCACTCCCCGAAAGTCCCATAAGCCCTTTTCCCTCCCCCTGTTACCCCATCCACCCCTTCCCACTTCCCTGTTCTGGTATTGCCCTACACTGCTACACTGAGTCTTTCCAGAACCAGGGGCCACTCCTCCGTTCTTCTTGGACATCATTCAATATGTGGATTATGTCTTGGGTATTCCAAGTTTCTAGGCTAATATCCACTTATCAATGAGTGCATACCATGATTGATCTTTTGAGACTGGGTTACCTCACTTAGGATGATGTTCTCCAGTTCCATCCATTTGTCTAAGAATTTCATGAATTCATTGTTTCTAATGGCTGAATAGTACTCCATTGTGTATATATACCACATTTTTGTATCCATTCCTCTGTTGAACATCTGGGTTCTTTCCAGCTTCTGGCTATTATAAATAGGGCTGCTATGAACATAGTGAAGCATGTGTCCTTATTACATGCTGGGGAATTCTCTGGGTATATACCCAGGAGTGGTATAGCAGGGTCCAGAAGTGACGTGCCCACTTTTCTGAGGAGCCACCAGACTGATTTCCAGAGTGGTTATACCAGCTTGCAACCCCACCAGCAGTGGAAGAGTGATCCTCTTTCTCCACATCCTCGCCAACACCTGCTGTCTCCTGAGATTTTAATCTTAGCCATTCTGACTGGTGTGAAGTGAAATATCAGGGTTGGGAAAAAAGATAGCCTTTTCAACAAATGGTGCTGGTTCAATTGGTGGTCAGCATGCAGAAGAATGTGAATTGATCCATCCTTATCTCCTTGTACTAAGCTCAACTCCAAGTGGATCAAGGACCTCCATGTAAAGCCAGACAAACTGAAACTTATAGAAAAGAAACTGGGGAAGACCCTTGAGGACATCGGTACAGGGGGAAAGTTCCTGAACAGAACACCAATAGCTTATGATCTAAGATCAAGAATTGACAAATGGGACCTCATAAAATTACAAAGTTTCTTTAAGGCAAAGGACACCATCAAAAGGACAAATCGGAAACCAACAAATTGGGAAAAGATTTTCACCAACCCTACATCTGACAGAGGACTAATATCCAATATATACAAAGAACTCAAGAAGTTAGACCCCAGAAAACCAAATAACCCTATTAAAAAATGGGGTACAGAGTTAAACAAAGAATTCTCACCTGAAGAACTTCAGATGACTGAGAAGCATCTTAAAAAATGTTCAACATCATTAGTCATTAGGGAAATGCAAATCAAAATTTGAATCAAACCCTGAAATTTCACCTCACAGCAGTTAGAGTGTTTGTTTTTTATGTGTGACCAATTTTACTGTTTTTAAATTAAGGAATCAGCCAGCAGAGGGCTCTCAAAGGAACTTGAGTTCTCTTAAATATTCATGTGGAATCTTCAAGCTTTTAGTTCTTTACTGTATTAAACATTTTGAGAAGGATAACCAAACAAAGTCAAACGAGTGAGCTGGTGAAACAAGCCAAAGTCTCAGTGTGCATTACTAACATGTCACTCAGGACATGTCTGCAGCCCACAGGTCCTGCTTCCTGTACCCAGCTGTAGACAGTAGTGAGGGTCTCTCTTCTTTGTTTTTGAAGTAGGGGTGGATAGTGATGGTTTGTATACATAAACATGTGACATGTTGGAAATCCAAAAGGTAAGCCCCTTTCCAATATTATTGTTACTATTTTTAGATTTATTTATAAATAACTATGAAAGTTATGCCTGCACATATATATGTACCCTATGTCCATGCAGGTGTCTGCAGAGGCTAGGACATCAGAATTGGAGTTACAGGTCGTTATGAACTGCTCAATGTGGATTTTGGGAACCCAAGCCAGGCCCTGTGCAAGAGCAGCAAGTGTTTTTAAACTACTGCGTCATCTCTCCACTTTTCTCCCTTTTAAAATAGTTATAAAGACATTTGCCAACAAACTGAATCAATATGAATAAAAACTGGTCACATTGAGGTCTGTGTCGTCTCTCTTCCTCCCATGGTGTGGGGAACAGCGTGGACTACCAAGTTCTTAAGTTCTTCATATCTGGTAATCTGCCATTAGCTGTTCCATATTTACATGAAATCTGTGTGAACTGATTGAAGAGTATAAGACCTTTCAGTAAGGGATTCAGAGAACAGAACAGTGTAAACAACACTTTCTTCCTTACTGTGAGTCTGGGTTTGATGCCAATATTGTTTTCATTTCTGGAGCTCCCAAATTTTGGTGGTTTCTCTGGTAAATTCTGGTGCAAAATTAAATGCTTTTTTTTTGAAGCAAGCAAGCACTTTAGAGCCGCTTTAGCCTCTGGATTGTTGTCCATCACTGTGGGATAGTTAGACCACTGCCGTGCTTTATAGATGTGTGGTGTGTCAGGGAGCAGGTTCCTTATGGTGCATATGTTCACGGACATCTGCTCTTACTAAGTCCTTGAACCCCTTCGTTGGGAAACTGTTCTGACTCCATATGACTCCACCAGAGTGCTCAGTTCCACCCTCACAAAGGTGGGGTGTACGCTGTCATGGCTATCAGATTCCTTATAGGGATCCATTTCATACTGGTGAGGTGTGAAATATTAAGTACTTCTGCTCTTGCTAAATTGAAAGATTGTATACTTTAGCTACTATTCGTGTGTGCCGGTTACAGACCCTTATTGTCTATTTTTTCTAACACTACCATGATCATGCCAAAGGGTTTTTATTATTTTTGTTTTGTGGTATATCTTGTCTTATTCATTTGTTTAGAATGTGCTTCTTGAAGAGTTTTGAGGTGCTTCTGGCTCCTGTCCAGTCTCCAAATTTAAACCATATTACTACTTACATTTCGTATGGTTTTTGGTACTGTTGGGCTTGAATCTGGGACTTTATTGTTTGAATTTCCCTGTTTTATTAGCCCCTTTTTTCTGGATTTAAAAAATGACTAGATTTTTCTTTGTCTTACTGGCTTTTATTTTAGTAGTAGTGACAGTTTATAGTTTCTGTCTGTCTCTGTCTGTGTCTCTGTCTCTTGCTGTGTGTGTGTGTGTGTGTGTGCGCGCGCGTGTGTGCGCGTGTGTGCGCGTGTGTGTAGAGTCAAGCCTAGTATGAAACTGACTGCCTCTGCCTCCCCAGTGTTGGGTTAACAAATACACACCACTTTGCTGGACTTTTAAAATGTAGGTCTCAGGGATTGAACTCTGGTCATCAGGCTCAAGTGCTTTTAACCTGCAGAGTGCTTTTCACGCTGGCTCCCATAGACTTCTTTATAACTCTTAAACATTGCTGTTCTATGCCTAAGTAAGCCCATCACAAATGGATGACTGACAGTCATTCATCATTCAACAATAAGTTAGCTGTACACGGAAGTTGTGGCTATCAGGGCCTATGTCAAATATTAAGGCCTAGTTGGAATGTTATGGCCTAGGTAAAATGTTAAGGCCTTATTAACAGTTACCTGGCTAGCCTGCCATTATAAGGAAACTTTCTCATATGTTTCTGCTGTTACTAGGAAACTTTCTAATGCCAAGATTGACTATATTTTCTGTTATGTTCTGTGCCCTTGGGAACCAATCATGATAGACATCAGAACTGTTTTGCATAGTTACTCACAATAAGCTTGGACCTGAACCAACCACCCAACTCACTTCCTGTACTTATGTATAAGTTTTTATGGTATTTGCCTTTATTAGCTACTCCTAGGATGGATCCCAACATAAGAGAGACACTTTCACCAATATAAGAAATTATTTGGAATAAGACTTCCATTTTGAGTAGTGATAGAGTAAAGTGAAATGGAAACTTCTGGTTTCTTTGGAAAGTCAGTTATGCCAAATGATGTTTTACTGGGGCACACAGGTGAAAGAATGTCTTGCTAAAGCAGACACATGAAAAGACACATGATGTTTAGAAGGAATATAAATACAACCCAACAGGCAGTGGATAATGCTGGATGGTATTGGTATGCCTTATCATTGTTTATTGGTCACTGTTTGTCATGACTCCACCAAGAGAAACAGACCAAAAAACTTCTGGTGGTGTTCTGGCTGCTTCTTGCTTCCAAGGACTCAGGCCAATTGGCAGAGTGAAGTGGGAGTTTCTGGTTATGTTAGCTGATACAGACTCACTTGGAGTTTTGCTGAGGGAAGACCCATGGGAGGGCATGTGATGTTCAGAGGAAGTATAAATAGGACTCAATGGAGAGCTTGCATAGCTAGCTTTGCAGAGCTTCCGTGGTCTCCAGTCTTCATCTTCAGTTCATTGGGAGCATGGCAGAGAACTTTTCCTGGTGTCTCTGCTGGTCAATCCTGTTGACTTGTGCCGATTTGGTGGAGACCTGGCTGTTTCTGCTAGGCTGTCGCACCATTGCTGATTTCATGTTTGCTCTCTTCACACTACTGAACTGGACTACTGGTATCCTGACAATTGGAGATTAAAATCGCCCCAAGGAACTACTTCTAACCAGCAAACATCAGAGCCTTGCTGCTGCTTCTGGATTAACCAGCCATTGTGATTTCTGTAAACTAAATTACTGATATCCTGACAATGCAAACTGTTTCTAAACAGGTCCACTTCCCCCTGGAAGTGGGGGTGGTGGGCCAGAAGGGAAGTTAAAGCATTTAAGAACAATTACTAAAAATAGGGTTTGGAAAAAAAAAATCTGAGCCTACAGTAAAATTTAAGTTCCCAAGACCTCCCTTGGAACTGACATTCTACTTGGCAGAAAGAGCCATGTATGTAGGTAACTGACATCCTGGTTGGCAAGTTAAGACGTGAATGTTAGAAAAGTCCCATCCTGGTAGTCAAGTTAAGACATTAATGTTAGATGAGGCAAGTCCCCTGCCACACTTGAATACCCCAACCAATAGAATGAGATAAATGCATGACAAAGACATGTTCCTAAGGAAATCCCCTATCCCCAAATCCTGATTGGTAGAATAACTTGGCACAGATGTTTGTGAATTTTAGGTTTAAAAGCCCTGTAGGATCAAAGTCATGGTTCAGTTCATTAATCTGGACCATGGCCCTGGTCAACTGGTCCTGGGGTGCGTGCTCAATAAACTATCCCTGTGTTTCTGAGATCAGTGTCTGTGTGCTTTGTGACGTGATTCCTGGATCCCAACATTAGCAACTCCCTTAAGCACATCCTGCCAAATAGTTCCAATTCAGCCACGCTTTAGCTAAATTCCCAAGCTGACCAGTGCTTTTCCAAAACTATCTAACCAGAAGGGAAGTATGATAGAAGAGAAGTTGGTGTGGAAAAAACGTATAGTAGCTATTGTAAGCTAAAGTTACTTAAACAGCATATACTCAACAGTTTCTAGCTTGCAGCAGCATTGTATGGAAGATAGGGATTTCTTAAACACCCTGTACGCAGACATGCACAGCCTTCTGCCCTAATGATGTTCCACTTTTAGGAGGTATATTATGCATAAAGAAGCTTCTTGATGCATCATTATCCTTCAGTTTCCATAATGCATGCCATCTTCATGGTTGTTTTGTACATTATGAATTTTTGATAAAAATAGAAGTTGAGGGCTGACTCTAGTGTCTTCCTCCACATGCACACCCATACTTACACAATAAAATGGTTGGATTATGGACTTACTATGGTATCTTTTTTTTTTTTTTGGCTCTTTTGGATTTGGTTTTGTTGAGACAGGGTTTCTCTGTATAGCCCTGGCTGTCCTGGAACTCACTCTGTAGACCAGGCTGGCCTCGAACTCAGAAATCTACCTGCCTCTGCCTCCCAGAGGGCTGGGATTATAGGCATGCACCACCACCGCTTGACTTACTGTGGCATCTTAAATGTGCCTTCACTAGTTGTCACTGAGCCTAACTACTTGAGCTCAGTCCTTGGAAGAAGAAAGCTAAATCCTAAAAGTTGTCCTGGAATCTCCACATGTGTGTCATGATCTGCATACCACTATCCCCAAATGAAAGAATGACTTATGTTTGGATATATTTGGGAATTAAAATACTTATCAACAACAAGAAGACCCAGCTATACCACTCTTGGGAATATACCCAAAAGATGCCCCCCATGCCACAGGGGCACGGGTTCCACTATGTTCATAGTGGCCTTATTTGTGATAGCCAGAAGCTAGAAACAGCCCAGATGTACCACAACAGAAGAATGGATACAGAAAATGTAGTTCATTTACACAATGTTGTTGTTGATAAGTATCAACCTGAGTGAGGTAACTTAGACCCAAAAGGACATGTACTCACTAATAAATGGATTTAAAAAAAAAAAGTACAGAGTACCCAAGATACAGTTCAGAGAACTCAACAAGGTCAGCAAGCTGAAATGCGCAAGTAAAGGATGCCTCAGTTCCACTTGGGAGAGAGAAAAAAGCAATCACAAGTGGGGAGGGATGGAGGGAGGGAGGGACCTGGAAGGGAAAGTGGACTGGAGCAGGGAGTGGAGGGGAGAGGGGAACCTGATCTGGTATTGGGTGAGGGAAAAGGACTGAAGCCCTGAGGGCCAGCAGAAAGAATGGAAATAGGCAACCTCAGGAGATAGGAGGTTGGGGGAACCCTCCAGAATGCATCAGAGACCTGGAAGGTGAAAGACTCTCAGGACTGAAAGGGAGGGACCTCAGATGATATACCTGACAGTAGGGAGAGGGAACTTATAGAGCCCACCTCCTGCAGGAAGACAGGGTATCAAATAAGGGAGAGGGGGGCATCCTACAGTTACTACTCTGATCCATAATTGTTCCTGTTTGAATTACAGGGATGGAAATGGAGATAAGCCTGAGGAAAAGAAGGTCCAGCAACAGGCCCAAAGTGGGATCCACCTCAAGGGGAGGTCCCAAGGTCTGACACTATTACTGAGGCTACGGAGCGTCCACAAAAAGGGACCTAGCATGACCACACTCTGGAAGACCCAACAAGCAGCTGAAAGAGTCAGATGCAGATATTTGCACCCAACCAATGGACAGAAGCGGCTGACCTTTATTATTAAATTAGGGAAGGCTGAAAGAAGCTGAGGAGAAGGGCAATCCTGTAGGCGGACCAGCAGTCTTAATTAATCTGGACCCCTGGGATCTCTCAAACACTGTACTACCAAACAGGCAACATACACCAACTGATATGAGGCCCCCAACACACATACAGTAGAGGACTGCCAGGGTCTGTGTTCATTCAGAGATGATGCACCTAACCCTCAAGAGACTGGAGGCCCCAGGGAGTTTAGAGATCAGGTGGCATGGGGTGGGGTGGGGACATTCACATGGAGAGAGAGGGGTGGGGAGGAGGTATGGGGGTATGGGATGTGGAACAGTCAGAGGGTGGATGGGGACTGGGGGGGAATAAAATATGGAGTGTAAATACATAAATTAAAAAAAGAAATAATTCACTACCAACCCAGTGTCTGAATAGTACCTCCAAAACAAAAGGAGGACCTCCAAAGCTTTTTGATCATGCAGCAGGTGATTCTAATGTGGGGCCAGCACCCAGCTCTGCTGTTCTCAATCATGGCCACTCTGTCCGGGATGGGGCTGTCTGTTAGGGGGTAGACAGTGCCTAGCTGCTTCCAGGCCCAATAATGACAGTAAAATTTGTCTCCATTCTGCAGCTCTTGGGTGCTTAGAGTCTCCTCTGTGTACACGGTCTAGCTATTTTTTCCATCCTCTTCAAAAAAGAACAACTCCATAGAGCCCTTTCCCTTTCCAGTGTGCTCCTGTACTTTCAGAACAAAACCAGATACCAAAAGAAAAGTGGAGAACAGAAAGAAGCATGGGATACCGGTCACCATCTGAGTTCTTAGACATGAGTTTGAGCCATTTCAGCAGCCCCCGATGTCACTATCTTGAACACTGAGACTTTCCCTTCTTATTTCAAGGTTTCAGATACACCATAACATGTGTATGTTCTCAATCACAGGGGTATTTTGAATTTGTCTATCCTCTGAAAGGATATCCTTTGGAGAAGGCTGGTGGTCAAACAACCTAGTATTGATAATTTTCCTTTGGTGCAGTTTAGCTTCTTGTCTAGCACAAGAAGTATAGAGAGGAAGCAGGAAAAACAAAACAAAACAATGCCTGGGAATTACAAGAAGCCCAGGCTCATTACCTTCTGTCCTTGGAAACTGTGAGCTCATCCTGACATGTCAGGCCTTTTGTCTTCTTAGAGACTGGTTTGAAGAGACTGAGTGTCAAATTTAGGTAGCACTTTCCTCTATTTTTTTTTTTTTCTTTTTGGAAATTTCCTAGTGAAGACTTAAATGTTGCTTTTGTTTTGACTTGTTTTACCGAACATTTGGAAACTTGAATTGCTTACAAACCTTTGTAGATTATGTGAAGTAGTCTGAATTTTGAGCTGTAATTCCACAGTGACCTTTCACAGCTGATCTTATTTATCTCTATGTGAACACTTTCTGTATGGGTGACTTACTTACAAAGTAGCCTGAGTGATCTGAGTGTCTCTTGCAACATCATGGTGATGTTTCTTTAAAAGCTCACTTGAATTTATATAAGATATATTCTCATCTATTTTTATAGGATTTAGTTTGCCTTTATTGATGGTCAGTCGATTGATAGGCTTTTGTGGTATAGCCCAGGATGGTCATGAATTCCTGATTCTTCTGACTCAGCCTCCTTGGTATTGGGATTATAGGCATGTTACTACCATGCTGTTACTTTCTTTCCTTTCCCTCCTCCTCCTCCTCCTCCTCCTCCTCCTCCTCCTCCTCCTCCTCCTCCTCCTCCTCTTCCTCCTCCTCCTCCTCCTCCTCCTCCTCCTCCTCCTCCTCCTCCTCCTCTTCCTCCTCCTCCTCCTCCTCCTCCTCCTCCTCTTCCTCCTCTTCCTCTTCCTCCTCTTCCTCCTCCTTCTCTTCCTCCTCCTCTTCCTCTTCTTCCTCCTCTTCCTCCTCCTCCTCCTCTTCCTCCTCCTCCTTCTCTTCCTTTTCCTCCCCTCTTGCCCCTGGGTCTAAGTTTCTCTGTGTAGCCCTAGCTGACCTGGAACTCAGTGTGTAGACTAGGCTTGCCCCAAACTCACAGAGACCTGCCTGCATCTGCCTCCTGAGTGCTGGGATTAAAGTAGAGTGTCACCATTGCCAGACTACATGCTTCTAAAGGTAAACCAGTGCCAAATTTTGAGATGCATGGTGTTATTGAAAATCTCCAGGATGGACATATTTTGGTACCTATTCCCTTGTGTGGACCTTTTTCACTGGCTAGCATTTGGTCTATGACTTGCATTCCTGATAGGAAAAGGTAGAAGTGGTTTAGGGTGGATCCAACACTGACACACCTGTCACATCTGTGTCCTCTGGCTTCCTCCAGCTGGGATATTTGCTGTTAGACACACTGGACTGGTTTAACGGAAAAATTTACTACTTTGCTGCACAGACTATTTGAAGAGACTCAGACTATGTAGAGAGTGAGCAAATTCCAGTTGTCCCATGTGCCCTTTCTCAGACTCTATGTGACTCCAGTCTTAGCCATATGATGTCCAATTATATAAGCTATGCTAAGAGACCAATAGAACAACCTCACTGAGTTCAGCTATGAACAGAAAAGTGAGACAAACAATGAACTTTGATTCAGCCCTCAGTTTTAAGGCATAGACTTAAAGCATACATGACAAGGTTATTAACCACAAGACTCCAGATGACATCCTTTCTGAATACCAAAATAGCTTGCATCCCTCAGAGTAGTCCATATGCAGATATGAATGATTTTATGGAAGAAAACAAACCCAAGGCATTCCGTGCCCTCACTACCCAGGGTAGCATCTAGCTTTCTTACTCACTGTCATAAAAGTCATCATAAAGAGGGATCTTCTCTGTCTTGGTCCTCACCAGTGCTTGTGGTCTCCTCTCATCTTTTTCAAGTTCGTCAGAGTCAGAGCTGGAACTGTCCCAGAAAAGCTGTCCCTGGGCTTCCTGTTCACGGAGCCATGTTTCCATTTTGCCAATTTTCCGGACACAATAGTCATTCTCTGTGTGATAATCTAAGAATTCTTCATCCTGGGGATTTCCTGCAAAAGAGCAAAAGTTTGTATTTTTCAAAATTTTCTCCTTAAGAATGATTATTTAAAATGATCTTATTATTGTAGAATAATTTATTTGAGGTTAATACTGGAAGAAAAATTAAATATTAACCTTTTCTGTAAACTATAAAACTGTTGTTGTCATAGGATTTAAAGTCTTCTTTGTCTTCCTATCTGATAAAACTTTTATGCAAATGTTTTAATCCCCCAACCCCCAGCCTGGTAAAACTGCAGTTCACACAAAGGTCCAGCTGGAACCTTGGACTCACATGGCCCATCCTTCCCTGCCTCCCTTCATTTCCTTTCTACAATTCTTTCAAAACTAGCCAGTTTCAAAAGCCTGTAAGGTTGGACCCCAGCCAATGCAGAAAAGACACAGTCACCACCTGTGTCAATAAAACCACGAGCACTGCCCGTCCCAGTATGCCTGCTAGCCCAGTTTGGATTCTGTCATGACCTTTTACAACAAAAAGAATTGCTTTCCGAATTTTGCTTTGTTTTGGTTTTTCTTTGTGCAACATTGAGGTTATTCATTGTTTTTAGCAACACCCATGTGCACACAGTTAGCTCTGTAAATGGTAATTCTTAGCTTCTTTAAAATGTTTTCTTTAATGATCTAAGAGTAACAAGACTAGTGAATCAAACCTAGATCTCCAACTTATCCACAATATTATCTGAAAATTAGGAGACAGGGTAGAGTTCAGTTGGCTAGAGTGCTTGATTAGCATGCACACCACAGACTGCACATAAAAAGTGGGGTGGTGGCAAATGCCTAGGCTCCTAAAACTCAGGAGGCGGAGGCAGGGGGTCCATGAGTTTAGGGTCATCTATTGAAGCATGATAAATTAAAGGCCAGTCTAAGATCTGTCTCAAACCAAACCAAACCAAACCAAACCAAACCCAAATAAAACCAGAAAAACAAAACCACATTTCTATATTTTTGTCATTAAGAAAACTAAAAAATGAATGGACCAATGAATGATCAGAGGTGTTTTGGACGTGGGAAGTAATGGTAACCCCAACCCAGGAACTACTTCAACCACGAGAGCTTAAGCCTGCCAGTTACCTCTGTCCTGTAAAAGACATCACTAAGAACAGAAATGTTCTAGAATGTCTATACCTGGAAGCAGAGCGTTGAAATAGGAAGAAAATGTCTATGAGTTGTGGGTTCTTGGTGCCAAGATCACCCCAGTCTCAAGATGTATGTGATGCAGATACACAGTTTCATCCTCCTCACTAGTGATGAACTGTAGAAATGGTCCCCAAAAGTATAGGCCTGGCGCTATAGTATAGTCTTGCCTTCTCGCTTACTAATAAGGTACCATGTACACAGTCCTGGGTACATAGTGGTGAAGCTAGGACATCTGAGCTAGTGGTAACACCATTCTTATGAGACGTTTGTCAGTGTATGGCTTATAGACTTAAAAACAATAAAAATAAAACCAAAAATCATGACCTTTAGAAATCTAAGTGGACTTTGGGTGTGCAGAGCAGAAGCCAGCGTATAAAACTCCAGGATTGACCTCCCCCTCCCCCCAGGGGAAGGCAACGTATTCTGATATGTACTGAGGGAATAAGGAGTGATTTAGATGGTGCAGGAAACAGAAAGCATGAGAAATGCTTGACCATCATATATTTTATAATATGTTTTTAAAAAGTCTATCACTGCTGTATATATATATGTATATGTGTGTAATAGATGACCCTAGTGATAGACATAAACACATACACACACACACACACACACACACACACACACACACACACATCACAGTAGCTCAAAGATAAAGCTACATATATATTTAAAGACTAGAGATTTAGCAGTTAAATAGTACTGGGGGATGGAGAAGATTAGAATTGTGAAGGTGAAATTGAAATGATAGATTCAGGGTGACATTCCTCTGAAGGATAAGTTGTTTCAGTGTAAGATATTGTGATGGTTAATGTTGCCTGTTATCTTGACAGGTTCCATAAGTATTGAAGAGACCTGCCTTGCCTCTAAGCATACCCAGGAGGGATTGTCTGAACTAAGTTATTTGAGGTGGGAAGACCCCCTTGAGTGTGGTACCATCTCATAAGCTGGGGTCTTGGACCAAATAAAAGAGGCTGAGCTGAGAACATGCATTTATTGTCCTCTGCTTTCCAACTGTGGATGAGGTGTAGGTAGCTGTCTCCTACTCCTGATACCATACTTTCCCAGCTGGACTTCATTAACTGAAAGTGGGAGTGAGAATAAATCTTTCCTTCCTTAAGTTGGTCTTACCAGTTGTCTTGTTGCTCCAATGAGACAGGTAACTGATACAGACATCAATCTCATTTTCCCTTATATTTTATCCACACTCCTATATGTTTGTCTGAACCTTATAGACTGTGTGTTCACTGGGGGTGGGGTGAGGGTGGAGAAGAACATGTGTGCACAGGTGCATGTGGAAGCCCTAGGTTCAGGACAAGTGTCACTTCAATGGCTTTCTACCTTAATTGTTGAGACAGGACCTCTCACTGAACCGGCCTCAGAGCTCACTGATTTGGATGGCTTAGTTTGCCAGCAAGCCTCAAGAGTTCCCCCATCTCTGCCTCTCTAGCACTGGGATTACAAATACATACTGCCATGACCTGGTGTTTTACATGGGTAATAAAGATTCAAACTCAGGTCCTGAAGCTCATGGGACGCTTTCCCAGTGGAGCAATCTCCCTAGCTCTTATATGTCCTTTCATACAATGAGATTAACTTTACATGAACCCTACATGGCTGATACTATTTATCTCCATTTTACACACATAAAGATAGGGCCACCAAAGCAAAGCAATAAATGTACTTAGATATGCTTTAAAAAAATAAAACAATGCAGAAAAACCTATGATAGAGAGGCTGCTGTATGTAAGCCTCTGCTCTAGGAAGAGAAGGATGTGCCTACCCCCAGAGGGTGCATTGTTGGAGCTCAGTGAAAGACTTGGAGTCCAATTTCTGTGCTTTTCCTCCAACTGTATCCATGTTATGCCTCTGGAGAGCACGCGGCCACATAAACATGGTAAAATTCACAGAACCGTACATCAAAAAGAGTGAAGCTCACTTTATGCTGTACATAACTACATATTTTATATGAATACGTGTAATTTATCATGTGACTAAACTAAAAGCAACACTAAAAGTGGTTTTGTTTAAAGAAGTAGCAGAAAACAAAGCTCAGCTTCTGTCTCACAAGAGGCTAAAATTCTCATCTTATCTTCTGGAGGGAAACAAGAAATGGTGGTTATACCATTAAATCAGTGAAGGCTGGAATAGAGGATCCTGCATGGCCAGACCCCAACTACCAGAATGCCCAGGACCGCGTATGTGCTGGGCTATGTTCCACATGCAGGGGAAAGCAAAGTGAATCACATTTAGAAGACAGGGAAAGCAGTCAGAGAGTTTCTGTGTGATCAGTAAGAGGGAGCCTTTGTTAGAGGCTGTGGTAAGAGCAGCCGTGTGTGCAGGTTCTGGGGTGAACCTGCATCCTCAGAAGTTTCATCTCTCACTATCTGGCTGTGATCTTGTGTGTGGACCTGTCCTTTCTGCATCTGGTCTCCTCATGTGTGAAACACAGGTGGTAATAATACTGACCTCTTGTGGTTCATAGAGAAAGAACTCAATACTATGATTAAAATCACTTTCTAAATGCTAGTAGCTCTGTCCACTGTTATCCCAGTACCTTGAAAGTTTCTGTCTATAAGGCTGTGTATTACGAATGAAAGCAACAGTGAGTGGGAAACTTTATTGAATCACAGTCTCCCCGTCTTCAAAGAAATGTATGGTGATATTTCACTTCTTCTGACAATTTTCATTGTCAGCTTGACTGGATCAGGAATCATCCAGTCTGGGTGGATCTGCAGGAGTGCTTCCAGACTTTAACAGCAGAGGTAAGACGTACCCTAAATATGGATGGCACTATCCCATAAGCTTGGGTTCCAGACTGGGTAGAAAAGACAGAGGAGAAAGCAAGCTGAAGGGCTAATATCCACCTCTGCCTGCTTCCTGGCTGACCAGCCTCTCCCGCCATCACGTCATCCCAGCCATAATGTACTGTATCCTGGAACTGAGAACCAGCAAGCTCTTCCTTCCACAAAACTCTTGTCAGTAGTTTCGTCACAGCAACCAGAAAAGCAATAGATTTCCCTGTGCAGCAGCTTCAGCAGCAGGCAATGATGTTGCTGCGGATCTCTCCCTCCATGAGATCCTAAGTGTGATCTAATTTAAATGAAAGCAATTAGATTTTTTTGTTTTTAAAAGCATTTATTTATCTGTCTTTATCTGTCTATCTATCTATCTATCTATCTATCTATCTATCTATCTATCTACCTTTTATCTGAGTGCTCTATTTGCGTGTATGGCTACATGACAGAAGAGGGCATCAGATCCCATTAAGGATGGTTGTAAGCCAGTACGTGTTTTTTGGGAACCAAACTCTAGACCTTTGGAAGAGCAGCCAATGCTCTTAACTGCTGAGCCATCTCTCCAGCCTCTAGAATGTTTAATTCATGCTAGCAAGTTATATTTTCTAGAAGCATTTTTGTCAGGCATATTCACATACACACCCAGTCACTGCAAAGAAAAAAAACCCCTCATACAGTTAAAATGTTGATTGCACTGAAATCAAGTCTATCTGAGGTCAGCTGATCTCCACAATCACTTGGAGAACTAAAATGTAAGGTTATGCTGGTCCGGGAGGAGGATGGGAAAGTCCCCACTCCACAAGGGATTCTGCTGCTGACTCAGTCTCTCTTTGTTGAGACAGATGTTCTTCTTTCTGCACCCTAGAAAGGTCCTGCATAGGGGCCTATGAAAGCAGCATCTGTGAGCTTCTTTAGCTTCCATCTAGAACTTGAGAATGCAGCCTTCTCTTCAAAGATGGGTAAGGGCTCACAGCTTTAGGTCTGCATATTTCCCACGGCTGTCCTAGACAAAGCTGTGGATGCTTAACACCCGAGGGAGGTTGTGGTAGCAGGTAGGTCATGAAAATGTGACCTCGAATTCTGGCTGTGTTACATTATGGGTGAGTGTTAACTCTTAACCTTCTAGTCGTGTGAGATTTAGAGCAGAGAATGCGTGCCAAGACCAGATCATAGGACCAGCTGGTTGCTCTGCTTTTGAGATAGGGTCTCTCTATGGAGTCCAGTTTGGAACCTGAACTCACTATGTAGTCCAAGGGACTTATGGTGGCCAAGGACTGGGATTGCAGGTTTAGTTTAGAGAAAGAACAGTCAACAAACCACAGCTGGAACAGAGTGAAGCCTTTTTAGAAAGCCTCAGGAAAGCAATGGAAAGCCCTTGTCTGCAGTCCCTCCTGGGTCCCTCCAAGCCTGGCGAATTTTCCTTGGCTCGTGCCAATATATGTGTATTTAGGCTTGCTCTCTGGAGATGGACTTGCAGTGCTTAACTTTAGCTGAGTGCCTTTTTTTTTTTTTTTTGCCAACATTTATTGTTGGATGCAAACGTTGCTTATTCCACAACAGAGCCCATCTCTGTCTGAAACTGGGGTATAGGTAAAGTGAATGCCCCAAGGTGACATTCAGTTATTCTGCCTTCCATTTACTTTACTGGTTAATTAATTTACTGAGTAAGAATCTTGCTCTTTGGCGTGGGGATAGCATCAACTTCAGCAGGTGATATTTGCATCTTAGAGCTTATTTGGCATTTCTGTAGCTCCAGCATGGTCAGCTCTGCTGATTGGGGCTTGGCCCTTAGCATGGCAACCTCTGTGTGTGAACAATATAGGGCATAGGTGGCACTCTTCTGGGAAACACACACTGGGAGAACTTAATGGGCACTCTGACTGGTGGGCAGCCTGGCAGACAGTTTGTGGGTGAGAATGGCTGTTGGAGAGCCCAGAACAACCCAAGGCTAGAGTGTGGAGCGGACCACAGTAGACACAGTCAGAAGGTAGGTGGTGACCAGCTTCGCTAGAGTGTGGAGCGGACCACAGTAGACACAGTCAGAAGGTAGGTGGTGACCAGCTTCTGGAAGGTCTGAGGTCCCCCATTAAGGAGATGAAGTTTTATCTTCAGGCTCCTAGAGATCTGACTGCATTTTTTAAAAAAGATTTTATTTATATGTGTGAGTATACTGTTGCTTTCTTCAGACACATCAGAACAGGGCATCAGATCCCATTACAGATGGTTGTGAGCCACCATTTGGTTGCTGGGAACTGAACCCAGGTCCTCTGGAAGAGCAGTCAGTGCTCTTAAATGCTGAGCCACCTCTCCATCCCCTGACTGCTTTTTAAAATATATATATTTATTTTTATTTATGAGTATGTATTTCTGTGATTGTATGGAATGTGTGGGCAGGTTCTGGAGGAGGCTGGAAGAGGGCATCCGATTCCCCGTAGCTGGAGTTACAGGCAGTTTTGAGCCACCCTACATGAGGGGCTGGGAACCAAACTTGGGTCCCCTGGAAGAAAGGCAAGCACTCTTGGTCCTCCAGCCAGTTCGAGTCCTGGTGATTGCTTTCTCACCAGGGTAGTGGTCTAGTCAGATTTGCTTTTTATGAGGTTACTCTGCATTGACAAAGTGCTTCTAGAACTTCAGAATGTGGGACTGGGAATGTAGCTCTGGCCTAAGTGACATGGGTCATGAGGGCCTCCCCAGTAAAGATGGCGGCTGCATCAGGAGCCAGGTGGAGAAGGCAGTGGTGCTAGACTCACTGTTGACATTCTTGGGGACCCAAGAAAGCTGAACTGCTTGGGCAAGGGTGCTTTGAAGGATAGGGGTCTGATGAATACAGGCCCTGTGAGTACAGATAACTTCTCGTATCTGTAAGAGCCTCCCTGTCTCTGACAGTAAGATGATTTGATGAGCCTGTCTTGGGATTTCAAGAGTGCCTGGAAAGCACTTAGCACCTACAAGAAGAAAGAAGCCTCTATGGAGAGCTTAAGCTTTTATCTTTTCCTCCCAGAGATGCAAAATACAATGCAGCATGCCACTCTCAGATGTCACACAGTCCCTCAGTGACAGCTATTTGCTGTCCCCTTACTCTTCTTCCCCTGCCCGTCATGGATGCTTATTTGATAAAATTTAAAAATGCTTGCATCTCAGTGTGCAAAATATGGAGGGGGGGCTTGAGTTCAAGTTTGACCCTGTCTCAAAACAAAGCTAGGGAGCCAATGATGTAGTTAGGCTGGCAGGCAATATGCCTGCCATGTATAAAGCCCTAGGTTCAATCCCCAGCATGGCATAAATAAGTCAGGGAGAGCCTCGCAATACAGTGCTTGGGATGTGGAGGCAGGAGGGTCAGAAGTTCAAGCTCATCTTTATGACATAGTGAGCCTAGCCTGGGCTACATGAAAATCTGTCTTAAAGCAACTAAACTCCTAAACCAAACCAAACCAAACCAAACCAAACCAAACCAAACCAAACCAAACCAAACCAAACCAAACCAAAAAAACCCGTGAAATGTTTTACTAAAGAAATGGCTCACCGGGGTCTCTGTTGATGTTTTCACCAGGCAGTATGGTGAGAATGTTATAGCCATTGCTCCTCGTCTTACTCTGGGTGATTTTGTTGCTGTTATGGTCCTTCAGCTTTTGCATCTCCAGCATTGCTTTTCTCAGAAGACTCTTCCTCAACTCCATTTGGGCCTGAAACAATCAGCTAGAAGTGGTTAATGTTCCTCTAAATAGTCTTCCCTAGAACAGATTAGCATCTCAGCAACATCCAAAGTGGACAGGTTCACAGACTCGGACACCCTTGAACACAGTGAAGTGATCTTCTTCCAATCACATGGTGTGGGAACTTATTCTCAGGCTTGTTAGGAGACAGATGAGCATGCTCACTGTCTCAGAGAGGCATGGCCAAGGGAAAGAGGAAGCCTGTTGGCCTCTGTCTGGAGACGAGGTGTTTGGAATTACAGAGGACAGAACCACAGGATGCTTCCTTAGAGAGGGGGCTTTAGGGAACTACAGTTGCAGATCTTCACTGGAGAAAGTGTTCCAGTGCGTCTTCCTAAATTATAGGCTGAAAGCATCCCTACCTCAATCCTTATGCTAATCTGTAGGTGGGCCTTTAAGAGATGGCTCACCTTCAGGATAGAGTAAAACTATTGTCACAGGAGGAGGCTAGTTCTCCCTGGAAAGAGCTATAAAGGCTGCTCAGCTGCCTGGGCTTACTCTCGTTCCTGACCCCTCACTCTTAAGAACATTGTCACCTTCTGGGTCCCCTGCTTGTGCCAGTATCTCAGTCTTAGCCTTTTCCACCTCTGGACCTACAAGCGGTAGCTTCATTGTCTTTGTTAACACATTTTGGTATTGTCTTATAGCAACAGAAAAGGAAACAGGGTTTCACTCCCTAGCTCAGGCTGTCCTCAAACTTTCTATGTCACCCAGGCTGGCCTAGACTTTGTGGCAATCCTCCTGCATAGCCTCACAAGCATGGGGTACAGCATGCCTAGCACCAAGTGTTTCTCTATAGAAAATTCTGTGGCCTGGATTACAGGAAGAAACCTGTGTATCAGAATAAAGACTGACTTCTTTTCCCTCTCTAAGTAAACCGAGAAACAAGTATTATGAATCTACCATATTTTCTGGTTTTTAAAAAAAGACACAAGCTAGGCTTTGTGGTGCATATCTTTAATCCCAACTAACAATGAGGAGGTAGGAGGCTATCTTGGCCTATAGAGTGAATTCCAGGCCAGCCAGGACTACATAATGAGACCCTATGTCAAAAACAAAACAAAGAGACAAAGAGAAAGGGACACTCAAGGGACCAGTGAGATGGCCCAGTGTCTAAGGGAGCTTGTTGCCAAGTCTGACAATCTGAGTTTGATACCCAGAATCCATAGGAGGGAAGAAAATAAAACCTACTATAGAAAGTTGGCCTCTGACCCCCAGACATGCACTGTAGCACATGTGTGTTCCCTCTGCCCCCACAAAATAAGGAAATAAATGTTAAAAACCACCCAAAGGGATCAAGGCAAAGGTCATCTTCCTGTTTCTTCCAGCTCGTGCAATGGCAGCTTCTGCTCCAGTGTTGAGTATAGACTGGTCTTCCTGGGACAGTGATGATGCCCTCCATATTTGGTAAATGCGACCCTCTTCTCATTACCTCTTGTCTCTTATGATTCATCTCTAGCATTTTCATCTTATGTAAATATTGTCTTTTCCCAGAAGTGTACATAGGAAGTTGGATTTTCTTCTCATTTTCCTGCTGTGAAAGATGACATGTTTATTAGTTTGGGGTCATTGTTGTTGACTTCCACAGTCCACAGCCTTCAATCCTTTCTGGAGAAGGAGATCTTAACCCACTTTAATCCATAGTGATCTCCTGTCATGATAAAGCTATACTGGTGTGTGTCCCTGACAAGTCCTTTGTATAGCTGTCTGTGAATGAAGTGGCAATCTGCTCTGTATCTAATAGTGTTTTAAAGGTTCTTGCAGAGTGTTGAAAGCCTGGAATGTAGTTTTGACAATTTCATTTTGATAATCTCCCTTTGACAATATATCATTTCCCCCCACCAACACATGATTTTTTTATTTAATTTTTTATTCGATATATTTTTTATTTACATTTCAAATGATTTCCCCTTTCCTGGCTCCCCACTCCCCGAAAGTCCCATTAGCTCTCTTCCCTCCTCCTGTTCCCCCATCCACCCCTTCCCACTTCACTGTTCTGGTATTGCCCTATACTACTGCACTGAGTCTTTCCAGAACCAGGGGCCACTTCTCTGTTCTTCTAACACATGCTTTTAATATCTCTCTAGAAAACTGTCCAGGTTTGATGAGACCTTCTTTTCTCTTCCTGTGTCTTTTCTACCATTGAATAGATGGCTGTGACATGAGAGGAGCACCCCCAAGTGGTCGAGTGGGATCACGGCAGTTAAGGGAGGCTTTGAAATGACTACTGATAAGTCTGGTGCTCTACCCTTAGTTTGTCATGAAATTCAGTGGCATAGGGTAGCTATTGAGGGCAAATGTGGTGGTGAATGTATTTTCATTTGTCACCAGAGGTGAAGGACAGAGCTGGTGACAAGCCTTTGTGCTGCCCTCTGGACAATGTGTTGTTGGATTGGTGCAGAAACTTAGAGGGGAGCTGTTGCCACTGCCAGTGCCTTAAGCACGAACTTGAGGACCTGCAGCACCTAGGTGTCTCTTACCACGCCCACAGCAGTGCCTGGCTGTCTCTTACCACGCCCACAGCAGTGCTTGGCTCTCTTATCAAGCCCACAGCAGTGCCTGGCTGTCTCTTACCAAGCTCACAGCAGTGCCTGACTGGCTCCAGAATGAGTCAGGATAGGGTTTGAAAAGGACCCCTCCACAAGCAGCTTTTGTTCTTACCCAGCAGGGAAAGCTAGCCAAAGGCCTTCTCTGGGATTACTTCCCTGGGATTACATTTTGCTGAAGGTCAGGGGCACAGAAGTCAGAAACAACTTCTGGATAAACTCTCCCTGGAGTCTGAGAGGGTGTTTTAAACCCAGGAGGAGTGTAGGGAAGGGCTGTAATGACTTTCCCCTGGCACAGATGAAAACTTCTAGAACCACCAGTTTCCATGTAAGATTCCCTTTCATCTACATGGCTGTTTTCTCCACAAAGCATATGGAGCCTGGCCTCACCAGAGAGAGAGCGGAGAGCACTTGCCAGTTGGAGGCAGGCATGGCCAAGCACTGAGGCTTTTCATTCCACCTGCCAAGGACTGAACAGTCTGCTTTGGCTTTGAACTCCTGTGTGAAGGGGAAACTTGAGAAGAGCGACCCCCCAGTCCTTGCCCACTTCCCCCAGTCTCCAACTGCCCCAGCTCACCTTTGCACTGGGCTTTGTTCTGGCTTCTTGCTGGCACAGAGGCCTTTCAGAGGTAATTGCTTGTGGCAGGTCAATGGGTTCAAGCTTCTAAAAGTCCAATATTTAGAGTATTCAGCATCCCTCACACCACGAGATGATGAAACACAAAAGCAGATACATTAAACCACCCGAGCACTGTGTGAAAGCAGCACTTACTCCTGGGCACGCGCAGGGAAGGCCCGCCCCACAGCGTCACCGCTGTCATCTGTCAGAAGGGCTTTTTGACCTACAGCATTCTTTACTGTTCTATCTCATTGTCTTCAGTGAGTTATTAATTAATTAAAATCTTGGCCGGGGAGTTGAGCATTTTTCTGTTTGTATTGAGGGATCATGTTCAAAGTTACCATCTAGCTGGGGTCTTAGACTGGTAGAGACGAAAGACTGGAGACACACCTGATCTTCCCTTAACCACCCAGTGCTGTCCCAGTCCTTAGGGAGGTCTCTGGAGAAGCTCCTTCAGTAATCATGGGTGACAAGGCACACTTAAGAGAAAGGTACAAAGTGACAACAAATGGTAGGGTCATTTTTTTCCCCCTAGCAGAGTAGGCTTTATGGAAGACATTTGTTGGAGCTTAAAAGGTTCACTGAAACTGAGCTGGAGTATATCCATGGGTCTGTCTAAGTTGTCCCTCCACCCAGACACACACACACACACACACACACACACACACACACACACACACACACGAGCATGAACATACATATATAGATACACCCATCAATGGGTGCCCCTGTAGAGACCAAGGGTTGATGTCAGGTGTTGTTCTACAGCTCTCAACCTTACTTTTTGTTTTTGAGACAGGATCTCTCACTGAGCTTGTAACTGTTTCTGCTAGTTGGCTAGCCAGGGCACCCCTGGGGACCACCTGTCTTTACACAAAGCCCCTCCAATCCCAGTCTGCTGGCTTTACAGATGTGTCCTGTCATAACTGAATTCTTTCAGACTTGGCTTCTTAGTTTTTTTGGGTGTTGGGTATCCAAAGTCTGGTCCTCATCCTGGCACAGCACTCTACCCACTGAGCCATCATCTCCCTAACCCACTGCCCAGCCTTCCTTCACCACAGAGGAATTTGGCTTCTACAAAGTTGAGCATGAAGACAAAGGTTGTCTCCTCACATCAACATGCAGAGAGTGTCTGCAGAGTTCATTCACTCGGTGACAGAGCTGAGCTCTTCACAGCCAGGAAGTCTCTATCTGAGGCGAGGACTGTCTGCCCTAGTCTCACCAGAAAGCATCCCCCATCACCTCAGTCATGGTCACTGGTGACTGTGAGACACAGTTCCCATGCGGTTGGACCTTGTCACTTAACCCAGCAAAGAAGCAACGAGAGGTGACCAAGAGAAGCTGTTTTTTCCACTCACTCTTAGCATTTCAGGGCATGAAGATGCTAGTTCAGGATGTAGTGGTTGATTGTGTCAGGATGCTGGGAGGAGAGACCAAGGGAACCCTCCAGACACCTGTGGGAGGAAGAATCTATGACAGCCAGGGGCTTGACTAAAGGGAGAGCAGAAAGGTTTGTGTCTCCTCTGCGTGGGTGAGTCTTAAGGATGTGTGTAGTCATGAAGCTGAATGGCTGTGTAGCCATCATTTCATACTATGTCCACAAGGAAATGTACACCATATGCCATCCTTCAGAGGACTTTGTGTATAAATTATAAGGGTGCCATTTTAGAAAGGCTAACGATTTGTCTACTGATTTACCCAACTGGAGAGTGGCATTCCTAGGACTCAAGCTCAGATGTACTCCCAGGCTCAAGCCATGTTCTTCACCTCATTGTCTGCCTCCCGGAAAATTGATCCTCAGAATGCCCCTGCGTTTCCAAACAAAATCTCGGGGCACTTCCCCAGGCTTGGGGTATTCTTGGGAGTAGAGAGTTTTCAGAACTTCCCCAGAGATGCTGAGGATTCCTTTAAAGGTTGGGGTGTGGAGTGATCCCACGTTGCTACTAATGACTGAAGGAACCACATCCAAGTAGAATGTAGATGATCTGTGTGTATAGTGTGAACACTGAGTCTGAAGAAACAAAGACACTTGGGTCATTTAAAAAAGTAATCTTTGGGCCAGTATTCTGGTTTGATAGTCTGATTGTCTGAGCCACAACAGGCCCCTTTCCTTTATTCTCAGCCTTTTATTTAGGCTCACTTTTCTGATCAAGGTTAAGAACTCTCTGGGCATCTACTTTCTGAAAAAGGAACCCGAAGAACCACACGCTCTCTTTGCCGAGCCACTAGATGGCAGCAAGGGGCAGTGCAAACAGGCTTCCACCTGCATAGAACTCGGAAGCCATACAGAGAAAAAACTGGCTTCATGTAAATATGCCAGCCCAGTGACGTTGCTACAGAATCCTGGCTTCACACACACACACACACACACACACACACACACACACACCTTTCCCTGCAGAGGAAGGAGGTTGCTTCTCTTCATCCCTTGCAGAAGAAACACACCAGAAGGAGTTATTTAGGGAAATAGTAGGGTTATACTTTTTCATTTTTTTAATATTAGGAAATATATTTACCTGAAGGTCTCTGAATTACTTGGCTCTTCAACACATGATCGATATCATCAGCTAGAATATGTGCTAGTGCCTTGGGACTGGAGGATAAATCAACCAAACACCATCTGTACTTGGTGATAATCACTGACCTAGGAGAGGCTATTTTTGTTTATTAGAAAGACAAGGAAGGTGGGCCAGCACAACTTCAAGAAAATGTAACATTTGTCTGGCACAGTGACTTAACATGACTTTTAAGACTCTAGAAAGTGGAGAAAATGACACTATGCCAGCTTTATGTAGATGGTCATGGAGACAACTGAAGGCCCAAGAAGAATTTCTGATTAAGTCTTTACAATGCAGTTCTTTGCTTGGAGGAAAGCCAAAAAAAAAGTTTACATGACATGATTTGGCTTCAGTACAAGATAAATATTTCTCTAGATCAGAAATCAGAAACGCAAATGTTTGTGAGAAGCAGGTCCGTAAGACACGTAGACCAGGTGATGGATTCTCTACACTCAGTAAAGGAGATGGGAAAGTGCCCCTGTGGCGGCCAGGCTCACAGTCGGAAGTGAAGACTGAGTTCGCCATCACGCTGCTTATTATGGAAGAGTACAGGGCTGATGTGGGGCTGAGTGGCCAGGCATGTTGTTAGCGTGTGAAACATGAAAGGTGAAATACATGTATCTGGGCTTGGGCAGATGGCTAGGCAGATAAAATGCTCACCACAAAAGTGTGAGACCTACTACTTGGAAGTCGGAAACGGGATGCCCAGGATAAATGGGCTAAACTCTGAATTGGCGAACTCCAGGTTCAGGAAAAGACTCTGTGTCAAAAAGTGGAGTGTGATTAAGGAAGCTATCTGACATCAACCTCTAGCCGATACACACACACACACACACACACACACTTATACACATGCACACATACACATCCATACACACACACACTTACACACATGCACACATGCACATCCATACACACACATGCACACATGCACATCCATACACACACACTTACACACATGCACACATGCACATCCATGCATGCACACACACTTATACACATACTTACACACACATATACACACAGACTTATGCACACACATGCACACATATATGCACACATGTGTGTGCACACACACACCGTAAATACATACTTCAACCTGAAAGCTAGAAGATCCATTTCACAAGACTTAGCAAAAGGATAAATATGAAGAAGATAAGAGTCTGTAGCAATAAATTCAAAAGCTTTGGCAAATGGATAATTTCCAAGAAACACTCAAAGAATAAGATACTCAAACCAATCCAGACCTACAAATTAAGCTAGTAGGAAAAATTATCACTTTCCTTAAAAGTGCAAGAGCCTAAAAATGCTAGGGGACTAGAGCAATTCTGTGTTATAATAAATGTTTTAGAAAAGAAGGATGTGAAATCTCATTTTTTATAAGACTAACTCAATCTTAGTGGCAATGCTGATATAAAAGCATGTTGGAAAAGTGTAGATCCATCTCCCTCCTTAAGGCAGACATACAGAGTCTTGGGAAATTCAGCTTAACAATGTATGTATGTATTTACCTCATGACCAAGGTGGGTTTATGCTAGGAATGCAAGCATGGTTCACCATTATAAACTCTACACTGGATTAACCAGAGAAAAGAAAACCCATGGAATTGTTTATTTTTGTGTGGGTAGGCATATCTCTGTGTGTGGGTATGTGTGATTGTTTTAATAGATGGGGGGCTGGGTGGAATTGATAAAATTTAACACTCAGCTGTAAGCCTAAAGGAAACGCCTGAACTTGAATGGCATGGTGCCAGGTGGCTTTCTGTGGTCTCTCCAGACCCACCTGCCCATTTGCCAGCAGTTCTCTGCCTGTACCACGCAGCAGCTTCCTGGCCTCTGACTTCCTATTGGGTGCAGCCACTGAGGAGATGACAATTAGGTTAGGTATTTGGGCTATGGGTGACTATGTCTCTCCGTGGAAGGTCACTCTTACCCTTAAAGCAGCTTCTTCTACCTGACTTTATTCTTTCAGGCTCTAGAAATCTCTCCCCTTGCCTTGGCCTAGAGCTGGTTACCTGTCCGGCCACCTCTAAGGCCTTCTTTGTTTCTCTCAGACAGACTTCTGTGCAAGGAGGGTTACAAAGGAAAATTCCCTGAATTACTATAATCTTAGTATGTCACCATTTCCTGTGGGAACTGTGGTCCCACTGTGTATCAAAATCCTACTACACATATTCTATGTGTTCAGTATTACTTACTTGAGTTTCTTGGGACCAGTAGTGTTTCAAATTTGATATTTTGTTTTTGCTTTTCAAATCTTTGCATGTATATAATGAGACATCTTGAGAATGGGACTCAAGTCTGAACAGTTTGTTTCATGTGTTTGCTAGGCACAGTAGCTGAAGGTAATTTTACACAATATTTTCTGCTTTGGGTCTGCAAACCATCACTAGAGATGAGGTTTGGAATTTTTCTCCTGTGGTATGTCGGTGTTCAGATAAAACTGGATTTTGGAACACTTTGGATTTCACAGGTTAGAATTAGGGAATTTCAAGTACAGTTTAATATCTTAGTGTGTGTGGTGTGGGAAGACTTGAGAGAGAAGGTCTGAGGGAGGACTGCTGGGATGGGGGTTGCAATGGTTAACAGGTTGTTCAGGGTGAGCTTTATAGGAATGCTGAAATTTTAAAAAGAAAACAATCTCTGGGAATCAAAGAATTATCCAGCTAGACTACCTGAGTCAATATTCAGGGGTTGGGGTGGCAAGGACATTAGTAGGAAGGTCCTGTCAGGCTGCATGATTGGAGGAGAAGATGGGCAGGCCAGAGGGGGCGCTGCTGATCAAGTCTTCTACACGGGGGTGGGGGGGGTGGGGGTTGGGGTAGGGGGTGGGGGGGGAGGGGGACATTACTGCTTCAGAGCTCCCAGGCAGGGAAGCTTAGTTCTCACCTCCAGGAATAGGCACGCCTTAAGGAGCAGAGAATGCTCAGGAAGTGGAGATTGCCAGATACCAAACTCAAATTATTTAGGATGCAATTAGGTTTGGTTTAATAATTAAAAATACTTTTAGAATTTTCTTTGGCAGAGATCAGGCTATTAATTAGCATGTCATGGGAACCCAGCATTTATTATTCTCTCAAAAACCCATTTGTGGTGAAAAATGTGCTGAGCCTCATTTGTGAAGATAATTATAGATGATATCTTTAGGAGCGTCTGCCAAATTCCTAGTGATTTCCCTTTTATCTGGGAGCTGACGCCAGAGTCTACAGGGTGCCTCCTCTGCCCACATCTTCTGCTCCCAGCTCATTGGAGCAGAGCTAGGATCATTTGTAAAGCTGAGCCAGTAAGATCTTTCCTCCACAGGAATTTGGATTCCCAACCATGGTCGGGCAATTCTGTCCATTTGATTAGATATATAAGATTCAAGTTTAGAGTGGTCCTGAGGCACAGAAGACACTGATCTTTGAGGGAAATGAGTGCAGGGTTGTAGTACAGAAATCGGGTCAGCTACATAGAAGTTTGCCTCTCAGAGCTTTGCTAAGTCTAATGTCTCCCAGCTCTTAGGTTCAACGAAACATTCCCGTATCCTTATAACTAAGCACATTGATATCTTTGTACATGTGGCATGTTTTTCTTCCACCAACGATGAACCTTCTTTTATTCATTCATTCACTACTAAACTTTTGTGTGGCACAGATTGTCAGTGGCTGAATACGTACCACTGAGTACAGAAAGCATAGTCTTTGTACTCAGATGTGTCTTGATTCTTTGATCTTAGGTGGTTTGCTAGTTTGTGGGGTACAATGTCAGACTAGGAAATATCCACATCCTCTTTTTGAACTTGGAAGAATGACACCCTAACTTTAGCATATTTAGGATTGGTAAATATTAAAATAATTCTGTGGTCTAGAGAGTACTACATGAATCTATTTCTCTGGTTGTAGCGATTTCTTCTGTTTGAGTTAGCCAGTGTCAGCGATTTATAGGGACATATTATTAAACACTCCCTCGAAAGGCTGTATTTAGTTTAAGAATAAAGCCAACTTTAGGTTTCTCTGCTAAGCTAGAGTTACGCTCATATTTTTAAATTTGACATTGATTCATTACATTTAGCGTTTACCTTTCTTGAACTAAGTATTATCTTCCCATTTTCTAAAATTTCTGGAAGAGATACTCTTTTGGAACTAAAGGTAATAATCATTTCAAGTAGTAATTTTTAGCTTCCAAAGAAGACAAGTACATAAGAACTGACTGAGACGACAGTCCTCAGCAGAGAGCTACATTAATCCCTGGAACCCATCTGGGCATATGGCTGAATTGTGTAGGGTTTGGCTGAGTCCTTGCTCCGCTCACAGAGCACCCCATGCCTTCTGTTATCTGACACTCATTTCCAAGGACCCACTCTGATCTCTTTCTATTTTTAGGATGAGATGTCCTATTGGAATTTATACCTCTCTAAAGGGAATCTATGATATTTTAAATCAATTTTTGCTCTTTTTCCCATATCTCCTCTCTTTTAGACAATCACGATGTAGCCCTGGCTGGCCTTAAATTTACAGAGATCTGATGCATCCACATCCCAAGGGCTAGGATTAAGGTGGTACACCACCATATCTGGCCCCAGTGTCTCTAACTTCAACAACTGCTTATAACATCTAGGCTGATTAAAGGATGGGACTAAGGGGAGATGGAGACCACTTACTCTGAAGGTTAGAAGATTCAGAGGCCTGGCTAATACCTCCATTGTTTTTTGACAAGTTACTTCATTCTATGAACCTTATGTAGAAAACAAAGATGGCATTTTATTTCTTATATTGGGTGAGAGGACTACCTGAATGACATAGATCAACTTCCTATGTGGCGCTTGACTTGAATAGCAGTAGTAGTTGTCATCTTCAATGCTCAGTCAACCAAGTGCTACAGTCAGGTCCTTTAAATCTCTAGCCTATTTCCTTGCTAACAACTTTTTTTTGGGGTGGGGGATATGAACCTCAAAAGTGACATCACTGCTAAAGGAAATTCTAATATAGCCTTTGCAATAGTCAATATTCTTTGTAACTGCATTACATTAATAAGGTATTGAAGGTTCTTTTATGATTATGGATGAAAAGGGGTGGAAGAATTAAAGCAAAGACATTCCTTAAGACGATCTTTAAATTCATCTTACTTGAATTCTTCGGGGTGGATGTCTTTTGATAATACTTGTTTCTTCATGTTTCAGTGGGATGTCAAGATACAGGGCCCTGGATACTTGAAAGATTGGAGAGGGCAATAATAAACCATTAAAATCAATTTATTGTCAAGTTAGGCATCCAGGCTGGTCATCGGTCAGTAGCCACTCTCTATACAATTTGCATCTTTCAATTATACATGCCTAACTCTCTGTTGAGTGTAGAGATGAGACATACAGAACAGGGTCCCTACATGAATGCAGGCGATAACATTTTAGTCTGATTTATTCTTTCCATATCACCCCAGGCTGACAAAAAATGCAAAATTAACTATGTACTCATCACAGATATTACTCAACACAGAATTTAGCCTGGAGAATAGAAACTTACTGATTAGTCTTATGACATCTCCCTCTGTACTAGAAATGAAATCCAGGGTCTCACATGCACTAGGTAAGTGCTCTGTCTCTGAGCTCTGTCTCCAGATCACTAGTTCAATACCATGCAATCTGCCCCCAAATAAAGTGAAGGAGAGTCCATTTGTGTTATTGATGCAGAATGCAAAGAAGAGAAAAGATGACACAAATATATGGAATATGTACCAGATAACACATGTAAACATGAATTTCTCATTCCGAGTTAGCATATCTATTTTGATTATCTTTATGGTCGCCAGGAAACATTTTACTTGTCATAATAAATACCAAGAACAACTTGCAGCCATTTAAGGCCCAGAGCTTCCCATCATTGTGGGAAAAAGTTTCTTAATTCTGTGATGACCATAAAGAACATGGGCTTAAGAAAGGGTGACTAGCATACTGTCCCTTATGTAGTAAATCATTCTGTTTGGGTTGGTTTCAAAAGTCACATTGGAGAGGTCGACTCCTAAAGTGCTGCTCTCAAAACTACAAAGCCTGGTGCACTCAGTCCCCCTGGAGACAATGACTTAAATTTAGAACCCAGCTTGGTGTAGGACTGCCACCATTTCGCACATCTGTGGCTTTGTAATTTCTGTGGTCTTTGCAACTGTCAACATTCTTTATGACTGCATAAGGAGGTGGCCATAAGTATTGAAATCACAACAGATTCAGGTGAAACCTGATGGTGTTTCCTTCTTATATAGAAGGGCAAAAAGTATTTTATCCAGAATTGATACAAACATTCAAATGTAACAGAAGACATTTATCTGACAAACATTCAATCCTCACTGAAAAATATTCTCCTACATTTCAATAATCTAGACTTCCAGAGATCATGGAGACAGCCGTGTAAATGCACCACAGCCCTCCCAGGTCCCAGACATGCAACCCTCATGTTTGGTTTTGCCATACCTGCAGGGAGTCTTCCATACCAGGTTTCTCGAAGAGGTGGTAGCTGTCCTTCTAGAGTTCGGTTTCGGTCCTGCAGTTTCGTGAATAAGTATGAGCTCTTTTCTTCCAGGTTCTGATTCAATGCAAAGAACACAGGGCCAGTTGAGGGTGTCTCTGTTTCTTGACTTTGTAAAGGTGTGACTTTGATCACCCGAGGGTGAGCCTTGGAGTGGCCCAGGCCCATGTTCCTTGAAGATATTAAGAAGAAAACCATGATGGAGAGGGTGTGGGCCTCTACAGAGCTTGATTTTGTTAAGTGTTTTCAGGAGTTTACCTCGGCTTACCAAAGCAGGTGTTTCCTTCATGACATCTTCCCTGTTCTGTACCCCGGACACTAACTTCTCTGGCCACTTCCTGGGAGGTTGGTTTCCATGGAAACTTCCCTTCAACTTCTACTTTGCCATTCCAGAACTAAAGAATGCAGTTAAACATTGACTTGGTTATTCTACTCTCTGAAAAACTCAGTTACATGAAGAGAAGTTTCTATTGATCATTAAACAATTCTCCAACCCCAGGCCATTGCCAGACATTCAGAGCAGGGTTTTAGAGAAGTCTTAGAAGCGCCCCTTCAGAGTAAACACGTTGGGGAAAGTACTAACAACCCAGAAGCGCTAAGTTGTTAGACATGAGAGGACAGATGTTAATGAGTTACGGCTTTGTTAATCTATAATTTTAATTAGAGAATATGTCTTCCAGTTAGGAAAAGAAGCAGGGGGTGGATAAAGCTTCGTTTGAGTTTTCTGTCAGTGACTTGAGCTATCTTTAAAGGAAATGAGGACATTGCAGGAGAATGAAAAGACAATAGGATGTTTTCCTCATCTCCCTGATGGGAATGAAGGTTTTTTTAAGTAGAAAAGAAAATGGAGGGAAATGTGCCAATATCTTTAACAGTGGGTTTTGAGTGATGGCATTATGTCTAATTTTTATTTCAGAGTGGGAACTACATCCAAGTTTGAGTTGTTCATCACCACAGATTACAGGTGCTTTTGGCATATCTCCATAGAGAAATTAAAAATATTTTCCATGTTGTAAAATCTGTTTGCTTAAGAGATGCCCTGGTGATTAGGAAGAGTCTTAATAGGCAATAGGAAAGATTTAGCTTTAGGGTTTTTTGTTTTTGTTTTTGTTTTTGTTTTTTTTTTTTTTTGCATTATTACTATTTAACTTTGAGATGCTGCATCAGTGGAGAATAAGAGTCTTATTTGAGAGAGCTGGTCAGTTGTCGAAATGATTAAAGAAGTAAAGGTGCTACTTCCAAGCCTTGTGACGATTATAGATCTGATTATAGATCAATGACCTGATTGGCAAAGTGGGGTTACTAGTAAGACTTCATGATGAGTGAATCGGTTAGTTCCATCTATAACCCGTAGAATAACACCTGGCAACAGCCTGTATGGTCTCCTTTCTAGGCCAGTTTTGTCTACAAATGCAGAACAGTCCTTATTGCCTATAGGGTAGGTTTCTTTAAAACAGACACATTTCTGCCCATGGACTTCATACTTAAGAATAGAAAAAAAAACACTGAGGAAAAATGAGGGCAAATTCATTGATGTTTTTGCTGAGGAAACAGCAGTATTTAAAAATTATTATTTAAAGCCAAGAATGGTGGTGCATGCCTTTAATATCAGAACTCAGGAGGCAGAGGAAAGTATTCTCTGTTAAGATCTACAAAGTAAGTTCTAGGACAGCCAAGGCTGAATAGTATAACCCTGTCTCTAAAAAAAAGTCTTATTATTATAAATATTTCATATGAATTATATTATTAAAATAACAGTAAAAAGAAAATTGTTATTTAATTTCAACTACAGAGTAAAATATAAGATGTAATTTCTTTTTTTTTTTAAGATGTAATTTCTTAACCAGAGGAATTGGAACCCATTAAAGAGCTATCATCTCCCAAAGCCTGACTGTAACTAAACTATTTAGGATACCATATAATGATCTGAATTGGAAATTTCTGGTTCCTTTGGAGACTCAGTTGGGTCATATGATGTTTTTCTGAAAACTGTCTTATGAGAGGAAGTTTTTGCTGAAGCAGACACATGGGAGGATATTTTGCTGAGAACAGACATGTAATTTTTCTGGAAGCAGTCTGGAAAAAGGGAATGTGATTTTTTGCTAAGGCAGATGCTTGAGAGAACACCTGATGCTTGGAAAGTGTATAAATATAAGCAAACAGACAGTGGACAATGCTGTGTGGTATTGGTTTTCTTCACCATCCTTTGATGTTTATTGCTGATGATGCTGTATGGCTTGCCTTACAGTCCTTTGCTGGTCATCATTTGTCCTGACTTCGTAGGGAGAAATGCACCAACGAACTTTCGTGATGTTCAGTAGGCTTCCTGCCTCTTCTGACTCAGGTGGATTGGCAGAACCTCGTGGTGCTTTTTTCTCCATCAGCCTGCCATTGCTCATTCATGAGTTGTGTTTGCGAGTGGATTAAGCTGCTGCTTCTCACTCATGTGAACTGAACTGCTGATATCCTGACAACAGACTGGATTTGCTTCAAAGAACTATTTCTAAACAGGTCCACACCCTCCTTTGTTCTATTAATGTTTTCTTTCTACTACCTATATCTAGAAGGGAGGTTAAAGCATTTAAGAACCCTTATTAAAAGTAGGTTTTGAAAAATATAAGTCTACAATGACCAGTTCCCCAGTTTCCAGTTTTAGGATGGTTAGGAACATACATTATTGTGAGCAAATATGGTAAACCCACGATAGTACTTATAAGTGAATTTACAAATAGAAAGGATTTAATTAAAAAAATATTTATAATTTTTTAATGAAAAATTTTATTTCCTTATGAATTTTGTAATGAGTACTGTATGTACATCATTTCCATCACTACTTCCCTTCTAGAAATCTTCCCATGTTATTCCCTTTCAAATTCATAATTTTTAAACATCTATAACTTATTTTCTATCTATCTATCTATCTATCTATCTATCTATCTATCTATCTATTATCTATCTTCCTACCTACCTACTACCTACTTAATCTAGCTACCTACCTATCACACCTGTTGAGTGCATTTAATGTTGCTTGTATCTACACATGTTTAGAGATGACCACTTGGGGCTGGGGACATTGGGGATACAGTCTTGAAAAAAAATGATTTACCCTCTCTCAGCAGCTGCCAGTTGCTAAGTGTGGGGCTTTGTGAAATACCTGCCACCCATGTTGATATGTCATCTAGTGCTGTCCTTGTGCAAGTCTTGTTGAGGAAACCACACTGTTGCGACTTCATGATGCAGCTGCCCCATCGTGTTTAGAAGATGCCATCTGGAGTAGGTGTCCTGCTTTTCTGACTCTCACATTCTTTCCTTCTTTTCTTCTTCAATTTTCCCAGAGCCTTAAGCATAGGGGTCACATTGTAGATATATCAACGGGGGTTGTGTAAAAATGAGACTCAGAAAGTATTAATCAGTGCAAATGTTTATCATTTTACTTGCTATGGTTTTGTTTTCTTGTGTGTGTGTGTGTATGTGTGTGTCTGTTTACGATTGTATGTAGTTGTGTGTGTACATGTTCAGGTCAGAGGTCAAACTTGAATGTTATTCATCAAGGCACCACCCACTTTGTTCATTTTTTGAGACAGGGTTTCTCTCTGATTGACTTATTTGGTTGGGTCAGCAATCTCCAGGGATCTGCCTGTCTCTGCCTCTCCAGCATTGTTATTATAAGTGTGCAGTACCATGCTTGGCTTTTTATGAGTTATGAAGATAAACTCGGGTCCTCATGGTTTCCCAGCAAGCCCTGGACTGACTGAGCCATATGCATGGCCCTATTTAGTCTTCTATGACAGTGTCTTGCTGTGTAGCTCAGAGTATCTTTCAGCTCATTCTGTAGCCCATAGTGGTCTTGAATTGATGATCCCCCTTTTTCCCAAGTGCTGGGGCTATAGTTATTACTGTCATACTTGGCCAGTGTAACAATTATTAAGAGGAAGGGCACAGAAAAAAGAGAGGGTGATAAGGACTTAGGGAAGATGGGAAGAATGAGGAAGCAAGAGCCAAATGTACTATTTCTGAAGGTGTGCAGTCAAAGCCTCTAACCTGGCACAGCTCCACAGGCAATGCATTCTGGAGAGTCCCAAGAAAAGAACAGGAATTAGTAGGGTTAGAGCTTGGGCCTTGGCAGCTCTAACAAGCTAGGCTGGACCGCTCATCCTTAATAAGCCAATAGTGAAAAGCAGAAAAAGGAGATTTATCCAATGTGGCCACATTAGGAAGAGGAACAGAGAGAGCCAATGATATTCTTCCCCTTCCCCTCCACAGCAGTCCTCAGGGGCTTCACTTGCTGTGTATGTTTAGGTAGAAAGTAAGAGGAAACCAACAGTGTATTTTATAAGTGTGTTCATTCACACCAAGATGCTATCAGAATACTTTGGTACCAGCTTGGAATGCTGGGGTACCCTCCTTTAAGAAACAGTGAACCTATTTCAGGGCCAAAGCTAGAAGTTAGTTGCTTTTCTCAGAGAGAAATCTTAGCTTTTGTTCTTGGTTCACTTCAATTTGCCTTGGGGCAAGACTGTTAAGCAGTCTTCTTTAGTAATTTCAGGTTCTAGAGAAATTCAGTGCACACTTAGAATGAGATATGTGGATTTTACTGCTCTCTAAGAAGACACGCTTTACATTTGAATGACAGGAAATAAAACCCAGGGGCTTTAAGTGTGAGCTTGGCACCAGACAGAGTTTCCTTAAAGAATTCCAACAAGTGGAGAAGAGTTACAGCCTGCGAGAGGTTTTCTTTTTGAATGGAAGTATCATTTACCTCTGTCCTCAGGATTGTGATTTGATCCACTGCCTTCATTTGGCTGGACGTCCCAGAGTCATCCACTCTCTCGGCCTCACCCTTTGCTCACCCTTGGCTGGAGGAGCAAAACTTGGAGATCCTTAAGTCTTTTACGAAAAAATTCCAAAATGGGCTGGCAAGATGGTGCTGCGGATACTTGTCAAGCCCAAGGATCTGAGTTAGACTGAGGGGACCCACATGCTGGGAGGGAATGCAAACTCCTGAAAGTTGTTCTTTGACATTTGCATACATGTCATGGCACTCTCTTTACATGCGTGCGCGCGCCACACACTAATAAATAAATGTCATAAAAATCGCAGAGTATTTATGTTTAAGCTGAAAGTATCCCCCTTAAACTTAGGTCATCTTGCATACTTTAAATTATGTATAATAGCAAATACAATCTCACGCTATATGAAGAGGAATTTACTGTACCATTTATGGAATGACAGGAATACATCTGCACATGCTTGCACTTTTGTTTGAACCCTTCCTCCATGGATCCGATGTTGGATCTTGGGAATGCTGAACCTGATACACAGAGCTAGGGTTCCGGAGCACAAGCGGAATGCCCAGGTTTAGTTTCAGGACTGAGTGGTTGCCGTCTCAAGCCAGGCTAGTTAAACTGCCTTTTGCTCCATGGGTATGTGCTTTTTACAGAATCCCTCGGAATTGAAGACAACCTGCTCATAAATATTCCTGAGGGTTATATTTAATTTCATACACAGATTAATTATTGTAATTCAGTCAATAGAATGTAAATCCCAAATGCTTGTAGGGCTGCTAAATTATGCTCTAATAAACTTACAGCCTCTTCTGCGATTGATCTGTAATGGATAAGCAATCACAGGAGGGTATACAGCAGTGTGAATTATGCATTTGGTTGCCAGCTAAGCGGGGCTGATGTACTACTCAAGCCTTAACGTTCTGCCTACTGATTACTTCTCCATCTATTTATCTATGCATTGGGTACAAGGCGGCAGTGCAGCCAAGACCCTCTCAGTCTGGCAAGGGTTCAACCAAAATGGCATCCTGGGGCAACTTGTAGAGGCTGCTAAATGAGTTCAGCTGAGGGAAATCAGCATCTTAGGCCTTCAAATCCATCATTGAATTAAATATTAAAATCAGGTTACAGCGTGCTGCACTATTCTAAGTCCAGCCAGTGAATACATTTCTCAAAAGGGATTGCTAAGGAATTTTCTTTGATGAAAGAATTTTTGCATATGTTTTTCACCATTGAGAATATTAAGATACTTTTAAATATGTCTTTAGAAAAACTCTCCCTTTCTTTCCTCTCTTCCTTCCTTTTTCTCCCCTCTTTCCTTCTCTTTCAATTTCAATATGGAGATGAGCCTTCAGCTTCTAGGATTGCCAACCACACAGTGGATACAAGTCTGTTGTCACTGATGTCTCAAGGTTCAGGGTGGGCTATGTGGTCCAGGAAAAAACTTCAGTTGTCATCATTGAATGTCACTCTGGCCGAGGCTGAGGACAGGAATTCAAGAAGATTCCACCTGTCAATCATGGGTTCTAAAATACACTGGCACTGAGATCAACCCAAGAGTTTTGCTCACTCTGCTCTAGGGAAGCATTTAAGTTAAAAACAAAACAAAACAAAACAAAACAAAACAAAACAAAACACCCCGAAACAACACTGATGGAAAGTTTAGAAGACAGCATATGTGAGAGCAACCTTCAAAGATTCCTCTCTATTTCTCTCCTCTTCTCCTTTTGTTCTCCATCAAATGCAATGCCAGGCAGTGCCAATAGAGCACCCTCCCTTCTCTGGCCTTCTGAATGGTGCTGGTGCTCTTTGTCCCGGTGCTCGAGCCCCCCACCTGACCTGGGGCGCTTAGCAATGCAGCATGGACAGGAGCTGCTGTTATGGTCATCTGCAGTGGAGCTGCTGCTGGCACAGCACTCTGACAGCTCGGATGCTATTTATTATTTCCTTGGGCGGGGCAGAATTTATGTCTCCATGAAGACACCCAATTTTAACTCTGATTTCTTTTGGGGTTTCAGAGCCCACAATGTTTTATTTTGTAAACAGAAAGCCAATCTGCATCATTATTAAGCAAAAGTATAGGAATAAAAGGTTTGTTGATCTTTAGCTTGCTTCCTTGCAGATTACAGATGTTGAGTATCTGGCTTTACCTAAAGATGGGTAGGATAAAAGGTCCTATCTATTTATTTCATCTGTCTCTCTTGAGAAAGTAAAACATATT
The DNA here is from genome assembly GCF_947179515.1 of Apodemus sylvaticus. NCBI lineage: Eukaryota > Metazoa > Chordata > Mammalia > Rodentia > Muridae > Apodemus > Apodemus sylvaticus. The sequence continues at coordinate 78,707,782 of NC_067479.1, read as the reverse complement.
AAATGGAAGTGTGTGTGCATCTCAAGTTCCTTGAAAAAGTTGAAAGACTTTCTATCATATCAGCTTGGGACAGCAGGTGCTGGTGAGGATTTGAAGAAAGAGGAACATGCTTCCACTGCTGGTGGGAATGTAAGCTGGTACACCCTCTCTAGAAATCAGTTTGGTGGTTCCTCAGAAAATTGGACATAGTACTACCAGAGGATCCAGCTATACCACTCCTGGGCATATACCCAGAAGATTCTCCAACATGCAATAAGGACACATTCTCCACTATGTTCATAAAAGCCATATTTATAATAGCTAGAAGCTGGAAAGAACCCAGATGTCCCTCAACAGAGGAATGGATACAGAAAATGTGGTACATTTACACAATGGAATACCACTAAGCTATTAAAAACAATGAATTCATGAAATTCTTAGGCAAATGGATGGAACTAGAAAATATTATCCTGAGTGAGGTAACCCAATCACAAAAGAACACACGTGGTGTGCACTCACTGATAAGTGGATATTAGCCCAGAAGTTTGTAATACCCAAGATACAACTCACAGACCAAATGAAGCTCAAGAAGAAGGAAGACCAAAGTATGGATACTTTGGTCCTTCTTAGAAGAGGGAACAAAATACCCATGGGAGGAGATACAGTGACAGTGTGGAGCAGAGACTAAAGGAAAGACCATCCAGAGACTGTCCCACTTGGAGATTTATCCCATATGCAGTCACTAAACCCAGACACTATTGTGGATGCCAACAAGCACTTGCTGACTGGAGCCTGATATAGCTGTCTCCTGAGAGGCTCTGCCAGTATCTGGCAAATATAGAGGTGAATGCTCTCAGCCAACCATTGAAATGAGCACAAGGTCCCCAATGGAGGAGCTAGAGAAAGGACCCATGGAGCTGAAGGAGCTTGCAGTCCCATAGGAGGAACAACAATATGAATCATCAGTACCCCCAGAGCTCCCAGGGACTAAACCACCAATCAAAGAGTACACATGGAGGGACCCATGACTCCAGCTGCATACGTAGCCTTGTTGGACATCAAAGGGAAGAGAGGCCCTTGGTGCTGAGAAGGCTGATGCCCCAGTATAGGGGAATGCCAGGACAGGAAACAGGAGTGGGTGGGTTGGTGAGCAGATGGAGGGGGAATGGGTTAGGGGGTTTTTGGAGAGGAAACCAGAAAAGGGGATAACATTTAAAATGTAAATAAAGAAAATATCTAATAAAAATGATATCAGCTTGGGACTTTGAGTATTCCCAAGTGCTATGTACAAAGCCTCACTGGTGATTAGACCAGCTGTCCTTGCTGTTTACTGCCATGTCTGTCTCTCCTCAGCCTGCTCACAGGCAAGCTGGTATGCTTATGGGCAACTGGTTTTAGTTAGAGTTGTCATTGCTGTGACAAAACACCATGACCAACAACAGCTTGGGAAGGAAAGGGTTTATTGGGCTTACACTTCCCCCTCACTGTCCATCATCTACAGAAGTCAGGGCAGGAACTCAAACAGGGCAGGAACCTGGAAGCAAGAGCTGATGCAGAGACAATGGAGGGGAACTGCTTACTGGTTAGCTCCTCATGGCTTGCTCAGTCTGCTTTCTTATAGAACACAGGGCCACCAGCTCAAGGGTGGTACCACCAACCATGGGCTGTGTCCTCCCACATCAATCACTAATCAAGAAAATGCTCTGCAGGCTTGTCTGTAGCCTGATCTTGTGGGGAAATTTTCTCAATTGTGGTCCCTTCCTCTTAGATGACTATAGCTTGTGTCAAGTTGACATAAAATTAGCACAGCAAGGATTGGGATTCTCTTTAACAGAATAGTGTGACAATATTTATTTATTTTCCCCAATCCTGAGTCCTTTGGTATAGATTTTAAGGTAGCTAAATGGGAGATGACATGTCCCTTACTCTATGTTGGTGTCATATGTAGAGAAGCTGATAGGGATGAGCAGGAGGGCTGTCATATCTCCAGGCTCAGGGCATTCCACAGGCACAAGAAGCGTGGTCAGTCCAAAGATCTCAAGAGGTTCCAGAGCCTGCTGGCTGTTGAAGACTTACATCTTCACAGGTGCTGTGTTGAAAGACCTTTTGGCGTTTTCTTTGTTTATCTGCACAATGTCTCTGTGAAATAGAGTATCGTTGTCTTTGTACAGGTGTAGAGAAGTTAGGAAATTACGGTTGCCTGCTTATAAGATGTAGAGCTCAGCTGTCTGTCTCCACAGCCTGTTTGATCTCTAAAAGATGCAAATCTTTTAATCTCAAGGAAACATTTTACCTCCTTCTTGCCTCTAGCTTGTTGAGGAGAATGTGGAGCCCATTGTCCCATGAATGCCCCATAAATGTCCCATATTTGGGATCTGACTAGTAATCATTGTCTGTCTCTCCAGGCCTTGGGGGTTCTGAAGACTGGGAGTTCAGCCAAAGGCTTCTCGAGGTATATTTGGGCAATGACCATTGCTTCCTCACCTAGTTTTATTGCACTGGAAGCTGGAAGCTGGTTTGTCAGCAGGCTGATCCTTCCGGTGTGCAGTCTGTGAGATGGTATTTCCAAAGTGCGCTCTTAACCATATGATGGGACTTTCTGAACATCAACATTTCAAATTAGGCAGAGCGGGGGACGGGGAGTCTGGCAGCAGTGATCGTCAGGCTGCTGAGCCTGAATGAAGAGTCTGTTTTGTTTTTAACAAAGAAATGAAGAAAATACAGATTATATATCCAGATGTGCCCCATTCCCATAGATTAGCCATGAAGATTTTATGACCTCAAGTGCATGTGGAGATAGCTGCAAGGTTTTCACAGACTACAGAGTTTGGGTGACCAGGTGGCCTAGATAGGAGACCCTGGGACAGAGCCCCTCAACAAGGTCACCACTTCCCTTCATAGACCACTAACTGAAAATGTATCTTCCTTTCCTGAGATGGAGAGAGCTCCTGCTTTCTGTCCCATGCCAGCCTCCATAGATCCAGTGAAATAGCCAGCTCCCTTTTCTAGTTATGTGAGATATGTGTAATCAGATCTGGTTGAATCTAATAATAGACCCCAAAGCATGAAGATGATGACATTTCTACAACACTGATCTTTCACACTCTACCTGGCTTGGTAAGCTATGACACTCAGGTGTGTCCCTGGACCTGTCCAGGGAGAGCTCAGGGGTGAAAGTTGTAGCTACTCCCCCAAGGGCCCTAAAGAAGGATGCTGTGGTTTGGCCTGTCATTTTCATTAAACCAAATACTAGTTGTGGTTTGCCTGAATAGGAAGGAAAGCACAGGAATTTGTAGCATGAAAATACTGGACCAACTTATGGAAGGTACTGTTATTAGTTCTCCTCTCCAACCCTCCAGAATTTGCTGGCTGGATGAAGAACATGTGCAAGCAAGAAAGAAAGTGATTGACTAGACTCTTGTTCCAGTTCTTCAGTCTTATTTTGTTCCTAGTTGTCAACCTAAGTTATGCACAAGAGGAGCATCAAAGGATTTTGAGGGTAACTGAGTTTTCAGTGTGAAGAGTGGCCACTGACAGTTATGTATTGTTACCCAGTAGGGGACACAGTCCTAGGTAGGAAGGCCATGAAGATCAGAAGGGAAGAAGTAGCCAGCTGGAAGAACTTGTGGGCTTGGGAGAGATGACAGGTAGCCAGGGCTGCAGCAGAGACAGCATTGAGGAGAGAAAAGGGCAAGGGTACAGGAATGGACATATTAAGAGGGTAGCTGTTCACTGTGGAGAGAGCAAGAGAGGGAGAGAAAGGGGAGTAAATTTTAACGTCTTCAAGGGGCATGCCTCCAATGATCTAACTATTGGCTTATGCTCCATCTCCTAACATTGTCACTGCCTCTCAACAGTGCCACTAGCCATTGATAGAGCCTTCACCATGTAGCCTTTGTGGGACATTTAGGACCCAACAATAACACATGCTTTTGTTTAATTTCTACAATAGTAATGTGACACACCCTGCCACTATCCTCATTTTAACAACAGAGCAGTGAAAGTTGAGAGGGATTAAGTCACCTGTTCTGAGTCACACAGCAGGTGCTTGTCAGGATTGAGTAGGAACAGTGATTGGCCTAACAGCTCAGCTCACACATGTCTTCTGTAGAAAACCATGAAGCCCCACTGGGTAGTGACAATACTGTCTTGTCTTTATGCAGTCTCCTTTTCTCCCTGCTTCCCCCTTCCCCTCTCTCCCTTTATCTCTCTCTATACTTAACCCAGAATCCAACTTTGAAAGTCCCCCCCCTAAGTGTTTATTGAGAGAATGGATACCTTATTTTCTCTTCTGCTCCAGGTTCTGGAGAAAGAACTCTTGGTTTCTAATTAGTGCTAAATCTTCAAAATAACATAGCAAATAAAAAGCTTTAAATTCTCATTAACTTGCTAACGAGTTTTACTGCAGCACAAATGAAGAGCAGGGACCATTTGGGTTTGCAGCTGTATGATCCTCCTCCTCATTATATATGGTGTTCAGTCTCACATGAAGCCTTGGAGTCATCCCTTTGAAGGAAATCTCCCTGAAAGCAGAACTTGTTTTTAAGAAGCCAAAATTCATGCCAAGAAAATGTGCCAGGATGAATATGACATCTCCCTCCTCAGAAACCAGATGGATGGCTTCCCATTCTGTAGTTGACCTGTATTTCCTCCTGGATGCCCACTGCATATTTTATTACCTCTTTGTTCCATTCACTGAGCCTGCAGAGTAGCACACCTATTTTCAAAGAGTGACCTCCTTGCTCAGAAGGTGAGAGGATGTGTCAGTACATTCCTCAGCTGTTATGTGACTTCTAGATGTTTTCTTGTGGGAGAGACTGGCCGCCTAGGAAGTCAGATTAGTCTGGAATTCTTGTGTCATGTTTCTGAATACCCACAGTGAACTGCCATCATGAAGATAAAAGTATCAATACTACTGCAATCAGGAAAGAGTGACAGCTAGCCATGGACCACTCATAGCTTTGTGTTAAGGACTACTTGATTTAGCTCAGTTCTAACAGGACACAGGAGCTCAGAATAGGCCCGGGATGAGCTTGACACTTAGGTCTCTCCTTACCCTCTGGAATGTCTCACTGTATCACATCAGCTCTGACTTCTTCTGCCAAAACAGTAACTATGTTTTTATAGAGCATTTATAAACAGGGTGACTAGTACAGAATTGTGGACAGGAATGAAGGAAACCTTTTCTGTACTAGCACTAAAAGCATCCACATTGTTATTCTGCACTGGCATACAATATTAATAGTTCCCCATTTCTAAACATATCTGTTATTTTTCCTTAAATGTCATCCAGTGTTAGGTCTTTATTCTGCTATGCTCTTTAAGCACTCAAACCTGTAATATTTACCTCCTCTAACTCAGCTTAATAGACTCTAATAGAGTTGGTTCCCACGGCTACCCACCCAGGCTTCCCCTCTCCATGCTCCATTAATGCATTTCTAATTGTCCCTGTAACATCTCCATTTGGTCGTTTCCCATCATTTCGGTTTCAATATGTCTAAATTCAACAGAACCATCTGTTAGTGATCCCACCCCATCTGTTCCTTTCCCCATTTCCTTATCTCTGTAATGACACCTCATTTCCCTCATAACCTAGACTAGAAATCTTGGCACTTTAGCTGATTTCTTTATTTGTTTTTCACTAATAAACAATCAACCACTGAATATAAATACATTTTCTTCTTTAAAATATCACCACATCCTTGATAAATATGAATTATATTTAGAAAATATTAACGACAGATTTTTTGTCAGCTCTTATTTTTCTGCATGAAGCCTAAAACAAGAGAATGGTAGAAAATGATAGGAAAGAAGCCCCCTGCCCCAACAAAGCATTGAGGGTGACTTCTGGTTGAAAGGTGAATTGTGTGCATGTGTTTGTCATACTTTCTGTGTGGAACATCACTGTGATGGCTGTAAAAGTACATTTTTATGAAGGAAAAATGTACATTATAAAATGACAGTAAAGAACAGATATTTTACACAATGGAGTACTACTCAGCTATTAAAAACAATTACTTCATGAAATTCTTAGGCAAATGGATGGAACTAGAAAATATCATCCTGAGTGAGCTAATCTAATCACAAAAGAACACACATGGTACGCACTCACTGATAAGTGGATATTAGCCCCCAAACTTGGAATACCCAAAATACAATTCACAGACAATATGAAGCTCAAGAAGAAGGAAGATCAAAGTGTGGGTGCTTCGGTCCTTCTTAGAAGGGGGAACAAAATGCCCATGGGAGGAGATAGAGAGACAATGTGTGGAACAGAGACTGAAGGAAAGGCCATCCAGAGAATGCTCCACCTGGGGATCCATCTCATATACAGCCAACAAACTCAGACACTATTGTGGATGCCAAGAAGTGCATGCTGACAGGAGCCAGATATAGCTGTCTCCTGAGAGGCTCTGCCAGAGCCTGACATATACAGAGGCTAATACTTGCAGCCAACCATTGAACTGATCGCAGGGTCCCCAATAGAGGAGTTAGAGAAAGAATTGAAGAGCTGAAGAGAATTGCAACCCCATAGGAAAAACAACCATATCAATTAACCAGAGCTCCCAGGGTCTAAACCACCAACCAAAGAGTACACATGGAGGGACCCATGGCTCCAGCCATATATATAGCAGAGGATGGCCTTGTCAGACTTCAATGAGAGGAGAGGCACTTGGTCCTGTGAAGACTCAATGCCCCAGTGAAAGCTCGATGCCCCAATGTAGGGGAATTCAAGGGCAGGGAGGCAAGAGTGTGTGGGTTTGTACACCCTCATAGAAGCAGGAGGAGAGGGTGTGGGACAGGGGTTTCTGGGGGCAGAAATCAGGAAAGGGGATAACATTTGAAATGTAAATAAATAAAACATCTAATAAAAAATAAAGATAGAAATGAAAAATGAAGGTTACCTGTGAAACAGAGAGAACAATTAATGAATACTTTGAAAATGTACAGCCACCAAACTGGTGAATCTAGAAGAAATGGATGAATTCACAAACACCCATGAGTTACCGAAATCTAGAAGATATAAAGAACTTAAGCAGGGCAGTGGTGGTGCACGCCTGTAATCCCAGCACTCTGGGAGGCAGAGGCAGGCGGATTTCTGAGTTTGAGGCCAGCCTGGTCTACAGAGTGAACTCCAGGATAAGCCAGGACTATACAGAGAAACCCTGTCTTGAAAAAAACCAAATCCCTAAAAAAAAAGAACTTAAATAAATCCATACAGCAACAAAATTGAAGCAATAATAAGAAGTCTTCCAGCAAAGCAAAGCAGAACTAGACAGATTCACTACTAAGTTTGGCAAAACCTTTAGAGCAGAGCAAGGCTGGTGACCCTCTGCCTACCCCATGGACTGCCAGTGCTCCTCCATATGCCACGATAATGCTCTGCTAACTCCCTTGTGAAGTAGAAAATGACCAACAAATTCTAAGAATCTAACAGTATCCTGATATTAAAATTAGATAAGGACACAACGAAAGAAGAAAGCCATAGACCAAATTTTCCCAACTAACAGAAGAGAATTTCTCATGAAAGTCTAGTAAACTTCAAGCACACTGACAAGGTCATGCACCATGACAAAGTGGGTTAAATTCTCAGGATGTAAGGAAGGTTCAGCATGCTGAAGTCAGTTAAGTACAATACAGTGCACAAACTGACTTAAGAACAGAAATCATGTCATCATCTCAATCAAGGAGGAAAGGCCTTCAATAAAGTTCCATGTTCCTTCATGATAAAAAACCCACAAAAACTAGAACTATAGAGGAAAGACCTCAAGACAGCAAAGGTCATTTGTGATTAATCTGTAGTCAGTAATATACAAGGAGGGAAATCTTCAAGGAAGCAAGAATGCCTACTTTTTTCTTATTTAGCACAGTGCTTGAAGTCTTAGCTACAGCAGTAAGACAAGAAAGAAGCAAACATGTTACTGGCAGGAAAAGAAGAAGTAAAATTATCCCTATTCAGATGACACAAACCTATAGTTAAAGAACCCTAACAATTACACGGAAGGACAAAAAGCCTCAGTAGAAAGACCATAGCTGACAGAATTATAATACCTGATCTTGGATTATATTGCAGGGCCATGGCCATAGAAACATGCTACTGACACAGAGTAGACATGTAGACCAAAGGAATTAAATACAGGACCCAGAAACAAACCCGCCAAGTTAAAGCCACCTAATTTTAAACAAATGCATCAAAAACGTAAACTAGAGAGAAGACCAAATGATACTGCGAAACTAGTTTGCCACCATTGAGATATGAAGCTAGATCTGTCTCTCTGTGCATAAACACAGATTCAAAATGGATCAAAAACTTTAATCTAAAATGCAAAATGTTGAAATCTCTAGAGGAAATCATGAGACACTGCAGTATACAGACATGTAGATAAGAAGTTTCTAAAAAGGACTCCATTGTCAGTGGGGAGTCAGGTGAAAACCTATGTTCTTCCTCCTGCTCTTTGAATTTCCTATTAGTATTTCCCATTAGCTAAGATGCTTCAGCCCCTGAGAATCAACATTTCAGGTCTCACTATTAGTTCACTGTGCATGAGGAACTCCAACTGGCTAAGGGAAGGGTTTCAGCTTCCAGTTTAATAGAAAGGTTGACTGTGCTTGCTGGTGAATATTTTCCTTTGGCTCAGGTGTTTTATAGAAACATTAAATTCTATGTTGTTATATCAACATAAGGTTGAAAACACCTTACTCGTGACTATCATCATGGTCCCAAGTGGAAGCCTAGACCATGGACATCTGCATGGCCTTTGGTGGTCATATGGGCACTAACCCAGGCCCCTGCTGTTGCATGGTCACAGACCAGACATGGCTGTCAGTGGCAGCAGGGATCAGGATTTTGTTATGGCCTCAAGTAGCAGTACAGGCTCACAACAGGCTCTTCCTCTCCACACTCATGTCTCTAAACCAACCTTTCTTCATACTGTTCAAGCCATTCTGCTCCTCTTTCTCTCCCATTTCTCTACCCTACACTTGCACATCATAGTGGCTTGTGCTGTGGGTATGTCATGCAGTGGGCCAGGCCTCTATGTGTCTTCAAACATTTGTCCAATCCAAAGAATCCAGAGAAAAATTAAATTTCTGACTAAAGTTAAATATAGCATGGCAAGCTGTAATTCAACATAGAGTCATCTAGTCTCATGGTTGAACCAGCCCCACACCTCGCTAGCTGCAGTACTTGTCTACCTGGGCAGCACAATAAGAGTTGGCCCTGGTAGCAGGACCTGGGCCAGCTAGATCCAAGGGTGTGAGCAGGAGAGCTGTCCCTACTCCTCACTGGCTGCAGCTCTCAGAAGAGCTGGCCAACACCCCATGTGTGCAGAACAGTAGAGCTGGCCCCTGGTAGTGTGGGCACAGGTGAGCCAGCCAGAGGAGAACTGGCCCTTCCCCTTGCTGGGTGTGGCATTGGGTGAGCTAGCTGGGACAGTGCTGGTGAACTTGTCCTGGTGGTGAGGGTGTGGGAGAGCTGGTGGACTGACTAACTCAGTTACCACCCAGGCCTAGATCAAGAGCTATGAGTTGGCCAACAGCCCAGCTATGAAACAGCTGAAGCACTCAGTAGAGTCTGTCCTACACATTCAAAGCTGCAGGTACTCCAGACACAGGGCAACAATAGGATATCCGAGAGGAGCCCCAGCAAGGATCCAGTATTGATAGTGTAGCTGAAGACAGAGCTCCAGCCAGAGCAATGACTCACTGCAATGAACATTGGCAAGCAGAGAAATGTAGACAAAGGGGTTTACTGTGGGATTTGCTGTGAAACAGTACAGCTTCCATGATAAGATTTTTGTTTGTTTGTTGTTTGTATTTTTTGGTGGGGGAGGTTACAAGAACAAAGGGCATATATGAAGGAACAGGGAGGTGAGTGGGATTGGGGTACAAGAATGCACAAAGAATCAATAAAAAGTTAAAAAAATCCTTATGTAGATCACTAAGTCTGCTAGCCAGAGTAGTCACTTTCATTAGCATGTTTTTGTTTCATAACACATACATTATAGCTATGAAGAATTGGTACTCTATGCAGGTCTAGTTTAAGGCATGGGTTCCATTGGTATTGTAAGAAGGCCCTGGCCTGCAGGATTTTAACTCTGGGATCTTGTGGATGTAGGAACCTCATTCTGAGCAGTCAAGGGGCCTTCCTGAAAACCCAAATAGACCCGTAAAGCCCTAAGCCCATTGTTCATCTTTTTATTCTTTTGTTTTAATTGTGTGTGTGTGCGTGTGTGTGTGTGTGTGTGTGTGTGTGTCTGTGAGAGAGAGAGAGAGAGAGAGAGAGAGTGTTTATGTGTGTGTATATGTGTGTGAGTGTGTATGTATGTGTGTGTGTGTGTGTGTGTGTGTGTGTATCTGTGCCTGTGCCTGTGTCTGTGTATGTGACTGCAGGCACATACATGCAGTAGCATGAGTATAGAGATTAGAAGACAAGCTTGGGTATCTTCACCTTCCATCTTGTTTGGGGCAGAGTCTCTTATTATTTGCCAGTGCCATCATGCCTTCACTCTCCATCCTGGCAAATGTGAGTGCTGGGATTATTGAGGTCGACTGCAGCCAACTCTCCATATGTTCTGGGGAGCCAAATTCAGCTCTGCACACTTACGAGACAAAGCAAGAGGTTACTCACTGATCCAAGTTCTGTTTCTTTCAAAGAGTTTATCTCTATTAGAAGCAAGCAACCAGGCCCATAGCCCTCAGAACACATTTCTTTCTTTTATTTTCTTTTATTTATTGAATACATTCTTCATTTACAATTCCAATGGTGAAACCTTTCCTGATTTCCCCCTTCCCCCCAAATTCCCAACCCCTCCTCCCACCCCCCTGCCTCCACGTATATGCCCCCCACCCAACCCACTCCCACCCCCCCTCAATTTCCCTTTGTTGGGCATCTATTGAGCCTTCACCTGGCCAAGGACTACTCCTCCCACTGATACTTGACAAGGCATTCCTCTGCCACATTTTTGGCTGGAACCATGTGCACCCTATGGTTGATGGTTTAGTCCCTGGGAGTCCTGGGGCGTCTGGGTGGCTGACATCGTTGCAGAACATATTTCTACTAGACTTTTTTAAAGTGACACTCAAGCCTTATCTTCCATAGAGGCCTGACTTCAGTGATTACAGACAATACTCTGGGTAATTATTTTGTCACTGTGCACCTTGGGTTAATGATGTACATTTTACTAATGGGAGTACAGTTGATGATAGTTTTAAATCAAGTCCCATCAAAGAACCAATTTTAGATTCCCATCATCCCCTCTTCTGTTCTTCTCGAGCCTTTCCCCCCATCAATAACCATTTTCAACGTAGGCTTATGCAGAAGAAAAGTAGGACAAAATGTCACTGTAGGTATTAGGGCTTCCATAGCGATGTGGGGAGAGGCACATGTGACCTCTTGGGATAAGTGAGTAGGCAATGTGACCAGCCAAGCACTTTTGGCTGTCCCCATAATCAGAGAGTTTGTAGAAAGATAAATGGGAGTCAGAGACTTCTATTGAGCCAGATCCTCTGTTGGCCCTTAGCCAAGTCTTTGATAGTGACTCTGGGATCTCTGTAGGTCAGGAAGTGGGCATCATCTGGGAAGAACACAAACAAACAAACAAACAAACAAACAGCCTTTACAGAGTTGGGATACAGCTTTTATCTCTGCCAGTTGATTTCACACAGATTCTGTTTTTGTTCTGAAGTTCTGTTTTGTCATGCTGAACCTTGGGTTAGCAATGTTCATTTTTACTAATGGGAACATAGCCCATGATACTTTGAAATCCAGTCATATCCAAGAACCAATTATAGATTCCCATCATCCACTCTTCTGTTCTTCTGGAGCCAATTTTGTTTCATATCAATAACCATTTTATTTTTTAAATGGTTTATTTATTATATTTGTAAGTACAGTGTAGTTGTCTTCAGACACCCCAAAAGAGGGCATCAGATCTCATTATGGATGGTTGTGAGCCATCATGTGGTTTCTGGGATTTGAATTCAGAACCTTGGGAAGAGCAGTCAGTGCTCTTACCTGCTGAGCCATCTCTCCTACCCCACCAATAACCATTTTCAATCTAGGCATATGCATAAGAAAAGTCCCATTTTGGTGACTGAAGTCATATAGGGTAAATCACAAACTGACTATGTAGATATAACCCAATTCTGAGATTTTTGTTGTCAATACTGCCCAGTGTTACAAGACTGGGGCATTTAAGCTGGTGCACCCGTTTCCATGATTTTCTGACATTATCTCTCCTTTTTCAGTATCTTGATTGTTCTGACATTGGATTTTCAACTTTAGAGTTGCTAATATTTTAGACTAGAAAATTCTTTGTTGTGGAAGATTGTCTGATGTATTGTCAGATGCTAAGCAGTGTCTCCACCTTCAACCCTCTGCATGGCAATAACACCATCTCTCTAGTTAAAACCCTCAAACTATATCTCTAGGCATTGCCAAGTGTTCATTGGGGAAGAAAGCTTCCCTCCCCCCTCACTGAGAACCCATGACCTTTAAGCTAAATATAAATATAAAAACACAAAGAATTTGGAAATGTATGTGACAGAGCTAGAATTCACTTGGGGCTGCTGTACTTAAAGAAAGAAAGGTTTGAGTGGTGGAAGAAGAGAAGTCATACCAGTTAACAGCTTCCCTTTGATTGTCTTGCATCACAGCCCCTGGCTGAGTCTGTTTTGGTGGCAATTAAACCAAATAGTCCACCATGAATGTGTACCTACCTTGCCTTGGTGTATATTTTCATCACCACACAAATTTAACTATTCTGTCCCAGAGTCTCTTTCCTTCCAGGATAGCCTGCAGGGTCATGGTGTAAGTGTATCCCATAAGTGATTTGTTTGTATATGTGTTGGGTGAGGGGAAGATGTTAATACAATTAGGGATGGGCAACTAAGAAGGTCAGAAGCTAGAGACTTGTCTCTTTATCCTCCCATTCTTTAGGCAGACAATTCTGAGAAGCATTCAAAATGATTCTCTGAAGGGCCTTATGCCCTTGAGCCCAAATGAGGCAATGGTCTCAATGTCACACCCTTATATTAATTTCTCCCTTTTGTTTCATATCCCTCACCCTCCATTAACCCAAGTATTTAAGTTGCTTCCAGGGAAGCCAAACTAAGACGGAAAACCTTCATATACTTATAGAGAGTTAGACACTGTCCTAGTTAGGACTGTTATTGCTGTGGTGAAACAACATCACCAAGAGCGCGCTATTCAACTTATGCTTCCCCATCACTGTTCATGATCTTAGGGGTCATTACAGGAATTCAAACAAGGCAGGAAGCTGGAGGCAGGAGCTGGTACAGAGGACACGGAGGAATGCTGCTTACTGCCTTGCTCCCCATGGTTTGGTTTTTAAAGAATCCAGGACCATTAGCTCAGGGATAGTAGCATCCACAATGAGATGAGACCTCTACCAGTAGTCATTAACTAAAAAAAAGGCTCTATAGGCTTGCCTATAGCCTGATATTACTGAGGCATTTTCTTTTTTCTTTTTTTTAATGATTTTTTTATTCGATATATTTTTTATTTACATTTCAAATGATTTCCTCTTTTCTAGCCCCCCACTCCCCGAAAGTCCCATAAGCTCCCTTCTCTCCCCCTGTCCTCCCACCCACCCCTTCCCACTTCCCCGTTCTGGTTTTGCCGAATACTGTTTCTCTGAGTCTTTCCAGAACAAGGGGCCACTCCTCCTTTCTTCTTGTACCTCATTTGATGTGTGGATTATGTTTTGGGTATTCCAGTTTTCTAGGTTAGTATCCACTTATTAGTGAGTGCATACCATGATTCACCTTTTGAGTCTGGGTTACCTCACTTAGTATGATGTTCTCTAGCTCCATCCATTTGCCTAAGAATTTCATGAATTCATTGTTTCTAATGGCTGAATAGTACTCCATTGTGTAGATATACCACATTTTTTTGCATCCACTCTTCTGTTGAGGGATACCTGGGCTCTTTATAGCTTCTGGCAATTATAAATAGGGCTGCTATGAACATAGTAGATCATGTATCCTTATTACATGGTGGGGAATCCTCTGGGTATATGCCCAGCAGTGGTATAGCAGGATCTTCTGGAAGTGAGGTGCCCAGTTTTCGGAGGAACCGCCAGACTGATTTCTAGAGTGGGATCTCTTACCTATACATATATTTGCATTCAAACTCCAGCCACTAGAAGGAATTACATGATGCTATTGTTCAGTTTATTCCCTCAGTAGTTAAAAATTCCATGGATGGGATAAGAGGACACTATATTCCTTTCTTTTCTAGCTTGCTACATGCTTTAGATCTGTGTCCAGTATATCCAAGTGTATATCTTAGATATCTGCTGGTCCAAAATGGAGGATATATACTTTGAAAGAAAAACAGCAAAAAACTTAAGCTTTTTATAGTAAGAAGACACTACAACCTAAGGAACTCACTTATCATGAGTTAGATAATGCAGGGAAGGGACCACTGTGTGTTCCACTCAAGACCTTAGAGATAAGACCCAATTCAGTGTCCTGCTCCAATTGTCTTGCTCAACCTTGCATGACAGGCCTCATTTTTCACTGCTCCCCAGCACAATCTCCTGTTTCAAATGAGTTTTCCCTCCATGTTCTGCAGCACTTCAAGTTGCTGAACCTTGAGCATCCCTAACTATATCAGCTTTAGTGTCTCCCAGTTTTTGGTGCCTCAGGTACCTACCTGAAGCATCCCTTTTTGCCTGTGGGGTTATTATCCAGCTAGGATGTCAGCCTGACACATCTCCTCCTATCACCACATACATACATGATATTGATAATACATCAGCTGCTTCTGTGATTTGTAAATTTACTATGTCTGTGGAGTGACTCTCAGTCAGGACCAGTGAAGTGAAGCAACAGGATCTTGCTTTAATAAAGGCTGTGCCAGATTACTGGGTCATGGAGAATGCACTCAGTTGGGAAATGTAAATAGAAATGACTGCAAGCAATAGGATAAAGTGGGGGGAGGCATACAATATTTGCACACAAATGCAAATTGACTGCATGTATTTTTCCTAGAAGAGATCAGGTGCTTTCAGTATCCAACCCAATGAATTTTTGATATTAATTATATTTTGGGAACAAAGAATGATTGTTAAAGGAAGCATTAAGCATCCTTCCTTCCTCCATAGGAGCTACTTATTTTTTCCCAGGGCCTGGGGCAAGGAAAAGCTTATGTATACTTTTTAATGTAGGTCTTTTAATCCACTCTTCTTATTTCCTGGGCCTGTGGAAGTGATAGGTACCCTGTGTAGGCACATGGCCTGAAGTCTTGGAAACTGTCTCCTTGTAGTCTGAATTATAAGTCCTGATTACTTATATTGTATGGGGTAATTAGGTGTCCATTAGAATGTTGCAGGATATTGTGTGAACCCCAAGATTGTGTTATTTACTGGAAAAACCTGTTTTTAATTGTGGTATAGCTCAGCCTTAGCACATACCTTTAATCCAAGAGCTTTTCTGCTTGAGTATTGTAAACAGCAGTCAACCATAAGTCAGCCATAGTCAACCACAAAGACAGAGCAAGCAACCGGTTGACAGAAAATGAACATAGGATTATTAAGAAAAAAAAACCCATAGAGAGTAAGAGGCAGTTAGGAGGATGGATAGAGAGACTCACAGGAAATAGGAAGGGCCGTTCAATTTGAAGGAGGTTTTTTGAGACTGTGTGTGTAAGAGAGAGGGCATTCCTTCTTGGATGTGGTTAAGGAGGAAGGTCAGCTGGGTGTCTCTCTGAGCTAGCAGGTTTTCACCCCAGCCTCTGGCTCCTGAGTATTTATTGCTAAAATCAAACGACTGAGATTTTGTTAAAAACAACACAAGACTTGTGAGCACACCAGACTGGAGCAGGTTGTGCAGTTCACTTAGGCCTCACCAACTGCCCACCTGTCCCAGCTTGTGGTTGTGACAATTGCTGTAGGACTCTAGGAGGAGGTTCCTAGACAAAGCAGCCTGGCTGGAGCTTTCTTCTGAGCAATCTCCAGCTTGGCTCTCACAGTGGAGACAAATCTCAACTCCAGTGTCAACTTAGAAAATCCTCCTGGGACTCTCAGAAAACAGTGGAAAGTTATAAATATAGGCTCCTTTACTATTAATATCTCTGGAGTACTTTTAGCAATTATAAAGAACTTTCATAATTCAGCCTTGGAAGAACTTTCTACATAAGACATAGCCCAAAGGAGTCATAAAGGGAATACACAGAGAGCTTAGGACTTCTACCTGGGTGGTCTGCTCTCAAATTCTATGCTTCCTATATTATTAGACACTACACTTTGCCCAAGAATTGGTTAATCTTTCCATCTGGTTCTATTATATTGCCTGGGAGTTTGTATTGATCATGAGCCTCAAATTCTGCCTGCTGTAACTGTGCCTGTTATGTAGCATGATGTGATTGGTTTAAGCCTCTACTTTAGTTCACATCATGTGACATAATAGGTACTTAGGAAAAGGCAGGAAGGTGAGGACAAGACCACTTTGGTCTACATAGTGAGTTCTGTCTGGGACAGTCAGGTCTATGTAGTGAGACCCTGTCTGAAAAATAAAACAGAAAACAAGAAGGATTTCATAATCTGAACAAGACCATGATGTGACTGGGCTTAGCTGGCAGACCTGTGCCATCTGGGGCACATGTGGCGCTGCTCAGTTGTAAGTTGGTGGAGGCTGGGATTTTTGAGGTGGCTTTGTTCACATAGTAGGATATAGATCTGTCTGCTGGATGAGACCTTAGCTCACTTCAGTCTGGCACTTCCCAGTGATGGCTGACTTCTCTATCTAGCAGCTTAGGGCTTTGAAGAGGGGGTAAGACATTCATGCTACCAAAGTTTACTTTGCTGAGGTAAGGAGTCAGACAGCGTTTCTTCTGCTGTGTTTAGGTATTGAAACAAGCAATGGCCTCTCAGATTCCTGAAGGAGAGGGACGCAGTTAGCTAGTCAGAACTAGTCAGATCCTAAACAAACTACTGTTTTATACCTAAGCTGTCCTTTCACATGCTGGTCACCTGCCATGCCTCTGTGGGCATCTTTGAATCACATAGCTGGTCCTACAGCCCGAATTACAGGTAAGAGAAATAATATGGAGAAGGGCAACACAATTGACTTTCTGTGAACAGAACAAAATAAAAACCATCTAACCTTGACTTTACTATTTATAGTCTCTGCATTCCTTCAGCACCTCAGTGGACAAGTTGACAGATGGGGAGGTCAGTATTTTGTACATTAAGGAAGATCTAGTCAGGCTATCCTGGTTCTCCTGCAGTGTATTTTTAGGAGACAATGGGGAAACATATGAAAGAGCATATTTGTTCCTTGTGTTGGGGCAGTGATCTCTGAAGATCTCATGGGATCAGTCAAAATCCATGGGCTCTGGCCTTCCAGACAAAGCTGGTTTCATCTGATGTCCTTGAAAAACCCCAAGAAAGTGAAAGTGTTTACAGAATTATCCCTGGAAGCACTTCGTTTATGATCTTAAGGCAAATAATAAAAGCAGAAGTGAGACTTAAGTGAGCAATATTACTTTGTATAAACATTGCAGAAAATGTCTTTCATCTTGCACTGTGGACTCCGACAGAGCAGGAAACAGGCTTTCCAGTTGCTCAGTGTCTGGAACAAAGAGTAGAACCAGTGGGTGTGCAGTCTGTGCAGGCACTGTGGACTTTTACTGGTGTGGTGAACCAGATGCCTTTGTTTCCTGTGTGGATTAGTAGTAGAGGTTGGTATGCTGGCCAATCTCTTGCTGAGGCTAGGCCTGTCATCTCCAAGAATCATTTAACCTCCCTTTTCTCATCTCTTGTGTTCTCTTAGGTTCAAAATTCTATACCTCTTTCTTAAAAGATTGGATTAGGAAATAGGAAAAACAAGTCAATGTTCTCTAAATTTTCTCATTTCTTGATTTCTGAATTGTTCCACTGGAAAAAATATGAAAAATCAACCAATTGTTCTTGAGATAAATCTTTGAAGAAGACTTGAGTTGAAGAAATACATTTGTGGTAACTAGTCAGTATGGATCCCTCTGTTACATTATATTGTACATGTCTAAATACTGGAAGAAGTGAGTATTTTGGGCAAAACAGAGCCTGGGTTTATAGACCAGATTAGTTATTACAAATTTAAGATAAATTATTGTATGTGTACATATGATATGTCTCTTGTGGTAGTCCGTGTACATGTAACATTGCACGTGTATGGAGGTCAGAGGACAACTTTGTAAAGTTGGTTTTCTCATTCCAAAGCTGGGGTCCAGAATTGAACTCAGATTGTCAAGCTTGCAAGGACTTTACCCACTGAGCCAACAATTGGAAATAGTTCTCATTTGACAAGAAAAAGCTAACAAGTACACCAAGAAACAACAACAAAAGCCTAGGGAATATTATTTTTAGATTAGGAAGACACCTTTGCTTCCCATGTGGATTAGTAGCAGGCACTTCCCGAGTGCCGATCAGAGATGTGTGTAGTATATAATGCCTGGAATTTGGTACCCAATAAAATGTAGTGAGCAAGTGGATGCCTAAACCATCACATAATCTAGGCTGCTTGAACATGATCTTTTTCTTGCTACATAGGATTCAATCACCTGTTTCTTTCATTCTCTCTACTTTTCTGGTATGAAATTGTGCATGTTTTTCATACAAATTAATGATTTCCCTTAGTTTTGCTTTCCTCACTAAAAAGAGGATGTTAAGTCTTTGTAATTTGTAGTCTCAGTCTTTCATTGCTCTTGGAAGAGGCAGAAGAACTTATTATTTTTATTATTGTTTTTTAAATCAGAGACAGAAGCAGATCTTCAGTGCTGGTAATGGGTCTGAAGTTCAGGGTTCCTTGTTTGCACAATCTATCATTTCAGTACATATTTAACAAGTGTGAACTGTTGTCACCATCCTCCTATGCTAAGCTGAAACACTCACATGAATAACTACCTGTCTTCATTAGTTTGTAAATGGAAACTTGGAAAATATGTGTGAGAATAGAAACTAAGAGTGTATGAGTGGAGAGGTGGCTCAGTGGTTAAGAGCACAGACTGCTATTCCAGAGGTCCTGAGTTCAGTTCCCAGCAACCACATGGTGGCTTACAACCATCTGTAATGGGATCTGATACCCTTTTCTGGTGTGTCTGAAGACAGCAACAGTGTACTCATATATAAAATAAATAAATATTTCTTTAAAAAATCTTTTTTGGAACAAATAACCACACATGAGATATTTATTGGGATATCTCTTCAATATTCTTCTTAAAGTTCTAGCTACAGCAATAAGACAGCCAAAGGAGATGAACAGAATACAAATAGGAAAGGAGGAAGTCAAAATATCACAATTTTCAGATGTTATGACAGTATACATGTATGCACCCACAATTTCTACCAGAAAATAATAGTTCATAAACATTTTAGTAAAGTGGCTGGATTCAAATTTGACTCAAAGAAATAAAAAATTGAATATGTAAAAACTAAAAGCACCTCTATAAACTGGTATACCCTCACAACAGCCTCCAAGAGAATGTGCCCATTTCCTTCCCAGTCTCCTGAAAGGCTGATCATCCCTATCTCAAACCAGAAAAATACCTGTAATTGTCTGCTTTCACAACACCTGACAAGTATCTTTGTTTTGTTTCTCAGTTGAAAAAGTCATTCTTATCAGTGAGCCTTACACATGAGAAGTATATTCTATTAAAAGTAGCTCAACTCCTAAAAGTGTTGTGCTCAACTGAAAAAGAGAAACAAAAATAGACAATTTTACATAAAATTCCTCAGCTCACATGCAGTTTCTGATTAGAAAAAAATCTTTATGGAACAGTTTTAGTTAGAATAACTTGAGACCCACCACTTCTAATCAGAGGTCATTCAAATCAAGGTGAAATTGGGATTAAATAATTTGGATGAGTGTAAGGCACTGAGTTCCTAAAATTTCCAAAGAAAAATATGAAGGATAAACTATACCTCCAGTAAGAAACAACATGAAGGATATCTGGGTTCTTTCCAGCTTCTGGCTATTATAAATAGGGCTGCTAGGAGCATAGTGGAGCATGTGTCCTTATTACATGATGGGGAATCCTCTGAGTATATGCCCAAGAGAGGTATAACAGGGTCCTCCAGTAGTATCCTGCCCTGTATTCTGAACAACTGCCAGACTGATTTCCAGAGTAGTTGTACCAGCTTGCAACCCCACCAGCAGTGGAGGAATGTTCCTCTTTCTCCACATCCTCGCCAGCAAATGCTTTCTCTGGAATTTTTGATCTTAGTCATTCTGACTGGTTTGAGTTGAAATCTCAGGGTTGTTTTGATTTGTATTTCCCTGATGACTAAATATGTTCAATATTTATTTCTTTAAAAAATCTTAAAAAAGAGTGTATGGTCAAAGTACAAGAAATGGGAAGTGAATAGGCTTTGAAATGCGAGATGAAATTTCTGGCAGACGTAAGAGGAAAAGAATGAAAAATGAAGAAGGGAAGGAGATGAAGGAGACAGGAGGGAGGGCCTACTGCTGCACTCTGAGGAGCAGCCACAAGTGACCCCATCCAGAGAACTGCCCTGTGGGTGTTGAACTTGATTAAGTATCCATCACAACTGCATAAGACAGTTTCTTGTAATTTTGTGAGGAAATTCCTAATATCTGTTTTAGTGACTTTTCTATTGTTGTGGTAAAATACCATGATTAAGGCAACTTAGGAGGAAAGGGCTTATTCAGCTTACACTTCTATATCACTGCTTACATTTCCAGATGGTTAGAGATGTGGTGGAGCAAAGGCACCATGGCTGCAGCTGGAATCTGAGAGCACGCAACTTGAACCACAGGCAAAAAGCAGAGGAATTAAAATGGGAACAAGACAAGTCTTCAAGCTCTCCAAAATTTCCAGAGTGGAAGACCTTGTTACTCCAGAAAGACCATACCTCCTAATCCTACTCAAACAGCACTACTAATTAGAGATCAAGTTATTCACATGCCTGCAAATATGGGTGCCATTCATCACTCACACCACCACGATATCATTTCCTGGTTCTGCTTCCCTGGTAGAAGCTCTATGCCCAGCCTATCTCCTAATTTCAAAGAACTTTGATTTGTGCCTTGATTTTTTTTATCAGTTCCTTAATTTACTTGTTTGAATATTTTGTAATTTTTATTAAGATGTTTTTCTTTCTTTTTTTGAAGGATAATGAATATTTTTATTATGCAGAAATGGTAGGTTATAGGGGTACATATAATTAGCATGATTACATAACACACATATATATGCATGCATACTCACACACACACACACACATCTATATGTTATCCAAATATATATAGTGGATGTTTTTCAAACACAGTTTCTTTACTGTAAGCTCTTGACTGTGACGTGCTCCTTTTCTCAGTGGATTCATGACCTGTGAATTTGGATATAATGCCAGCAGGGGTTTACCATTCATGTCCTTTATGTATGAGCCTTGGGTAGATATGCTTAGATCACTTCAGAGTCATCTTCGGCTATCCTGTTAGTCTGTCTCTTTCTCTCAACATGCTTTGTTCTAAAACTTATTCATTCTATTCATATATACAAATACAATGTACTTTAATTTCCACAGTAATTAACCTCCCTTTTGATTCTAGTGTCCACTTTCTTTTTTCTGGGGATGAGAAAGGACAAGAAAATGACGGTCTGTTAAAGAACGTTAGATCCATTTTAACTTTAGCCAGAAGATTCCATTTCACCACTGAATAGTCTACACTCCATTTTTTCACTCTTTATGAAATAGGCATCACCTACAGATTAATTTTTAAAAACTTTAATGCCATTTTGTTTTGTTTTATTTTGAGATGTGGACTATGCATGTCTGACTGCTCTAAAACTTCGTGTGTAGTCCAGGTTGGCTTGGAACTCCCAGAGATCCTCCTGATTGTGCCTCATGATCACTTAGATTAAAGGTATCTGCCATCAGTCTCAGCCACTCTGATTCTCTTAACTTTCTCCTTTATGAAGGCCAGGGCATGGAAGAGATGCTGAGAAGATCTAACTTGAAGTTGGAAAGGGGGCTGGTTCTATTCTTTCCTTACTTTCTCCATACCCTGGAGCCTCTCACTCTGCCCACTTTCCTGAAAACAGATGCTGTCTTGGCGGAAGGAGGATGCTCAGAATGTCAGTGACTCAGCAGACTTGAGACTTAGATGGAGATTTCTCTCTTCATGTTCATGCCCAAGTGAGTCTGTCACTCAAACACATTAAAAATGAGAAAGAAGTGACCTTGTGGAGAGGAGCCCCATCTGGTAAAAAGGCTACAGAGATAAGTGAACCATTAGAAGGCAACACTAGGTGGAGGTAGATAATCTTAGCAAAGCAAATTGCTGATGTGTAGACCTAGTTTTAATCATGGAGGTGAAAAAGGGGTAATTATCATTCAGATCCTTTATTAGCAGACATCTCTTGAGGTTTACTACAGCAAGGGGATAAACTGATCCTTCTTCTTTCTGTACATTCAAGAGGCCCAGAAAAACCAAATGGTTTATATAATTCCCAATGAAGGAAAGACATGGGAGAGGTAAAGCATGGAAAGGCAGATGAAGGGGGTGCAAAGAGCCTAAAATCTGAAGTAGTAAGAGAGATGGAGGGTTTAAGGGGAGGCGGTGATGAAACCTGATGGGAAATCCTCCTCAAAAGTACAAGGCCTTCCACTGCAACAAGTTTGATTTTGGAGTATGAGCAGCTACCTAGCAGTGAGACCTGGTGATTCATTTAACTCCCCACACCTGCCAAAAACACAGGAATAATTCATACTGCAGTCAGAGAATAATGCAAGTGTGACTTTTAGGCCAGTCCGTTACTGTTTGATCGATGGAGTCCTCAGTTAACCATGCTCATGGACTAAAAAACATAGGTGGTGAAATTAAATTGGAAGGCTTCTTGAAACAAGATGTTTTATATTGGCAAAACTTGTTTTGCAGAGTACAAAACTATCAGTTACTTCTAAGTAAAATGGTACTTTATAAATGATGTTCCAGTACAGAGGGCTGTCAGGGTAGGTATGATTTGAAGAGAATGGGGTGAGAAGGAGGGTAAAATAATAGTAAGGATGTCTGAAGCAGACATAAAGAAATATTAATATTCATCTACCTAAATTACATATAATGCATATATATACCATATACATACATACACATATATGCATATACATATATAGATTAAATGAAAATCTTTCATCTGTACTGGCAAGGCTCTCCCTAAGAGCAATAGACTAACAAAACCCCCACCAACAGTCATGAGATGCCCCCATGTTAGTTGTTGGTTAGGACTGTCCAAGGGATACCCAAAATACTATAGGATATGGCTGCTGTCCTTGCTCCCCACCTCTACCCCCAGAGGTGGAAAGTAATTCTCTATTGCTGAAGACACCATCTACTTTGGACACAGAACCTGAAGGATCTGAGTATTTTTCACCTAAAGCCTCATCTCTGAGCTTCATGGTATTAGAAGGCGTCATATAAGCTTCCAAGGGAGAGAAACAGCCAATAGTCCTGTCCAGCAGTGATACCTATGAACTAAAACAATGACCAGTATACTATGATATACTTAAGACTGCAATGGGACCATAGACTAAAATCCCGCTCAACAAGAAGGAAATTAGCCTGCTTGGTTCCGGAGACCTAACCTCAACCCTAGTCAACTATAGGTAGATAATGAATGCCAAGAATGGGAAAACACTTTTGCTTAGGGAAATGCCCCTAAACCCTTATCCAATACTAAGTGGTCAGTCCTGAAACCATATGCACACAATTAATGTTATACACACTAAGTAGGGCAGCTCTATTACATTTTTAGGAATTGTCTTAGTCAGGGTTTCTATTCCTACACAAACATCATGCAAGTTGGGGAGGAAACGGTTTATTCAGCTTGCACTTCCACTTTGCTGTTCATCACCAAAGGAAGTCAGGACTGGAACTCAAGCAGGTCAGGAAGCAGGAGCTGATGCAGAGGACATGGAGGGATGTTTCTTACTGGCTTGCTTCCCCTGGCTTGCTCAGTCTGCTGTCTTATAGAACCCAAGAATACTAGCTCAGGGATGGCACCACCCACAATGGGCCCTCCCACCTTGATCACCAACCCAGAAAATGCCCCACAGCTGGATCTCATGGAGGCACTTCCCCACTGAAGCTCCTTTCTCTGTGATAACTCCAGCCTGTGTCAAATTGACACACAAAATCAGCCAGTACACAGTCACACACATATATATTTATGTATGTATGTATATATATATATATATATATATATATATATATATATATATATATATATATATATATATATAAACAATTAAAGAAATGGAGGCTATGAATTAGAGAGAGAGAGAGAGCGATGAAGACCGAGAGAGAGAGAGAGAGAGAGAGAGAGAGAGAGAGAGAGAGAGTGCACAATGGGGGTGAATTGGAAGGATTAGAGGGAGGAAAGAAAAAGCAGAAACAAGGTAATCATACTTTGATTTTAAAAATTAAAAATATTAATTCTTCCTTTAAGTGATGCTTGGAATAAAAATTTCTAGTTATATCTGTACTAACAGACTTTGTTTTTTTCCCCCTCAAGAAAAGCATATAATAATGGTGGTAGAAGTAACTACTATATATAACTACCAATTCACCTTTTTAAAATATGAGATATTAATCTTGAAATCGTGGGATAAGTTTTTAATTCCAGCATTTGGGAGTTAGAGACAGGTAGATCTTTGTGAGTTCAAGGCCAGCCTGGTCTACATAGCAAGTTTCAGGAAAGTAAAGACTGCATAGAGACCCTGTCACAAATAGACAGACAGACAGACAAACAGAAATCCAATATTGAGTATGATTGGCCAATTTAGAAGAGAAAAAACAAATGCAGCTATTTATATACTGCCAGGAGCCATTCTCACAGAGATCTAAAACCCCCTCCTCTCAGCCATTTCCAGCTTGATTTCTCTAGGCTGCCTTTAAAAGGAAATGTACTAGTTTAAAGATTAGCCAAGTAAGCTAGATGGTCAGTACATACAGAGCTCACTTGAGTGGGCTCGAACAAACGAAGCTTACCTGTGGTTAAGTTACCATAGCAACTCCTTTCCACTTTACCTCCTCATGATCAAAATATGATGCCAAGTTCCTACTGCATCTGCCAAATCTTCCCTGAGATCCTGAGAGACAATTCTGAGAAACTGTCCCTAGCCTCCTGAGATTGTTCTCTGAATACAATGACTTTCCCCCTTCACCCCTCTCCACACCTGCTTGCTTGCCTTTATAACACCTTGTGTGAAAATTAAAGATTGAAAGCTTGATTGGAATACTGACTTGCTGTCCACCTCTTTGTGTTTCTTGCCCCCCTCCCCTTCCTAGGTAGCTCCAGGAACCCTGTTGACTGTCCTGTGGGTCGGGACAATATACAGCTTTTGCAAAACAAATATCCTTTCCCAGAAAGAGAGATAGGTGACTTGAAAAGAGCAACAAATAGTTCAAGAGTCAGGTTGAGCTCAGCCTGGAGATGCATGTTGAGTTAATGAGCCACCTCCAGCAGACTACTTCACCACATTCATGGTAATTTTTGTCCTCTTACACATTGAATGAGGAGGCTGGCTTAGACAAAGTCAAAGATTTAGTTTCACTCTGGCATTTTATTGTAAGACCCTGGTCCTTGGTCAGTGGTATTTACTTCAAGACAGCCCTGAGTAAGACACTGAGATGCAAACTGATGCAAAGGCAAGAGGTTTATTTTCCACCACATTGGGATAGACCTTCGGTTATTCCCTCAAGTTGAGTGACTAGAAGGCAACCCCAAAAAGCTATTACAGCAGTTTTTATACTTTTTAGGGACAGGGGTTATATCAGCAAAGTTACAGTTCAAACTTACTGGCTAAGCAATTCTTTAAATCTATTGTTTAGCAAGCATGGACAGATCATGACACACATTTGAACTCTACCTGGGACATTCCAGAGGGCCAGGTGGCTATAAGTTAGTGCATTCTGAGTTTTTTTCTGAGAAATTTTTTACTTAAGAATGTTCCTGTGAGTAGAGAATGAAACTTGACCTAGACTTGACCCCAGGAGGGAGGGGGAAGCTATAGGGAGGGTGTGGGACTGGAAAAAGCCCTTAGGGTCCCTACTAGGAGAGTGGAAGACATAGTGCTGACAGTAATGTGGACATTGGAAGCCCTGCTAAGAGGTTTTACAGGGGAAGAATTTTAGCAATTGGCCTAGAGACCATTCTTGTGATTTTTTTTTCTTTTTTAACTTTTGGCAGAGAATGTGGTAGCTTTTTGCCCTTGTCCTAAGAATTTGCCAGAGGCTAAATTTTTTTGGACTAATATTGACAGAAGAAATTTCAAGAGAGCCTCATATTGATTATTCACTTGATTATTAGTAATCTCTCTTATAAAGATCTATAATGAAAGGAGGAAGTGGAGCAAAGAGAAATAAGTGCCAAGTGTACACTTTGAGGAGAAAAGGAACATCAGGGAATTTAATGTTGGAGCCAAGTTCTGGGTTCAAGGAGATGAGAAAGCCTGATGCTAGTGGAATAAAGGGAGTGGTATCTTCAAAGAGAGACCCTGCCTAGCAAGTTCTGAAAATTGTGAAAAGGAAAACTTGTGCAGCAAAGGAAGTCATCAACAAGTCAAAGAGGATGTAAATGTTTGGGGTGGGTGGGGGAAGCTTCCAGCCCCAGCAAGCAGAAGAACTTGCCAGCTTCAGCTATGTGGCTTTGGATTTAGAGTCAAGAAGGATACATGAAAGGGGTTGTGGAATCTTCTCCATGTCTAAGGAAAGCTGTCAGGAACAGGTGTGTGGTAGGGGAGTCTTTGCATGGAGGTTCAGAAAGGCTATTTTATGATGCTGTCAAGGATTTCATTGGATACCCCAATATGTCTGGTGATGCTAGAGCCATGAGTTCCCTGCTAAGAAAAGCTGCATGCATAGTGTGGGCCAACCCAAGAGAGAGAGAAGCGTGTTAAAGTCAGAAAAGCTGGAAATGAAGAGTCATCTAGTAAGCCTTTAATATCAGTCATGGAGTTGCAGGATTTATTTGGAATTTGCCCTGCTGGTTTTGATTTTGTTTTGGTCCAGTATTTCTTTCTTATTCTCCCCTTTTCTCCTTTGGAATGGTAATATATATTCTGTGTATGTTAGAGGTATATAACTTGACTTTTGATTTTTACAGGGGTTACAGTTAAGAGAGAGTCTTGAGTCTCAGAAGAGACTTTGGACTTTAAAACAGTGTTGAGAATTTGATTGGTGCTAGGAGCCATCTAGAAGAGGCTAAAAACTAGCAGGTGATCTTTCTGAGATGGTTTCACTGTGGACTGTGAGTCATGATGAACGAGCCCTTCAAGACAAGGCTGAAGGGACTACCATTTTGGGAGGATTCCTGCTATTAATATGCCTTTCCTTTTTATTATTAAATATATATAACAATTACTAGGTATTAGTGGAGCAGATTTCTGCAGGTCAACAAAGATGTACTGCCTTGTAGTGTTGCTGTATGCTACATAGAATAGATGATTTCTTAATTCTTAATGCTGATCCTTTAAGAATTTCTAAAATTATATTAATAATTATTAAGCCCTTTGTACTAAGACCATTATTAAAGTCCTCTCTGATATGAAAACTGCAATTACAACTCTGCCAGTCTTTAAATGTCAAGAGTTAATTGCTTCTGAGATAGAAAACAGGCATTTACAACTTAGAACATATTTCAAGAGGCTGTAAAACAATTATAGGTTCAAGGACAGAAGACAAAATATTAATTGGGTTTATCTATATAAAACTTCAATGTTAACTTAAGTCACAAAAATTATAGTTTTTAACTCTCAATGAACCTGTAGAGCTAGTGACAGATAATAGATATCTAGCTAGATACTTTTTTTTGTTATTTGTTTTCTTTAATAATAGCCATTGTTATTAAGCACAAGTTCTTGAGACTTTCTAGATAGATAGTCATCAAGTCTCCTCCAATCTAGAATTTCTCAGTCTCTCCTTATCTTCTATGGTGTAAGGAAAAGGACACAGTGGAAAACATGATGAGATCTGAATAATGTCTTTTCTTTTGTTAGCATTAGGTTTGTAGCTCTGGCAACTGTACCTAGGTATGTGAGATGCTAACATTTTAGCAGCACACACATTCCCACCATGCATCACTTTTCTAGCTAGATACTTTTAATGAAAATAGATGTGAACATCTCTGTTGTAAACTTCTTATTCCTTTATGATTTGAATTTATGTATGAACTTTTAATGAACTTTTGGAAAAAAATAGGATGCTTGGAAAAACCATGTGATCTATTCACCTAGAAAAAGTACAAAAAACTAGGAATGATTACATTGCGTTGCATTATGTTACAACAAAAGGATTTAGACAAGGAGTTTGAAGGAGAGAGCAAGATTAGGAAGAGGAAGGAGAAGGACAGCAGAGTAGAGTAACTTAGAAATTTATAGATTATATAGTCTGATAGGTTCCCCCTTTTATTTTTCTTAGAAATAAAGATTATAATCCTTTTTAAAATTTTCTATATTCTTTGTTTACATTCTGAATGCTTTCCCCTTTCCCGGTTTCCCCCTCCCCATGGGTCTCATAAGCCCTCTTTCCTCCACCCATTTCCTAATCACCCCCCTTCCTATTTCCCTGTCCTGGTACTCCCCTACAATGCTGAATCAATTTTTTTTTGTATTCTGATCTTTTTTTTTTCATTTATTCTCAACACTTCATTTATTTATGTTATTTAATCAATAGTAAAGTACTTTTAGCTTTTTAAAAGAGAACAACTCAGTACTCACAGCTGAAGGAAAAATCTATATATACACACATATACATTATAAATGAGATTTAGGAAAATATGCCATCAATTACCTTTTCATGATTTCATAATAGTCTTCAAAAATGTTTTATTTCATTCAGTTATTTATTTTTTCCTTCAGCTGTGTATTCTGGTCTTTTAATGTACCTTTTGAGATAAAGATTAAATAATAAAAATTAATATTTTTTCACATTTACAGAATAAATTTTTTTAATTTATTTTCTATATTCTTTGTTTACATTCTAAAAGCTTTCCCCTTTCCCAGTCCCTCCCCCCCCATATGTCCCATAAGTCCTCTTCTCTCCATCCATTCTCCTATCTTTCCCCCTCCCTTTTCTCTGTCCTGGTACTCCCCTACAATGCTGGATCAAGCCTTTCCAGGATTAGGGCCCTCTTCTTCCTTCTTCATGGGAATCATTTGATATGCTAATTGTATAGACACACTGAAACTAGTAGAAAAGAAACTGGGGAAAACCCTTGAGGACATGGGCACAGGGGAAAAGTTCCTGAACAGAACACCAATAGCTTATGCTCTAAGATCAAGAATTGACAAATGGGATCTCATAAAATTACAAAGTTTCTGTAAGGCAAAGGACACTGTCAAAAGGACAAAATAGCAACCAACAAATTGGGAAAAGATCTTCACCAACCCTACATCTGATAGAGGGCTAATATCCAATATATACAAAGAACTCAAGAAGTTAGACCCCAGGGAACCAAATAACCCTATTAAAAAATGGGGTGCAGACCTAAACAAAGAATTTTTGCCTGAAGAAATTTGGATATCTGAGAAGCACCTTAAGAAATGCTCAACATCATTAGCCATTAGGGAAATGCAGATCAAAACAACCCTGAGATTTCACCTCACACCAGTCAGAATGGCTAAGGTTAAAAACTCAGGAGACAGCAGGTGTTGGCGAGGATGTGGAGAAAGAGGAACACTCCTTCACTGCTGGTGGGATTATAAGATGGTACAACCACTCTGGAAATCAGTTTGGCGGTTCCTAAGAAAACTGGGCATGACACTTCCGGAAGACCCTGCTATACCTCTCCTGGGCATATACCCAGAGGATTCCCCAGCATACAATAAGGACACATGTTGCACTATGTTCGTAGCAGCCTTATTTATAATAGCCAGAAGCTGGAAAGAACCCAGATATCCCTCAATGGAGGAATGGATATAGAAAATGTGGTATATATATATACAATGGAGTACTATTCAGCAATTAAAAACAGTGAATTCATGAATTTTTTAGGCAAATGGATGGAACTGGAAAATATCATCCTAAGCAAGGTAACGCAATCACAAAAGAATACACATGGAATGCAATCATTGATAAGTGGATATTAATTAACACTGAATCAATTCTTTTCAGAACCAGGGCCCTCTTTTTCCCTCTTCTTGGGTATCATTTGATATGCTACCTGTATCTTGAGAATTCAGAGCTTATGTGTATAATCTGTATAGAGAACTAAATTCTTTAGAGCTGGGGTCACCAGCAGTTGTGAATCACATGACATGGATGTTGAAAAACAAACTTAGATCTTCTGTGAAAGCAATGTATACTCTTAATTAGTAAGCTATCTCTACCTCCCTGCCTCAAGTATTTGTGTTGTTATTGCCTTAAAAAAATAGACATTGCTTAGGCCATGGTAAAGCACAGTGGTATTACTCATAAGGATGGGTTTTATGGCCTACAAGCAATGCTTAAGATTTAGGGAAAGGGTCTGGGATAAGCCAAGCATAAATTCTGGGAGTTATGTGTGGGACCTACCTTATCAGACAGCAAAGGATCACCAGGTTGTAAAACTACATCCATTCCTGGCATTCTAGGAGGAACAACTAAACATCTCATTTCATTGAAGAGGTAAGCTGTGCGTTTAACTTTCTTGACTTTTCCAGTGCTTATCTGTGTGCACAATGCCTTTTGGCCTTTATATTTACTAACAGATTCTGATCAAATAATTCTTTCTAAGGAAGCTCTACCTTCCCATCGTCTCCTATTGTTCCCTCTTCTATGGTCTAAATGCTGTATCCTCCCAGAATTACCATGTTGAAATGCCAACCCTAACATGTTACTAGAAGTAGGGGGAGCCTGTGGGAGTAGATCACAAATTCTGCTCTCACAAGAAGCTTGGTGTTTTCATAAAATAGTCTGAGGCCCAGGAGGATTTACTCACTTTTCTCACCACTTAAGAGCACACTGAAAAGATCCCTTTTACAAACCAGGAATGAAGCCCTCACCAGAGTCAGATACTTCATTATAAGACATCCTTGAAGTAAATGATATTTAACCTGATAGAGTAGTGCTAGTCAATAGACTATAATGGTAGCTATGGACATTTATGTGACTTGAGAATTTCTAGTTGCTATGTTCAACAAAAGAAACAGGGCTGGGGATGTAACTCGGTGGAAGTGCAGCTAAGTGGTTGGGTAGACTCAGTAGTAGAGCACTTGCCTAGCACGTATAAGGCCCTAGATCCAATCCTCATCACTAAACTATGAAAATAAAAGTAAAAAAATACACAAATAAAGTTGCTTTCATAAATTTCACTTAACCCAATATATTAAAAAAATACTCTCAATATCTAATGAGCATAAAGTCAATACAAAACATTTTACATCCTCAATTAAAAAAACACGTCTTCCAAACCCAATGTATTTGACATAACAAATTTCAGTTGGTCCTTGGCACATTTCTAGATGCATATGTGGCTAGTTAGTGCCTAATGTATATGACCATGTGCCTTCAGATCCACAGAGGTCTCTGAATATATTCTTCCAGAATAAATTGACTAAGCTCACACCAATTTGAAAATCTTGCCAGGGTTCTTAGAACAGCTGCTGAGGTCTGTCCCTTAGAGCTGAGGTGAAGGATCCTTTCTCTTATAACTCCTTAGACTATGGAAGGATCCTGAGTTCCTGTCTCCAGCAAGATGCCTTTTTTTCTGGTGGCACACACAGGGGGACATGCTACCCAGCAGCATTAAAATATGGCCTCCCTCTGTCTCTGGGATCTTGGCACTGATATCCTATACCACAAAGAGCACTCTCTCTTTTTACTTCCCTTCCAGTTGCCACAGGGTTGGAGGAGAAAATTCAAGAGAATAACCGGAACCAGAGTTAATAGAGCCTTCTCATTTTAGCTGCCAGAGATAAACTGCAGGGCCTGCATCAGAGATGCTTTGTATTTTTGTCAGGGGTTTATGGATCAGCAAGAAAGAGGATTTGTACTTAAGTATCAGGATATTCTCATGCTCTGCTGGTCATATCATTTACTCTTTTATCTTAGATATTGTCCTTCTAATCATTCGTCCTCTGGATCTTGACAAAGCATCTGCAAGAAATTAACAGGCGTGCAAACCCTGGATGAACAAAATTGATTCTCCTGTAATCTGTTTGTGAGGAGCTCAGGATGTGGTTGAAGTGATTTTAATTTCAGAACTGAAGTTGCTAGTCTGTCTTTTTGTCAGGCAATTAGTTCCATTGGCTGGGCATGAATGCTGTGACTCAAAGTGCCAAGGGGACCAGGCATGGATGCTGCAGGAGCCTGTTCTGCTTCTTCCAACTTTGCCCATGCCAGCTTTCTTTTGTCTCTCTAGTTTATTTTGGGTAAGATTCTCTCCTCAGCACGAGGTGGTGTGGCTTTGTAAGGGCACTGTGCCATGAGTCCCATGGCCAAAGGACACACCTGGGAACAAAGCTGTGTGTAAAGGCTTTAGACAAGGACCCAAAGGATACAGACAAGCCCTAGCAAGGTTATTGCTTATGAGCGCTGTTAAGATCCTAACATGCCATTTTAATTTTCCAGCAATCTTAGGTGACAATTAGTCCCATCTTATGTTGCTGACTTTGAAGGTGAGGACCAGGGAGAGGCTTCAGTCTGTCAGTATTAACTCTGTAAGAAATACATGCTGTGTTCATACATGAGTGTTCTTATTCCTGAACTATACTGGACACTCAGTAATGCACAGAAACCATTGCTTCTGGGATTCTGGAAATGAACAACATTTCCACAAAGAGAACTCAGCAAGGTGCTTTTGGCCACTGAGCATGGACAAGTCTTACTTCCCCTAGTGTTCTCTAAGACCTAGATGCAGCTGGCACATCAAGGCACAACACAGACACACTCCTATTTGTCCAGTGACCAAAGTACAGCATCCCCTTTGATTCTCAAGATGACCATGAGAGACATCTAGGAATAGGTACCTGAATCAAAGGCAGGGGCGGGATGGAGGAAGGGGTTATAATTCTTTTTTAGGGGGGTGGATTTTGGTTTTTTTGAGACAGGGTTTCTCTGTGTAGCCCTGGCTGTCCTGGAACTCACTCTGTAGACCAGGCTGGCCTGTAACTCAGAAATCTGCCTGCCTCTGCCTCCCAGTGTGCTGGGATTATAGGCGTGAACCACCACTGCCCAGCTAGGTGTTATAATTCTAAAGGCAATCTAAGTAAAGTTTGACATGGCAACAACTTACCTGCAAGCTCCTGCAACCCAGTCGCTTTCCTGCATGTCTATGTATCCACTCCTCTTTATATAAGATGTGAATCTTCTTTAAGTAATCTTCTTTAATAAGGTTACAGAAATTCCCAACCCACAATGCTGTCCTAGAGTCAAGAAGGGACCAGTGGGTAACAATCTCAAATAAAAACAATTTCAGGCAATGATGAGGTGTGAGTGAGCAAATGAGTGAATAACACAGTAGAAATATTTTCTTCAAATAGGGTGAGCTAGTTATGGGGATCCATATAGGCTGAGTTAGTTATGGGGATCCATATAGGCTGAGTTAGTTATGGGGTTCCATATAGGCTGAGTTAGTTGTGGGCATCCATATAGGCTGAGTTAGTTGTGGGGTTCCATATAGGCTGAGTTAGTTGTGGGGTTCCATATAGGCTGAGTTAGTTATGGGGTTCCATATAGGCTGAGTTAGTTATGGGGTTCCATATAGGCTGAGTTAGTTATGGGGTTCCATATAGGCTGAGTTAGTTATGGGGTTCCATATAGGCTGAGTTAGTTGTGGGGTTCCATATAGGCTGAGTTAGTTATGGGGTTCCATATAGGCTGAGTTAGTTATGGGCATCCATATAGGCTGAGTTAATTGTGGGGTTCCATATAGGCTGAGTTAGTTATGGGGTTCCATATAGGCTGAGTTAGTTATGGGGTTCCATATAGGCTGAGTTAGTTGTGGGGTTCCATATAGGGTGAGTTAGTTATGGGGTTCCATATAGGCTGAGTTAGTTATGGGCATCCATATAGGCTGAGTTAGTTATGGGCATCCATATAGGCTGAGTTAGTTATGGGCATCCATATAGGCTGAGTTAGTTATGGGCATCCAAATAGGCTGAGTTAGCTATGGGGTTCCATATAGGCTGTTAGTTGTGGGGTTCCATATAGGCTGAGTTAGTTATGGGGATCCATATAGGCTGAGTTAGTTATGGGGATCCATATAGGCTGAGTTAGTTGTGGGGATTCATATAGGCTGAGTTAGTTATGGGCATCCAAATAGGCTGAGTTAGCTATGGGGTTCCATATAGGCTGTTAGTTGTGGGGTTCCATATAGGCTGAGTTAGTTATGGGGATCCATATAGGCTGAGTTAGTTATGGGGATCCATATAGGCTGAGTTAGTTGTGGGGATTCATATAGGCTGAGTTAGTTATGGGGATCCATATAGGCTGAGTTAGTTATGGGGTTCCATATAGGCTGTTAGTTGTGGGGTTCCATATAGGCTGAGTTAGTTATGGGGATCCATATAGGCTGAGTTAGTTATGGGGATCCATATAGGCTGAGTTTGTTATGGGGATCCATATAGGCTGAGCTAGTTATGGGGTTCCATATAGGCTGAGTTAGTTATGGGGATCCATATAGGCTGAGTTAGTTATGGGGATCCATATAGGCTGAGTTAGTTATGGGGATCCATATAGGCCGAGTTAGTTGTGGGGATTCATATAGGCTGAGCTAGTTATGAGGGTCCACTGTACATTGAACAAGTGCTTTTGAGGATAAAGGATATATTTTTTAAATGAACCATCCAAAAGAGCAAAAGATTGCTTAAAGATATCAAAATGCAATTTTAAATGTCATGTATATAATACAAGCTTAGAGAGTTAGTCATTGATTACTACAATTTAACAGTAATTTAATGAGGCAAAAGCCATGTTTGTATCAATATGGCATTTAAATGGCCCAAAGTAACTGTAGTGTAGATAACAAACTAATTTAATTTACTAAGAACATTGCATTTCCTTGGTACCATTTTTCAAGAAGCTTAAAACATGTCTTAGAGCTTAAAATGTTTATCTGAGTTAATAGCATGCCATTTAGCTATGCCAGGACCTTGGCAGTGCTTCTTCCAAAAGGAATAGAGAGATCAAAGGTTTGATATACTCAAGTTCGCTCTGAGTTCCTCTCTCTTGCCTGGGGATTGCCTCATTTATATTTTTAGGAAACTTAAAGAGGAGGAAGAAGAGAAAGGGGAAAAGGAAGAGGAGGAGGCAGAAGAGGAGAACAGAGACCATAAATGTTTGACTTATTGTCCCATATTTCCCATGAAGCACAGAGTATCTTCAGTGCTAGGTACCAGAACTAGCTTCTAACAATGTCCCCTTTATCAGTTCAGAACAGTTACACAGGATGAAGGAGGTTCTTGTGCAATTGAAATCTTCCAGGTTCTATCTAACCAATCTCATCTGTGGCAGTGTCTGTCACTCATGAAGACAGACTTCATACACAGGCATGGGGACATCCAATCACAGAACTAAACAGTCCTTCTCCAATGGGATGGATATCTGTCAGAGCTAGAACCCGAAAACACAGCCATGATGGCCACACAGGCCTGCTCTCTGAAGCTCACGGACTACTGGAAACTCAGAGCAGTAGGCTGGCAATGATGACAGACAGGGCTAGCATTTGAATAAGTGTATCCCAACGATGGATGGTCTCCAGACTGTGGAACTATTGACAGGCAGTGATCCCTGTGTTCCAGAGATGGGATTACTGGGAGAATGTTAGGTCACTGGGGAATGACTTTGAAGGCATATGGGAATTCTGGACTCTTCCTCTACTTTCTCACTGTCATGAGGTGAACAGTCTCCTTTCCCATGTGCTCCTGCTGCCATGCTATCAGAGGTCCAAAGCAATAGGCCCAAACATCTGTGGACTGAGAGCTCTACAGAAGAGAGCCCAAACACACCTTTCTTACTTGCAAGTTGATCCTGTTATGTATTTTGACAGCAAAAGGGCAGATTAGCACAGTGAGTAGTCAGTACTCTATTGGGGCTAAGTAAACAGTTACATTATTTAAACTTGGGGATAAAAAAAGACTCCCTAGGAAAATAGCAGTAGGTTGTATGAGAAAGTTTAAGTTAACAGTGATTCAGGCACTGAGAGAGGGAAAAAAGGGAGCATAAGGAAGACTGCATGGTCTAACTGAATAGTCTTAACAGGCATAGTATCCTTAAGAGGGAAGTGCATCATATATGATGGAAATGGAAACTGTAGCTTCTCCATTTAAGGTCCTTAAGAGCTCCTCATTGCTACTGTCTCAGACAATGTAATAGACTATGTACATCACAGATTAAATAGAGATGATATAGATAGATACAAAGTCCAGCATCAGAGTATCTTAGTAGGTATCAAAGAAATGGATAACTTTTATTAACACAGAAAGTTCTAGTAGGAATTACTGTATTATAAGCTGGCTATAGTCAGTCAATAATGCACTATGAAGGATGTGTCAAGGTATTCAGATTTGGTTTTGTGGACAATGAGATGCCACTGAAGCATTTTATGTAGAGGAGAAGAAATTGCACTTATAGCAGAAAGTCATTCTGTAAGGATTACAAAGAGGCAAGGCTATTAGTTAGGTATCAGTGAAGAGAAGAGGCAGACATCTCAGGCTTGGGTAGCTAGTAAAGGATGTTATTAGCCTAGGCAGGAAACAGAGAGGGCTAGATCTGGGGAGGAATGATTAACTTTGCTACATTTGAGGTATCCAAAAATAAGTGGATGAAGAAATTCCAATATAAGACCTACAGCTCAAAGTACAAATTTGATTTGCAGAGATTGTATTTTTGAACTTGCCAACATGTGGGAAACATTTGAGGCTATGGGAACAGCTGAGTCACAGAGAGAGAGAGAGAGAGAGAGAGAGAGAGAGAGAGAGAGAGAGAGAGAGAGAGAGAGAGAACAGAGAGACATGCTGTGACAGTCAAGAAGTGAACCCAGAGAATCTTGATGGCGATGAGACCAGCCTAGGAAGAGGAAGGCAGAAGGAGAACCAGGGGGCGGTGGTGGGTCCAAGATCTGAGTATTTTAACAGGTCATGGAGTAGAAGATCATCACAGGAACTGCTTCTGAATAAGTAGAGAGTTGGAGGTGCCGTATGATTTTGTGAGAGAGAGGTCATTAGTGATTTGGTAGAAGGCAGCTCTACAATAATGCTGGGGATGGAGGGTAAAGGGTAGTGGAGTGAGGAGAGAAGGAGTAGACGATGAAATGATGTAAGATATTGAGAAGCCTATCAGGGAGCTTGGAGGTGAGAGAGTTTAGAGGTGTGCGGTCCTCTGTACTACTTCACCACTGAGTCATGTTGCTCTCTTAAAGACACCAGTGTGCTGTTACTTAAAGCATGTTGAAAGTTCAGCTGGGTCTTTTCTGTCTTTACTTCTTTACCATTTCAGGTATAGGTCTTGTACACAGAAAGATTCTGTTGATGTTTGCTTAAAGACTTCATAGCTTTCAGATTTAAGGCTGAAGTGAATGTGAAATAGACATTACTTTCATAGGTTTTCCTATTTGACAACTAATTATGTTTTTTAAAATGATTTATTTATTTATTTAATGAATATGAGTACACCATTGCTCTCTTCAGACACACCAGAAGAGGGCATCGGATCCCATGACAGATAGTTATGATCCACCATGTGGTTGCTCAGAATTGAACTCAGGACCTCTGGAAGAGCAGTCAGTGCTCTTAACCACTGAGCCATCTCTCCAGCCCTTGACAATTACTTTTTAATGAACAGGTCTCAGTTACACTTAAAAAAATGATGAAAAGCCTATGACTTAACCAAATCTCATATTTTTAGGAACTAGTGTGAATTGCGGAGAGTTCTGCTTTCAAATAGAATAAAAAAAAAACCAAGGGAAATGCATTTTAATAAAAAATTTTATTATGATTATTTATATCAGTTCCTTGATATGCATATAAATGTAAACTTTTATTGTTGATGATATTTCACATATGGTTTATTTAAACTCAGAGTTGATAAGTGTCATTTGAGTGTACAGGTAGTGAGAAAATTTTATATTCACAGAATATACACACATGTGCATCCAGAGTTCATTTCTTTTCAAGCCAGAGGTATGGACACTGTCCCGTTGACCCTGCTTCTGCTCCTCAGGTGCACGCTGACATCTGTCAGGTCCTCCACGTGCTCCTCGCTCTTCTTTTCCTTCAAGCTGTTGATAAATCTCAGAGTAATTTCATCCCATTCCTCTGGCAGTAGCATCAGAAGAAACCCGATACAGATGATGATGGTGGCAGCCAGGCGGACCACATTGAAGATCACCTCCTGCTTCAGGAGATCCACCGCTAGAGAAGGAGAAGATCACACCAGTCAAACAAGTCAATTGTTCATGAGCCTCTCTGAAAAGCAGGACTGTGTCTCATGACTCACAAACACCGTAATTATCCCTATCTCTCTCTATGCCCCCTTTCCGTTCCTTTGCTGTAAATCCCACTTGCCCTTCAAGGCTCTGCTTACAGGCCGTGTAATTGGGCTCAGGAACCTCCTCAGTTTTCTCAGTAAGCACTTACTTTACCAGGGCAGCACGCATTCATTTGTCTTCAAATACACTGGATCACTGCTGTTTTGTTTTGTTTTTAATGACTCAAACCTGTTCTTTTCCTGATCTCTTATAAGTGCTGTCGGTTTCCAGGGTTTATTTGAGGAGAAATTTATATAATTTATAGTTAACAACTTTATGAAGTGAGTTTTGTACACTCACAATGTGGTGTGACCATTTTCTCCACCATGAGATCCTCTTCTCTCCTTCCATCCCACGCCACTCCACTAAGCTGTCCTCTAGACCTCTGCACACAGGCCTTTGGGAAGAAGCCTTTGAAGGGGCGCCGCACCTACAAGTCTTTAGTGCATTCTGTGCTCACATCTGAAATCAATTGCTTTTCCTGTGTTAGAATGATTCAATTCCTCTGGTTTCCCACTCTGTGCTGTTTTCATGGTCTTGGTGGTAGAAACTGTTCAAGCTCTGTCACCAGTGTTAGCCCGGCTGCTGATATATGCTAAGCCATCAGAAGTTATTTGTTGAACAGATGAATCAGTGGATGAATAAATGAACTTTCTTGACAACTTCATTTCTCTGATTTTGTTTTCCTCTGAACACCGTATAGCCCTTGGACTTTATCTCACACAGTTTTACACCTAATAATAAACTTCTTTGTAGAGGTCCTAGCTGTTTTGTATATGCAACTGTCTTTTCTAATCTTATCTGAAACCATGTTAAGGAAACAGTAATTAATTTCTTTTCTTGTACACAGCCCTGCTGATCACACACTAAATGCTCAGTAAACACTGACTGTTTTGAAGGAAAAAAAAAAAAAGAAAGAAATGATTACTTGACAATTGGGATCACAGAATTTTAGAGTCGAAATGGCTGAACTGTCATCCAGAGGACTAATTTCTATGACTGGTTTCACTAGAAACTTTCTAGAAAAATATTAATAGCTTTCCCTCTTATCCTTGAAGTGAGGCAAATTGCTTTTCTTGGAGGGTCACCTGCTCAGTCACCTCTCCCCCCAGAAACTTCTACAGCTCCCCAAGGATCATCTGGTGGGGAGCCAGCACCCCGAGTATGATGCTTGCATTTTCATTCCTGATGACTTCACAGTCAAGTGCGCTCTGTTGCCTTTTGTTTCCATAGGACTTTCTCTAAAAATACCATAAAATTAGGTTGTCAGGGACATCACATGAAACCCAAATGATACATTTGGTATTTAATTCTAAAAGCATGTCTAAGTTGAACAGTGCCTTTGTAGCTGCAGATTTTAAGTTTGCTGCATACTCTGTTGTTTGCGACCTCGTGATATTTAAAAACATCTTCTAGGGGATGGGACATAATTCTCAATTGTTAGAAGAAGCCAGTCAGAGCATAAAGCAAACACACGGACCATGTTGTACCAGTACCTGCGTTTCCGGGGACGCTGAGCACTGTCCCAATGGAGATGAGGATTGGGTATGTCAGTACTACTCCAACATTTACCAGGATGTTGAATGCTGGAAAAAAGGAGGGTAGACAGGATGAAGAAGGCGTTGGCCCACTGGTCTCTCAATATGTAAGAACCAGTACATTTCCTAAACAGGCTTCCTCAAGGGTCTGCACTTTTGTTCAATTAATCTCATTTTGGTGATGAATGACTCACAGTTAAATTCTTCAGTCCTCCTGTGCCACTCTGCCTGAGCTCTTGCCAGCTGGCTGACAGAGGTGTATGGGAGAGGTGAAGTCATCAATCTTCCACACCACATGTTAGTGCTGGAAGGGCAGTCTGGGGCTAGCCAGAGGCTGAAAGCTGGGGACTTATTGAGCTTTGATGCTTCTTTCTTGCTTACTTTGCTATTTAAGTCACATCCTGGGCTCAGGCTCTGGTGCTACTGTCTAAGATAAGGTCTGCCCAAGGACAGCAGATTCTGTGTCCTCCCCATCCCCACACCTTTCTTTCAAGGTCATGTGGACAAATAAATCTGGGCTCAGTAATTCTCTGAAGTCTGGCGACTGCTTTCCCACCCTGATTGTGCAAAGGTCAAAAGAGGTCAGGCCCACAGACTAAACTGGTAGAGTAATCTGATGCACTTTAATTAATACGTTTGGATTTCTTTAGTTAAAAGACCATTATTTAAACAAACATCTAACCCCATTCAAAATTATAGACTATCAGTTTAATAGAGTTAAATTAAACTTTTCAGAGGTTGTAGAGATGAGTATTCACAAGTACAAAAGTTCCTTTAATCTGAGATGGTCTCTACAAACACGGCTGAAGCATGTCGCCCATATTTCTGAAGATTCTAGACTCAAAGAAGGTTCTAGAACAATTTCAATGAGGAGGGTATGTATTTTTCTGCTTGTCGCCTATAACTGAGCCCACCAGCTTAGTTATTCAGAGGCATTTGTTCCTGGAGATCAGAGGCAATGGAGTTGACCTTCCAAGACTCACAAGCACACAGTACCCACAGTTAAGCCAGGGGCCTTCCTAAGTTTGTAAGTATTCCTCTGTCATGACAAGGCTCAACGTAAATGACCACTCCAGCACCTTGAATCTTTCCTTAATCTCATGGAGTCAAATAGGGAAGATTCCAACAAGTTTAGAATTTACTGAATGCATCAAAACTCTCCTGAATCCCCTCATGTTATTTATTGATCAGATCTGAGAGAATGGAGTGATGTTTCAAAGCTGAGCCTTCCTTACTCAACAAGAGCCTAGGTGGTTTCCATGAAACATGTTGTCTGTTTTTCCTTAGGCCTTTAGATGGAAATGTCATTGATAAGCCAAGGAAAATAATTTCTAATAAAATGTGTTCTCTATAGCATGAGATTCAGCCCGAGTTTAAATGCAATTCAGATATGTCAGATAAATGTTTGAGACTGACCTGTATTCAGACTAAGATAACTCCCTGGAGATCAGGTCACAGCCTGAGTTCAAGAGATGTAGAGTTCAGACAAATACATTGGTATTTGTCTATCAGCTCTGCCTCTCAGACTAGTCCCAGCTAAATCCCATGTCATTCCCATGGAGAAGAGAGGGATGGGAAGATAAACACTGGAAATAAAGCACTAAGAATCCCCAAACCCTGGAGGACACAGCACAGGGAAGAGGCTGTCTCTTTAATTTGTCACAGTTCTGCTTGGGCACAATGGGCTCTGGTGTGCATTGGTGGGCCTGATGGGACAGCTGCAGTGCCAGCTGGCACCATGCCTAGTGGAGTGTGGAAATACACTGCTTGGAGAAACTTGGGTCTGACTGCCATGGGTAGCCTAGATTGAGATGGCTTACATTAGATGTGTCAGTGACTCTCATTGGTGGAGGGCTCCTTTACAGGAGGCACAAATTCCATGCACATAGAAGTGGCCAAGGAGAAGTGACATTTTGGTTGTGATTGGCCCCAAATAGACTGTTTCTGCCCAGGAAACAATCTGAGCACTTTTAATTAGTATACTTTGATCTTATGGCAACACTACCAACTTCCATATATGCTATTGATTTTCACTCAACTTAGATATAATGAGAGATGATAACCATATAGTTTTGGCCTTGGGAAGCAGACTCCAGGGACCAACATTTAATGCTTGATCTTTTTCTTGAATGTTTTCAGTTTAAGGACCTTCCCTGAGGGATCTAGGCTGAAGTGGAAAAAAATGAGCCAATCAATGATCTTGTTGGAATCAGGACATTGTTTTCTCTTGGAACTGCAGTGTTGCTACTGTTTCCAGTGTCACACTGGCTTAGAAGGTCAGGAGAAGGGCAATGCTCATCCTGGTGGGTGAGTGCATTGGGTAAATGTGGAACAAAAGAGTGATTGACACAGAGCAGTATATGCAAGAAGCAAAATGAAATTGGCTTTATTCAGAGAAAGTACTGGGAATTGGGGTTTGCTGTTTTCAATAGCTTGGGAGGAGGAACAGGGTCCTCTTACATCAAGTACGGGTTGATGAACATCTGGAAAGTGGGAGCTGGGAGATCAGCTCCAGAGTTCTAGGACACCTAAGGAAAGACTCTGGGTGACCTTTATTTGACCTTCAAATGGGCACATTCTGCTTAGCCAGGGCAACCAAGCTCAGTACATGCTGTGTTCTTTCTCTCCTGAAAGGGGATTTCTGGTGGATTCTCCATACTCAGTAGAGTGGTCTGTTCTGTATACAGGTGTCAGCCTGTCATTTCCAGCTCTAAGATAAAGTAGATTTTAAACCCAGCCACCTCAATGGTTTTACAGATTCTTCATGATCTGTGTCTCTCTTAAATGTTGTTCCCTCCTCTCCTCTCCCCTTGCCTCTCCTTTCCTTCTTTTCTTCCTGTCCATCTCAGCTGATCCCAGTGTTTGGACTACCTTGAACATTATGACTTATGCATCATCCATTATCACTTCTGCCTGTCATACTATGCACATAGGAAGCATAATAAGTTACACATCACATCATGAAGACTAGATGAGGCTACCTAAAGGCCAGTATTGGACCGAGTGACCTGAGCTTCTAACTGGATACTTTAATTCAAGGCAGCCACTCTATGAAGGATAGTCCTGAGATAATCATGCAAGAGCCTACCAAGAAGTGTCTACACATTCAGTGACCATAACCAATGTAGTCTGGATCTGTGGAGCATAAGAGCAGCAAGTAGTCATCCCACTATAACTATCTGTTCAAGTGGAAGATCAAGTGACATGGAGAACGGCCACTTACCTAGCCATAGTCCCGCCATCCCACAGAGACAGCCCCAGGGCAGCGCTGCGAAGGAGGACCAGTGCTCCACCTTGGTGAAATACAGGATGATGGGAGTGAAGGAGATAAAGATCAAATTGAAGAACCCCAGGGTGGAGACAAAGTGTGCAGCTTCACCAAAGTTGGCACTGCCTAGAAACATCTTAAACAGAACCTGGAAAGGAGAGAAACTCTTGAGAGTCTTGGCTGCAGGACAAAAGTGAATTCTGCTGAACTTACCAGCCTAGAGTTTAGGCTCCATGTCATCTCGCCCTGATACCTCTATGTTACTAAATGGGCTAGGATGACAAAGAATTGAAATGCCCTACATTGTTTACAAGGCATAGGGACTGCCATGAAATTTATTTCTTGTGGTGTTATAAGACTCTGGGGGTACTCAACACTATGACAACAAAATCATCAAGATGGGCACAGGGTGAAGGATGAATGAGGGTTATATGAGCCCACACAAATCTAGTGTATGTGCCATCAATTAATTCTTCCTTGCAACCATGGGATTCTTTGCATCTTTCTTTCTTTCTTTCTTTCTTTCTTTCTTTCTTTCTTTCTTTCTTTCTTTCTTTCTTTCTTTCTTTCTTTCTTTCTTTCTTTCTTTCTTTCTTTCTTTCTTTCTTTCTTTCTTTCTTTCTTCCTTCCTTCCTTCCTTCCTTCCTTCCTTCCTTCTTTCCTTCCTTCCTTTCTTTTTTTCTCTCTTTCTTTCTTGATGCAAAAAGCAAGAGTTTTATTTACTCTAGAGTTTTATTTACTCCAGCATGCTGGGGTCGCCCTGCACACGGGGAAAGAATGAACAAGCACAGCAGGCTGCAGTCCTCAGGCAGCCACCATTAGGCACAATGTGATTGGCAGAACAGTGTTACCTTTAAACTAATTGGTTGTTAGGGAAGAGGTCACTGGCCAAGGATCTCTGGGCCTTCCCTAGCCGCAGGGCACTCCCTGTGGTCTGAGGAATATAAT
Source organism: Apodemus sylvaticus (assembly GCF_947179515.1). Classification (NCBI taxonomy): domain Eukaryota; kingdom Metazoa; phylum Chordata; class Mammalia; order Rodentia; family Muridae; genus Apodemus; species Apodemus sylvaticus. Next base: position 78,663,579 of record NC_067479.1, on the reverse strand, counting down.
TTAGCTTCTCTTTGCATCTTTATTATGACAGATGCTGAGAACTAAGTGTTATTAGATCGCTAAGACAAATACTGAGGCCTTAGATGTGTAAGACTTCTCCTCCCTGAGCTTAAGATATCTTCACAAGAACTGTGTTACTCTCTGAGTTAAAAACAATTTCTTTTTCTGGGTTATTAGTCCATGTGTAGAGGCAGAAGAAAGGTAGACGTGAAGAGACAGCAAGAACTCACAGAACTGACAGAAAGGGATAAGCCAGAACTGATATGTATTCTTGGCTTCTTAACTCCCTTTCCCTTTGCTAACAAGTATTACCAAATGCAGCAGCATATTGTGTCTGCCTGGAATTAGGGTTCAGATATGATTTTTTTGTATGATAATAACCATTACCATTCTTGGAATGAGTGCATTTTGTAGTCTGGCCAAGAGAATTCTTCCTCTACCACAGCCATCCTGCTTCCCCAGCAACTCCCAATACAGCTTTGGCTTTTAATGTCATGAATGTGTGTAGCTTTTCTCTTAGAAGACTTAATCTTGCTGGTCTTTGGTCCCATCAACCATTTTAGTAGTGTTTCAATGGGGCGGGCTAGGCACTCATGGTAAATGAATGAACACTTCTCAAGCTTGTCACATAGAATCAGTGGGACCCGCCCTCTCATATGTCATATGGAATCAGACTTTGTGTGCATGGGCCACAGTGGTGGTGAGCATGCAAGCCTCCAGGAGGGTTGCAAAAGGCCGTTTCTATCTTCTAGAGTTTGTTCCATCCTCACTTTTCACTCTATAGAAACTCTAGGAGAGGTGAAATTGGAATTGCCCTTTAGATACATCAGAAAGTTAGCGTTTAAAGAAGTTGAACTTTGGGAAAATAACCTTTTAGATATGCTGTCTAAGACCTTGCTTCTGAAGTTATGTGTAGTGACCCCAGTGACATTTTCTTGGATGACAGGGAATCCAGGGGAGAAATTACACCAAGTACATACAGCACTCTAGAGAGTGTATTCATTTTGCTAATGGCTTGGGTTCTGTGTAGTGTGGGCTCCCTGTGTAGCAAACATCACACTCTCAAATGACAGGTTATTATTTTTAATACCTCTATGGAGTTAAAATAATTACCATATACTCAAATGAAAAAAAATGAAGAGGGGAGGAGTCACTTTCCTTACATTTTTGCTGTAACTGCCTGATAACTGGGGGTAGAGTTGGCTCCAGGCCAAGGTTGTAACCATGGCTACTGTGCTGAGGCCTTGGAGAGTTACATAATCTTTCAAAGCTTCAGTTCTCTCTTCCAGAAAGTACAACAAGGATCCATGGCATGTAAAGACATGTCACCGATGAATTTTTTCTGTCAGATGCCCACCATACTTTTTTTTTTAAAGGACACAATGTTATTTAACATGCCTGTATTTTTTGAGACTTTTCATTGCACTTCCTTATTTTGTTGCTTAATCCTAAGCTATGAGTGACAGCTGGTGGTACAGGAAGATACAGACCTACCTTGTACAGTGCAGATGTGGAGGCTGAGCCCACAGCAAATGCCACACCGATGATGGAATCAGCGTGGAAATTATCTGCATATGCCATCATGACAATGCCAGTAATTGCCATTATTGCTGCGACGATCTGTCAAACAGAATGGAAGAAAGCAAGAAAAAGTTATGCTTTCATATCTCAGATCAAGCCATTTAAGTCCCATGAAAGCTGCTACATTCTTTTTTAAGGCCAATTACCTCCTCCATCAGTGTTTACATTTAAGAAGGGTCATTCTCCTTGTGATGTCCTTTATCCCTCTGGCTCCTACATGGCCCACAGAGTCAACTAACCAGTTGCCATAGGGGCTCATAGAGCCTGAAGTGACAACCAGGGAGCCTGTATGGGTCTGACTTAGGTCCCTGCATATATTGTATGGAAGTATAGCTTTGGCGTTATTGTGTGACTCCTAAGAGTGGAAGCAGGGGCTATCTCTGACTCTTTTGCTGGCTTTTGGGACCTTTTCCCTCCTACTGGGTTGCCTCATCCAGCCTTAATATGAGGGTCTATGCCTAGTCTTATAGTAACTTGATATGCTATGTTTGCTTGATATCCCTGGGAGGCCTTTTCTGAAGGGAAATAGAAGAGGAGGAGGAGGACTCAGTCTTGAGAAGAGAGGAAGTGGTGAGGGACTGGAAGGAGAGGAGGGAGGGGAAAACTTTCGTGGGAGGGAGAAGAAAAAAATAGCAAAATATAAAAAAGAGAAGGCTCAAAAGTATCAAAGAGACTATTCTGCTCATGCCACAGGCATGGAATATAAAAAAGCTGTGCTGATTAATGACAAGCAGCTTAGAATTTCTTTTGTTCATCTTTCTTGACATCAATATCTTTGTTGGTGAAATGGATTTTCCAGGAAGCCATATCTAAGTATTTTCATGTATATTGGATTCTTCAGACAATTCTACACACATTTTAACCAGTTCCTTGGGTCAATGTGTGTCTCTAAACTTGTACACCTCACCAAGACTTGATGAGGGAGATATAATTTTGATAGAGCTGAGAGGAAAACCCTTGATGAAGGAGGCAGCAAGATCTCCCAGTCACATAGAGAGGAGCAAGCTAGATCTGGATTGGTTGACTGGGATGTTCTGTGATTCCTCTACTACCTGTCTCTACATGCAAATGCACTCATTTCAAAAAAGATAAACCACAGAAAAAGAATTCCATTTAATTATGTTTTATTTTATTCCTTGCTAGAGCATTCTTTATCTTTACAAATAGAAATAGTAATAACTTGACCAAGGCTGTAACGATTTGTTGTAATGAGGTACAACACTGTTATGTTCAAGAGCCCATTCTGTGTGACCTTGTGTGTCTTGCATCTGCCTCATGAATTTTCCTGCCCCTGTTCCATTGGAAAACACTTTACTGCAAACAGTAAAACAAGAACCTTGCAACAGGGAGGATGGCATTTCCTCACTGACTTTAAATTCAAGATGAGAACCCATAAGTTTTTGTAAGGCAAAGGACATGGTCAAGTGGACAAAACGGCAAGCAACAAATTGGGAAACAATCTTCACCAACCTACATCTGACAGAGGGCTAATATCCAATATATGCAAAGAACTCAAGAAGTTAGACTCCAGAGAGCCAAATAACCCTATTAAAAATGGGGTACAGAGCTAAGCAAAGAATTTTCACCTGAGGAATATTGAATGGCTGAGAAGGACCTTAAAAATGTTCAGCATCATTAGTCATTAGGGAAATGCAAATCAAAACAACCCTGAGATTTCACCTTGAACCCATCAGAATGGCTAAGATTAAAAACTCAGGAGACAGTAGGTATTGGTGAGGATGTGGAGAAAGAAGAACACTCCTCCACTGCTGGTGGGAAAGTTGGTACAACCACTCTGGAAATCAGTCTGGCTGTTCCTCAGAAAACTGGGCATAACACTTCCCGAAGACCCTGCAATACCACTTCTGGGCATATACCCAGAGGATTCCCCGGCATGCAATAAGGACACATGCTCCACTATGTTCATAACAGCCCTATTTATAATAGCCAGAAGCTGGAAAGAACCAAGATGTCCCTCAATGGAGGAATGAATACAGAAAATGTGTTATATTTACACAATGGAATATTACTCAGCAATTAAAAACAATGAATTCATGAAATTCTTAGGCAAATGGTTGGATCTGGAAAATATCATCCTATTTTGTGATTGTGAGGTAACCCAATCACAAAAGAACACACTTGAAATACAATCACTGATAAGTGGATATTAGCTCAGAAACTCTGAATATACAAGACACAATTCACATATCAAATGACTGCCAAGAAGAAGGAAAGAGAGGTCCCTGGTCCTGAAAATGCTTGTTCCAGCATTGTAGGGGAGCACCAGGACAGAGAAGTAGGAGGGGGTTGATAGGAGAATGGGCGGAGGGAAGAGGGTTTAGGGAACTTATGGGGAGGGGGGAACCAGGAAAGGGAAAATCATTTTGAATGTAAACAAAGAATATTGAAAATAAAAAATTATATAAAAAAAGAAATTTAGTTGTAGGAAGATTCAGTTCTGAGCATTTCAAAGCCGGTGCCTCTGAAGCTAGCAGTTTTATATCTGGGACGTTCCAGCATTTTGAGTGCTATGAGTGCATTATTATGTTAACAAGGTGTGAGTAAAGACCTGAGGGCAGATCAGAGCGTGCTCCTGATGGCAGGCAACCCAGTGATGCTTTTGTTTATGACCATCAGTGACAAACACACAGTGGCCCCAGAATGGCTCTACATTTAAGAACAAGACCAAGCAGGAATCCTTGGGAACAGAGCCTATGTTTTAGCAGAAATAGATTACCTTCTTAACAAGTTTCCAGGGAGATGAGCAAATGTTGACCACTTGGCACTGCCAGGTGTGCATTATTATTGTCACCTGCCCCAGTGTGTGTGTGTGTGTGTGTGTGTGTGTGTGTGTGTGTGTAGGATTTAAGGAATACAGTGGAAGGTGCTGGGGAGTTTTACAAGTAGGAAATAATAGTAATAATGTCAGTAAACCTATGAGGGAACTATCTGTATCTGAGAATTTTGGAAGGCAATGATTTGCTTTGACAGAGGATTTATTGTCCAGCAAGACACTATAACCATTTTGGGTAGTCTAATTTCTGACAAATAAAAAGCCATATTGGTCAACAGCATTCTTATTTGATTTTGTGTTTAAATCATCTTTGCTACCTAATGTGTTCAAAGGCAGAAAGAGTTCCCTCAGAACACTAATCTTGGAAGATTAAAAATACTTAAAATAAAAAGTTGCTGGCTACCTACCAGTTCTATTTTTGATCAAGTAATTACATAAATATTTCAAACAGGGTTAATAAAAACGTGTTAATCCTAATGAACTTGAGCATGATTAGCTGTGTTTATAAGGTAACATTGGTATTTAGGCCATTGAGTGCTATATATAATTCTGGATGAAGGGAACTAAAAAAACAAGCACTGCCAACAAGCAAAAACAAAACAAAACAACAAAACAGAACAGAACAAAACAAAACAAAAGCCCCAAACCAAAACAACCCTTGTCCAGGAACTGAAGGACAGATGGTGTAATATTTTCAGGACAAGCAGAGGTGGAGGGTCCTCCCTTTCTGCATTAGCCAGAAGTAAAAAAAAAAAAAAATTGCCTGAAGAGATTTCTATTGTATATTTTCTCAAGACAAGACTCGGATATGGATAAAGATGACATAATTTTAAAGCAATTGGAAATTATAGTCATAGCAAGCCTGTTCAAGAGCTTGTGAAAATATTCGCCTGAACTATTTGAATTGACATGCCAATTACACCAGCATCTGTTTCAATTGCTTGCATGGGGAGAAGTGGTTTTCCCATTAGGGAGCCAGATAACACTTAGTTAAGTTCTGAAAGCATGAAAATCTGAGTATTAGCAGGTATTAGGAAAACTCTTACCCATAGGAAAGGCAATGATTTATAAGAAATATTGTGCATGCCTAGCAAGGAGATAAATGTTTAAATTTAAAATTTATAATAATCTGAATGGATAAAGTCTCTACTGAACATTTTAAGAAAGTCTCTACATTTCTGATGAATCCATCTAGAAATTGAGAAATGGATCTCAACCCGTCTTTAACTTGTAGGAATGCATTGGGTGGAAAGTCTATTTGGAACATTCGTTTAGATGACCCTAGAATGGCTGTGCTTGGCGTGACACCACTGCTTTAAACTTCAAAGAGTAAACAGTCCAAAGATCCATCTAACAAACACCCTAAGCACAGTTCTAAGCTGCACACATTTTTAGAATCAGTCTTCAAAGGCTTGGCCACTCATTCAATGGAATCAGAGAAGGACAGTACTTAGCACACTGGTCATGCACCCTCAGGAAGCCTGCCTCCAAGCTCCCCTACATGCTCATTAATATTGTGACAACCAAGGAAAACTGGGACACTCTACCTCCCATGAGAACCTCCTTTGCCAAAAATATGAAACATCTGATGGGGCTACCTGTTTGGCTTCTGAAAGCTTCTTCTGACAGATTACTCCAGGTTCAGTTTCCTAACCAACTACAAGGACCTAAGTAAGACAAACAAAGCCATCATCATCTTCTAAATGTCATTTGGATGAGAATGTTAGCCAACACTGCAACAACCAAACTGACAGTTCTGTCATCTTTAACCTCCCAAAGCTCTCTGTTGTCTTATACCTGGTGTGGCCCCTTCAGTTGAGTGCCCCAGGAAATGGATTCAGTCATCACATTTTCTCAGCAAGAGAGTCAAGTGACACATCTGAGCCAGCTAGCTACCTTCTTCTGTCCTTCAGAGAACACTTAGCATTAACTCTCAGGGGACATTTGTAGAGGGCTATTAGACTATTCGAGCCTGTTTTTTAAAGCTGAAATGCTTGACAAACTAAACACTATCTGTAGTCAATTCTGCAGGAGAATCAAGTTTCTTTTACCACTCAAAAACTCATCAAAGTCTAGAAAAGCAACTCAATTTTGGCTGTTTGTGTTTTTGTGTGTCTTTATATTTTCTTTTTTATGTGCAGTCCTTCAAAAACAACGAGGATACGATTCTCCTTGTATTATACGATCCTCTGTGTTTCCCATTCACAAATGGTTTCCAGAGTTATTTTCTGCCTAGCAATATCATCCATGTTATGGCCCCAGTCATTGAAAGGAACCTTTAATCCACTCTTTTCCTACAAACTTCCTATAGGATCTTTTCAGATCTAAAAGAGAAACTGTAGCCTTGACACATTTCCTTGAGGCCAATTTTGCTTTTTGTAGCTTGACGAGTGTGGAAGAACCTCACTGGTTCACAGTGAATTCCTGATTCCTAAAGCAAAATTGAAGTCCTAGAGCAAAGGTATTAAAGTACATTGTGGCTGATGGTTGCCCTCAAGCTCAAGGTTATATGCCCATGGTTGAGACCGAGGCACCAATTAAGAACTCGGCCATTGAGAGCTGCATAAATTCAGTGTTTGGGTGGAATTAGGTAGGCCTATTTTCACAGAACCACAGAATCCTTAAACTTTTCCACATTATGTTTAAAATTATGTAAAGAACTATCTCTTTTATTCTGAACCATAAATTTAACAAGAGATGAAAGGTGAGAAATAAAAGAAGTTTGGGGATTTATGGCTATCAAGAAGAGGCAAGAAGTCCATAGAATCCTAAGGGTCCTACACCCCTGAATTTCAAACCCTCCATGGCTATTTTTATCTGTATAAAATCCACTTAAACGTGAGAGCACAAGAAGTCCTGGATAGGAAAGAGGGGGAAAAATTCCAGAAAGGATTGACAACTGTATGGAAAGATACAGTGCACACGGAGTTAATGATTAAGGATGCAGGCCTTATTTTGCCAAAAGCAATATACAGATTCAATGTAATACCCATCAAAATCCCAACTCAGTTCTTCATAGAGTTAGAAAGAGCAATTCTCAAATTCATCTGGAATAACAAAAAACCCAGGATAGCTAAAACTATTCTCAACAACAAAAGAAATTCTGGGGGAATCAGTATCCCTGACCTCAAGCAATACTACAGAGCAATAGTGTTAAAAACTGCATGGTATTGGTACAGTGACAGGCTGGCGGATCAATGGAATAGGACTGAAGATCCAGAAATGATCCCACACACCTATGGCCACTTGATCTTCAACAAAGGAGCTGAAAACATCCAGTGGAAAAAAGATAGCCTTTTCAACAAATGGTGCTGGTTCAACTGGAGGTCAACATGCAGAAGATTGCGAATTGATCCATCCTTATCTCCTCGTACTAAGCTCAACTTCAAATGGATCAAGGACCTCCACATAAAGTCAGACACTCTGAAGCTAATAGAAAAGACACTGGGGAAGACCCTTGAGGACATCGATACAGGGGGAAAGTTCCTGAACAGAACACCAATAGCTTATGCTCTAAGATCAAGAATTGACAAATGGGACCTCATAAAATTACAAAGTTTCTTTAAGGCAAAGGACACCATCAAAAGGACAAATTGGCAACCAACAAATTGGGAAAAGATCTTCACCAACCCTACATCAGATAGAGGGGTAATATCTAATATATACAAAGAACTCAAGAAGCTAGACCCCAGAAAACCAAATAACCCTATTAAAAATGGGCTACAGAGATAAACAAAGAATTTTCACCCGAAGAACTTTGGATGGCTGAGAAGCATCTTAAAAAATTCTCAACATCATTAGTCATTAGGGAAATGCAAATCAAAACAACCCTGAGGTTTCACCTTACACCAGTCAGAATGGCTAAGATTAAAAACTCAGGAGACAGCAGGTGTTGGCCAGGATGTGGAGAAAGAGGAACACTCCTCCACTGCTGGTGGGATTGCAAGCTGGTACAACCACTCTGGAAATCAGTCTGGCGGTTCCTCAGAAAACTGGGTGCATCACTTCTGGAGGATCCTGCTATACCACTCCTGGGCATATACCCAGAGGATTCCCCAGCATGTAATAAGGATACGTGCTCCACTACGTTCATAGCAGCCTTATTTATAATAGCCAGAAGCTGGAAAGAACCCAGGTATCCCTCAATGGAGGAATGGATACAAAAAAATGTGGTATATATACATAATGGAGTACTATTCAGCCATTAGAAACAATGAATTCATGAAATTCTTAAGACAAATGGATGGAGCTGGAGAACATCATACTAAGTGAGGTAACCCAGTCTCAAAAGATCAATCATGGAATGCACTCACTAATAAGTGGATATTAGCCTAGAAAATTGGAATACCCAAAACATAATCCACACATCAAATGATGTCCAAGAAGAACGGAGAAGTGGCCCCTGGTTCTGGAAAGACTCAGTGTAGCAGTATAGGACAATACCAGAACAGGGAAGTGGGAAGGGGTGGATGGGGGAATAGGGGAAGGGAAGAGGGCTTATGGGACTTTCGGGGAGTGGGGGGCCAGAAAAGGGGAAATCATTTGAAATGTAAATAAAAATATATCGAATAATATATATATATATATATATTCTCTACTTTGAGACTAGGAATTTTATTTTAAAACAACAACAACAACAACAAAAAGGATGCAGGCCTTATGAAAATCAAATATGACAGTGATCAGAACTTTCCTTTCTCCTTTCTTGGCTCCATTCATAAGGCTTTGCTCTGCCAAGCAGGGTCTAATGAGGATGAGCCTCCTGGTTACCCTCTGTGGCTGCCCTGGGAAGTATGGAGGTGTCTGTGCGTCTGTACTGTGTATGGACGAGCAACTACCCAGAGCAGATGTAAACTAAAGGTTGTCTTGAGTCTTCTCTGAATGTTCAGGATTAGCACACTCCAGTGGCAGGCAGTTCAACTCTAGGATCCCACATCAGAGCCATCATAGCCACGTTTTAATTCAAAGTATAGATTAAGAAACAGAAGAGTCAGTGCAGCAGATGTTCTCCAATTAGAAAGATCTTAGAAAGTCTCCAAAAGAGCTGCACTTTACGACACAAGCTGTTTGGGAATAACATAATTCGGGAGATACTTGGTAGTCACAGGGGCATATGTTGAAGAAAACTAAATTCATTCCCAAATATCTATCTGCTAAGAAAAACTTGGAATCTGTTCAAGCATCCGCCAACCACCAAATTTCTAAAATCTCTCCATTTCACTAATTTGGAAATGAAAAAATTGAAATAATCACACAAAATGTAAGAGGTGATCAAAATATCAAAGAAAGGTTTCAAAATTTCTAGTCTAGTATCTAATTCTTGTTGGAATAAAAAGGCACCAGTGACAGGAGGGACTCTCTCAGTCAGAAGTGCATTCCTCTCTGTGTTCTTTGCATCTGTGGTGCTGGTGACAGAGTCCAGGATATTGTACATATTAGAACACAACTTTTTAGTGGAACAACTGCAGTGGTGTTTTTGTGATTTTAATAAATATAGTTAAGTGCATGGGATCTCAGAGGTAGGAAAACAGCCACATTCAAGGTTGCAAGAGGTAGATTCTGGCTTTCGAATATTTTTAGAAGTACCAAGTTTACAAATTTCCATGGAATAAATATAAATTACCTGTAAAAACTGCTCCTAAAAGAGATGTTTAACACATCGTGGAATATCAATAAGTTGGATGACATGACTTAGAAAAATAACGAATAATACTTTTTCTTTTAGTCTTACTGCAACCAGTAGTCCAAGGAAACAAAGTATTAACAAGTGATTCACAGTGGTAAATCTATTATGATATGAATATTATCCATTTGTGATCCAGATATACTTATGTTTCTTGATATTACCACAATTTAAAGCATCTTTTTCTTCTTTTGAGTGTCAAATATAAGGCTATACAATAGAATATGTACATTGTAAAAAGAAACAAAGAAAAAATGAGTTTCTTATTTTTTCTTATTAAATCTATCTTTTGACTGTTAATGCCAAGCCTCCACTTGGAATTTCTAAGCAGCATCTCTCAAACTCAACCGGAGTTTCTGCAACTGCATGTTTATTTTCTCTAAAGGGTTAGTCTTTCTATCACCAAGAGTGGGCTTGAACTCTTGGCCTCAAGTGTTCCTCATGCTTCAGCCTTTTGAGGGACTGCTCCTACAGGCTGCATCAGTGCATCTGGCTCTTAATTTTCTTTGAAAAAGAAAGCCTTTATACCAATGGCTGTCAGGCGTGTTCTCCCTCATAGATGCCAATTTTAGCATTAGGAAAGAAGCAAGGACCTAGACATACTGTCAACAAGACCAAGATTTGGGTAGAAAAATACATTTCAAATCCAATCTTAGATAGCTCTTCCAGAGAAGAATATAGTACATGATCTTGATATTTCATAAAAAATGTCTCTCATGTGGCTTTTCTTGTAAGGCATTATTGACCTGATGTGGACAGGGTTTTTTTTTTCTCCAGATATGAATGGGATCTGGCTCCTGAAATCTACATAGTTCCTGAGAAATCTGTTTCCAACATGGAATAATCACACAAAAATTGTATGTATCAGATAAAATCATGTTAAAAATTGCATATATTTATTTAAAAAATCCGTGCTCATACTAAAAGGAATAAACTCAAAACTGAGGTGTTATGTACACATTTAACATAGTTCAGTTAAGGATTTGCACCCCAAAGTACAAGTTGTTGCTTTTCTTTCCATTCCTAGATTAGTCACACTAGATATATAGCCACTTTTAATAGCATTGTGCCATTACCAGTGACTTTAATTATTGTTTGGCAATCTTTATCTACTTACACCAATATTAATTAAATCCATCTGGGTAAGGGCAGGCTGGGGTTTGTTCCAAAATATGTTGATTGACACAAGCAAATCACAATCTTTACAGTGGCTTATTCTTTCAGACCCTTCTTTGCTGAGGACAAGGAATGAACAAGATAATTCTACGAGTTAATTCTAAAATAGGATCTCAATTTCTCAGTCTGATTCAGTGCCTGCTGTTGTGATCAACTGATTCCCCAGCAGAAACAGCCCTTTCTCGTCTCACGACTGCTGCCACTGCCGGGCCTTCCTAACACATCTTCAAATTTCAATTTATACTCAGAATCAGTGGGGCAAGTTTTAGAGAAACTCCATAAAACCCGCAGTGCGGTGATAAGATTTAGGAAGCAGGGAGGCACCGCCGCGCATGGAATTGAGTGTGCCATTACCCGCACTCCCATGAACCTGTCCTTCAGCACAATCCAGGACAGCAAGAAGACAAAGGCTTTGTTGCAACAGAACAGAGCAGAGACGTCAGTGGCCGTCAGCTTCTTTAAAGCCAGTAAATACAGGTAATTTGTCAGAGTCCACAGAATAGAAAAAGGAGCAGTTCTTTTAAGAAAGAGCTTCAGTGTCAGGCCATCTTCACCAAAAATTCGACTGCATTCCCTAGGAAAGAAAAAGAGATTGATACACAGGTACTATTGCAGAGCCATCCTGACTGGTTGACTTGTCATGACCATTATTAGGCAAGGGCATCAACAACAGGGTCTGTCAACCACCTCTGGAATGTGCTGAGCCCAGATGTGTCACCTGTCTGCTTTAGGAAGTACATGGGGAGGAGGTCCTTGGAAAGAGCCCACAGCTCCTCCACACAGAGCAAGACCCTCTCATCATATTCTTCTGAGGTGACCAGCCACTCTGTTGCCTCAGAAGGCACTCAGAGAAACCTGGAGAAAGTCCCACATGGGCGTTCACCAAAGTCACTAGCTTCTGACAGAGCTTGAAGCTGGCCAAGTGCAAAGGTGACAGGACCAAGATGGCTGCTGTAGCGTAACTTGGCTGCAGATAGCTCCCAGAATCCTGTGAACAGGGAGCTTGGGTGTATCTGTGAAGCCTCACACACTTTGGGATTTAGTTATCTCTGGGACACTACTTCTTTCTAAAATCTATTCAGTGACAATTTAGTTTTCTTAAGGCAGAACAAAGAACATTTCTGTGACAACTCTAAAACGTAAGTGTGAAGAGCAGGATGTACTCATGCTCAGTAAGCACGGTCCAGTTTGAATTTAGTCCCTGAAAATAGTCACTTCCTTCAGGGAAATCTTTGATTTGTTTGATTTATGATTAAATTGGCTACTGTCTTTTGGGTCCACCTTAATAAGACATATTCAGACAGCAACAGCCGTGGGGTGGTGACAGTGTGTTTGCTTCTGTGGGCTGAAAAGACTCCCTTTGGATGCTTACTTTAGTTGTAATCACAAATGTGAACGCACAGTGTTTACTAGACAGTCATCATTTGCCAGCCTGATATTTTTAAAAGTAGTATAAATATCTTGTTCAAAGCAACACTTTGCTAATATTTGGGCATATTTACAGGAGAATGCATTAATACAAATAGTACATTACAAATAGTTGTTCAGCTTTTACTGAAGAGAGGGCATTGTCCTGAGAGCACTTAACACATGCTAAGGCCAAGAGATTTGTACAAATGAAGTAGCCTCCAGTCTGGGAGATGCTAGAATAAAGGCGTGAGAAGGGCTCTAAGAACAGGGGGCTGATCCAGAAATGACAGTCACTGGGTAAACTCTGCTTGAATTCAAGCAGCTAAGGCTGCTGGGGGTTCAGAAAGGTCAAAACTGTCTTATACATATGCGCACACACACACACACACACACACACACACACACACACACACTCTGGACCTTTGGCATGCATGGAATCCTGTCCTATGGGTTGGTTTTCATGTGAGATAGATCCTCATATCGGGAGTTTTACAAAAAGGAAGATGAATTTTCCCAAAGGGAAGTTTTAACTTGACAAAGACACAACTTCAGTGAAGGGAATCAATAAAGGCCAAAGTCTTTGGTAAAGTACCCAGAAGTCTCATGTATCTCTCTCTCTCTCTCTCTCTCTCTCTCTCTCTCTCTCTCTCTTTCACACACACACACACACACACACACACACACACACACACACACACACACACACAACTAATGACTCCTTTGCAGTCCTGCAGCCCCTGGCTACTGTAAGAGGCAGCTTTGTATAGAGTGTTTGCTCACTGCCTCAGATGCAAAGTTTGCTCCTGGTAGGGTGGGGCATCTACCTTGCCAGAAAGCAAGAAGGAGTTGTATGTCCTTGGTTTATGATTTTATCCATGGCCAGTGGATGCCTTTGGCTACCACATTTATCAAAACACACGAAGAAAGACATTAATTTCCTAAGGAGCACTGAGCTGAGTGAAGGGAGCAGAGTATCTTGATAAGAGCCACTGATGGGAGGCAACGCTTGGAATGAAGCCAGGGGCTGGGGAAATAATGAGTTAATCATGCTCCCTGTATGGTAGCAGCTATTAGTTATTAAGCATTTTCTGTATTCAAAGTGAGCACTTTCTGTGTACCAAATGGTACTTTAAGCGAGTTTCATCAGAGACTCCTCCTATATTTGACTCTTATTATTTCTAGAGATCTTTTCCCCACTAATAAAGCATCTTTATTAAAGCTATAGCAAATATTTTTTTTTCTCTCTAAATTTCAAATGCACTTGGGCACTTGAGTTCTGGCAGTATTTAACTGGTACAACAGATTCATCAAAGTCCATTTCTATAGGGACACATCTTATCACCTAGATTTGATACTTTATTGAAAATTCCTTTGATGTTAGAGATAAGAAAAAAAATCCCATGAAATTCTTCCAAGCTGCTCAGGAGAAAAAATAGTGAGAGACCTTGTGCAATGGGAAAATTTTGCTTTCAGACTTCCACACTAACTCATGTCCCCTGTTCCAGCTTGAAAGCTTGGGAGCCCTTTCTTAGCAGACACAGTTAATGAGTCTGTAGGGAAAAGAGATCAAAGATCCCAGAGTTTTCTGACCATGCTTCGCTCTCATTGTTCTGGCTAGAGAACCATCCTCTCTTAGAAAGTGTTCTCTGCTTCACAGTAAAAGTCTTCCCGATTCGATGTCAGAAACTACCAGTTTTGCTCTACCTATGCTGACAGGTGGAGACATCTTTTCCAGGTACAGAGTCTGCAGAGCTCAGTTTGTCCGATTCGAGGGATGTGGGGGAGAGGCAGCTTGTTCCCCAAGTTTCGCTTCAGCCGGCTGTAAATGTCTTATCCTAGACAAGTAGCTTGCTTCACGCTCTTACGATGCACTCCCCCCCTACACATTTTTAATTGTTTTTTTTTTAATCACATGTGTATCTAAACCACAGGAGCTTTGGGGAAGAACACAGGAAACATGCTATCTGGCACACAAACAATTATGGGGCTTTTCTTAAAAAAAAATAAACAGGGTAATATTTATTGCTTTAATTTCTTTTTGTTTTTTTAATTAAAAATTTAGATTTTTAAATTTTATTTGATATGTATGATTATTTTGAATACATGTATGTACACCATGTGTGTTCCTGGTACCCAAGGAGATCAAAAAAAGGCATCAGATCCTCTGCAAGTGAAGTTATGGATGTCTGAAAGCTACCATGCGGAGTTCTAGGAACCAAGCCCAGGTCCTCTTCAAGAGCAACAAGCACTGTTAACCACTGGCCCACCTCTCCAGCAGTCTTCTTGTTTCTTTAAATTAAACACTGATGGCCACATAGAGAGAACTAGCTCACAGTGTGATTTCACCATTCCCTCATACTCCCAGGGAGGTGACAAGAAATGGAAGTGTTTTAAAATCTAATCTCAGAATGTACCAATCATAATAGTCATTTCTTTTTCGTTGAGCACAGGGGAATAAAGAAGGCTTATTTGAGTTCCTTTGTGACACATTCGTTGTCACTCTGGTGAAGACCAGGAGCTATGATCTCCCAAGAACACCGGAATGAGCATTGTAGTTGCAGAGGTTGTTCTTCAGGTCTGAATTTTCCCTTTCTAGAACTGTGTGCACGTGTGTGTGTGTGTGTGTGTGTGTGTGTGTGTGTGTGTGTGCGCGCGCGCGTGTGTGTGAATGTATGGAGAGGCAAGAAGACATTTTTGGCTGTCATTCCCCAGTCACCATCCACCTTCTGTTTTGGAACAAGGTCTTTCATTGGCCTGGAGATCACCAGGGGTTAGGTTTGCTGGCCTCTGAGCTCCAGGGTTCCTCTTATATTCATTTCCCCAGTGCTTGGATAACAAACATGCTCAACCATGCTTAGATTTTTATCCCTTTTGTTTTTTGTTCTGGGAAAGAACTCAGATCCTCCTGTTTGCAAGGTAAACACTTTACCTGCTGTAGTCTACACATACCCCCCGCCTCCCCCCCCACAAAACAAACAACCAACCAAAGACAAAAACCAACCAAACAAAATAAGCATGACCTAAACATTGCTTTTGCCTTCTAAGAGTGCTGTACAGAGACTGACGTTAGCTCTGTCAGGTTACTGAGCACTCCCAGAGGAGACCTGGCTTAGTATTGAACAAATACCAGAACCGTTAGACAAGTAGACTAACCACCACTATACATATTTACCAAATAACACAAAGGCCCAAGTGTCCCACAACAGAAATTTGCATCTCTTCAGGTTGCTCCGTGCTCAGTTCCCCATCTCAATAAGCAAGACAATTTCATCTATTAAGGCGTTAGAGTGCTGGAAAAATTAAGCAAATGTTTGTGTAACAGCAATTAATTTTATTAATATAGGTTTTTCCCCCCTCCAGAGTTTAGGACAGTTTGAACACATGACCTTCAGAGACAAATAAAAAAGAATCTGAATATAAATCAAGGTTTTATTATGCACCACTAACTGCAGGCCAGAATTTCAGCCTTTTGGAATTTGTTTCAATTTTGTGTTAAGATGGGGATACTGACATAACCTGAAAAGGTGTTTCTTACCGTGATGATGGTGACAACCTAAGGTAAGGGACATAATTCACCACCAACAATAGCTCTCACTTCTTTATTTCCACAGCAAACTCAATTTATATCCCAAAGAGGTGAGAATTTGCACATTTGCATAAAACATGTTTTGAAACATCTTCTATAAATCATTGAACGTGGAACCTACCTGAACTTTTTCATTGGTGACTGCTTTTCTTGAGCCGTGGCTAGATGGCCGGAATAATAGACTGGGAAAAACATAATATTCCAGTTTGTTGAAAACCATGTCATGAAAAAGGGACAGTAAAAATTCTTGTAAGTGATTTTTACAATTTGTGTGGTTCCAACCCAAGATGATGACACTGACAAGATGATCAAGAGTCCCCAGATGGTCTTCAGAACCACGGACGTGCAGGACAGGCAGCGAGCCTTGAGTCCATTTTCTTGGCTGCTGCTCTCAGGATGAGTCTGTGTCCCATCATCCCCTGAAAGTGGGAGAGGAATACAGATGTGGAGGAGCAATCAGATGTGTCAGCTCCTTTAAGAAGATGCATGTAACTACAAGTCTGATTAGCATGCCAGAGTTTGTCCTTTTTTTGTTTTTTGTTTTTTTTTTTTTTGCCAGCACCAGAAGAGAACAATGATTTCCCTTAGCTTATCCTTTTTATTTTACATTTTTTGAGATTTTGCTTATTTTTATTTTGTAAGTATGAAGTGTTTGAAGTGCTATATTTTGTAAGTATGAAGTCTGTGCACCATGTGTGTGCAGTGCTCGTGAAGGTTAGAAGAGGGTGTCTAATCCCCTAGAACTGGAGTCACAGAGAGTTGCAAGCCACCATGTGGATGCTAGGAATTGAATCCAGGTCTTCTGTAGGAGCGGCCAGTGCTCTTAACTGCTGAGCCACTTCTAGCACCCCGCCCCCAACTCATTCTTTCTATGGACTTTGTTTTGCAGCTTCCAGTGTGGATCTGGACCCCATCCAGTAGGTAAAGATGTGTGTGCATGTAGTGACTCTTACACTGTAGGCATACTTTGCCTTTAATAATAGTCTATACCTCAGCTTCTAAAGACCTCAACTAACCCACGGAAATGGATTTGTTGTTTGCTTCACCTCTTAGCAGAAGCTCTAAGGGGGCATCCAAGGCTCTACCAGATCTCTTCCTCTTCCTCTCCGTCATTATGACAGAAACTCTCCAATAGATAAAGCTACTCTTTCAGCCTATGTTGAGGGAATGAGCTCAAATGAACCAAAGTAGCCCTGTATCCACCAACATGAAAAGTCACCAGAAGTAAATATTGCTTTTGCATTCTACGGATATCTTTTAAAATGGTATCAGATGACTCTTAAACTGGAAGCAGTGTGTCCCAAGAACACAGCAAATATACAAAGTCATTTCCCAACTTGTAACAAATTATTGTTCAATGTGTTTCAGGAGACATAGTAGGCTTTGTTTGAATTTTAACTTTCCCTAAGAAAATCTAGTTGCAGTTTTCACATTAAGATAGTCAAAACTCTCTGGAGTTGAAAGCCATCACTGCTTTTCCTTGTGATAGAATAAGTTAGAAATGAATTCATGTACCTCTCAGGGATGAAAAAGGAGGACAGGCTCCTAGCTGAGATCCTACATGGCAGCATCCTGCAGGGACAGAGAACTCTCTGCAAGATTTCCTTCTGTTTCTAGGAACTTAGTTGAGGCTCAAGGTCTATACTTGGAGTGGAAGTAGTGACAGTGGGACTTTTCTCACTCAGCCTTTCCAGAACCTGCCTGAACATGCTCCCACTACAAAGCCCTACTTCTTCCCGTACCCCCGGGAGTACAGCTTTTTACTGGGCTAAGGCTTTCAAAAATGATCTTTGAAAATGAATTCCTTCCTTTGGAATATAGATGTGAACGCAGCACTCACTACGGAACTTCTGAGTCTTAGAAGCAGTACTAAATTCTTGGGCTCTTGAGCAACAGCCGGAGAAAACTGCCATTTTCTGATTTACTTATTCAATAAACTCTTTGTAGACTCTCAGATCTGGCTCTTTCCTTGGGTCTCAGGGATTCAAGGTGAAGAACTTGAGTTACAATCTGGTAAAACAGACATGACACAAGATGACAAGAGCCAGTTTGTACAGAGACAAGGTTGCATAGAGAAGAGAAACAAATGTGTGGCCAGGAGAAAGCTCCCTGATGCAGAGACACTGAAATGAGGCAGGAAGCAGGACTTAGCTAGCTCCCTTGACAATGAGCAGGTATTAACTGCTCTTGATAATGGTTCTATGGATGTCCTGTGATTGACGCAGAGAGAAGGAAAAGGAAGATAAATAAAAATTTTAGAAAGAGAGTCTATTGTGCCAGGAGGCCAGAAAAGAAACAGACCTACAGACAAAAAGACCCGAGGCTTGGGTAAAAGGGTCTGCCATGGAGTATGCCTCCAGGTGCCTCTGCTGCGAGCACACATTCAGTCTAGGCTTTACTCATATAAAAGAATCTATTCATAAGTCAACCGTACTCTAGAAGAGGCGTTTTATCCATTTTCCTGCCTCATTTTTACTAATCACCATCCCCATAGTTTCACAAACTCATTTTTGTCCATTAAGAACAGTTTTTTTTTTTTAAAACATTCTTTGTTTTCTTTAACTAGTCAGTTATTTTGAATGGCCTATCTTGCTGTTGCTTGAAAGAGGTTTTGGCATGTTACCAGCCAGGCTGAAGGGTCAGGTAGAAGTGGCTTTGGGAATGCAGGCAGAGGAGGTACAGAGGGGCTGAGTGTGCAAGAATCCAACTAAAGTATCTGACATCAGATAAGGAGGGCGACACACTAGCCAGGGAAGATCCAGCAATGTTGGAAACAGGTGAACAAAATCTCTTCTATGGAGAGAGAAGTGCTATTTAGTGCCCAGTTTTTCTTTTTGGTATAGTTGTTTGATGAGAAGATCAAAATGAATATGAATGAATTTCAGGCTTTAGAGCACTCTTTGAGACAGGGAAAAGGTAACCAAGACTAAAAACTCCTAGTCTTTAGCAGCACCTGATGAATCCAGCTGCATCTAGAAAGTTAGACTTTGCTGGGAAGCTTATGGACATGACTGAGATCCATCTAACAACCAGTAACTCAAGAGCTGGAGAGTGGTCAGGTGGATGTGAGCAAAGGCTGAAGGTTTCACATGATGAGAAAAATGTTGATCAGTTAAATGCCACCTAGGAACTTGGGGAGACTGGACTGGTGCCAGAGACTAGTAGTCCTGACAAGAGCAAAAGCACAGTATGATTGGTGATGAGTTTTCATTTTCTTTAGACTGGACACAGAATGTTATCCCTGAATCCCAGAACTGAGTGGAAAGATGCTGGGAGTTGGCCCTGGAAGATGAGAAAATGAACTACCTTATAAATTTCATCAAAGATGATAACAGAGTCAGAGATGACCATGCTGTAAGTTTTTCCATGATAGATCTTGGAGTTTGGCTTTCTATGACAGTCTATCCCTAATAGATAGCATCTCCCTTTGCCTGTCCTTTCTCTTCCCATCTGATCAGTCACTAGTACACCCACTCTTAAGAGTCCCCAAAAGATTTCTGCCTTTTATGCCCAAAGAAATGTCTTCCCTGGCTGTTTAGAAGGCTAAGATGCACTGCTACTGAAGAGAAGGTTACCCACATACCTGATCTGCTCTGTCTCTCGACTCTTCGACCACAAACTCCAGATGATCCTCGACTCTGAAGTTCAAGAATAGGAGCAGAAGAATCTTCTGTGACAGACAGAGGGGACAGTTGCCTACTGATGCTGCTGTGGGAACTGGGGCAGTTGGGTCCTGGTTTGCATCGAGTAACTGATGATCTGGAGGTACCTGGAGAGACAGAGTGCACAGCAGTTTGAGAATTTCTGAGCAGCAAAATCAGAAGTGACTTCATGTTTCTTGACAGTCAAGTACGTGACCAAGTCAGTCTCAAAGAACTCATTTCTAAGCTGTAAAAACACCCCCATAAAGAAAATGCACATAGGCAGGCTCCTAGTCTCTAAGAGCCTTTTTGATAGATTTGTTAACTAATGTTGACTATTAGAAGATGATGTTGGGGAGAAACTTGCATTTTGCATTGAAACTGTTGACCCAGCCAAACAGTTTATTTAAGGAAAGGAAAACATTGTGCTACATCTGCTTTCATTCCTTTCCTTCCTTAAGTGGCAAGGGCGCCAACAGCATCTCCTATCAAAGCTCACTTCATGTTTTTCTACCAGTTTCACAGCTAAAGTCCAATTTCATCTGTAGTCTTTATCTAATGAGGTAGACAAGTACTCAGCCCCACAGCAGCCCACTCCTTTTCTGATTAGTGTTTTTTATATTCCCAGCACAGGATGGGCTTCATGGGCCCGTGATCAGCACAGTTGTGTAGGAGCTCAAAGGGGCCCATCCCAACAATAACTGCATCCGAACCCTCGATTCTCAGTGGTCTTAAATGGTACCATTAGCAACATCATGAGACAGATATCAGTGCATTACTATTGACCAGACACTGGTTTTCATTTGAACACTACTCAATTTTATCACTAATGTTCCTATTCTAGCACTCCATCTAGGATGCTGTGTTACATCCAGTCACCATATCCTTTTAGCCTTCTGTGGTCTGCTATGGTATCTCATTTCCCTAGTTTTAAATACTTTTTAAATTTTTGAAGAACGATGATAGTTTTGTAGAATTTTCCTCAAGTGAGATTTGTCCTGTTTTCCACATGATAATGTTGGGGATGTGGGTATGGGATACAATGGAGGGATGGAGTACCTTTTTGGACATATATGCTACTGCTACGGCATGTATGGATGCTACCAGTAGGACATGAATGTGTGCTACCAGTATGACATCTGTGATAATGCTGACCATGGACACACGACTGAGGTAGGTTTTATTATGTTTCTTTATTGTTTTAAAACAGAAAACATTTCTTTTAAAACTTTATTTATTTAATGTGTTTGGGTACTTTGGATGAATGCATGCATGTTTGTGAACCACATACATGCCTAGTGCCTGCAGAGGTAGGAAGAAGGTATTGGAACCCATGGAATTTGAGGGGATATGACTGTGAGCTACTGTGTGGGTACTGAGAATTGAACCCAAGTCCTCTGGGGAAAAAACCAATACTCTCAACTGCTGAACCATCTCTCCAACCTCAATTAATCAGGCTTCTTGATTTCCCTTCTTGTCCTTGGTTTTACAGGTAGGGAGTAAATCCTGTCACACTAAGGGATGAAAGACAGAGGGTTTAAGCCACTTTTTAGAATGTTCTACCTCGACTATTTGATAGTCTTTTACAAATAAAATTTTCCTCTTTTCCTTCTCCTATTTATCTATTCAACAATTTATAGTGATATGGACTGATACACATTTATTTCATATGTAGAGTCATAATCAAATGTACATTGTTTATTTCAACTCAAATCACTCAAGATGGGCTTCCAAGTCTTACTGACATGCTCTAATTACATTGTATTTTTAAGCACGTTAAAAAACCTTTAGTGCCACAAGATTCTCTTTCTGGGCTTGTTTTTTACTTTTCTGTCCCTCTCTTAGAAAGGATCCTTATTTCCTTCAAGAATGGTGTTGAGAAACCAGTGTTTCATTGTGAATGAGTTCATTGTTACTGGCTTCCTATCACTTTGAGCCCCCATTTGTTAGAGTGTGAAAATAATGTATACACATGTTAAGAATATATGTGTATGTGTATGGAACCCTAGTCATACCTATATATATGTGCCCTACAGTTTATATGGTTTTTAAAATTTGGGTAAGATGTTCTGTGCACAGAATAGCCTTAAACAGTACTTGTTCCTTATAATAAGGATCTGACAAAGTGACTAGATATAGAATACCAGAATCAGTGTAGACATGTATGTACCAAGATGGATGTACAGCTCTCATTACTCTTTGGACCTTTGTGTTTGCTCTTCATGGTAAGGCACAGGTTTTCTTATCACCAGTGGGAAGCAAAACATCTTTGTTTTTGTGCTACAGTAGCCATGTCTTGTTGTGTTTCTTCTAAGATGGCAGAAAATATCTAATGAAAACTGGAATCTCTAACTATCAATGGAATCTTTGTATAATTTGGCTTTGGATTTATCATGGTATACATTAGGTTGACAATTGTGCAAGTCATCAGTCTTGCAGCTGAGAGGTAGCTGTGTCAAGGAAAAGGGAAGCTTGCATTCCTCAGCTCTCAAGAGCTAACAAGTATTAACTAGAAGAGTGTAAGTGCAGCCTTAACTCATTGTTTGCTTTGTTATTCAGCCATTTCCAATGATTTCATCTTGTGTTCTTTCCATTTTCTTTTTCTTTTTTAATCCTGAATAATAAACAGAGATATCTGAAGATTCAGTTAGCTGCGTCATCTATTACTGTGTGTCTCAAGTTGGCCTGACTAAAGTGTATTCTTTAACAATGAATTTAAAATATAGAGATACTCAAGAGTCCACAGGGTCACACACTGATATCTCTTCTTAAATCAATGTCATGTGATAAGAATTCTCAGGGCCTTGTTTTCATATCTAAAATGTTCAATGAACATTGTGCAGAGATGTTTCTAACTGAACAGTGTAAATTTGGTGATAAGAGACAGAGATTCACATGCTCTTAATGACTGAAGCTTTTCCAAAAGGGTTGATTCACAGATACTCTGAGGGTCTTTCAAAATCATCTTTTTTATACTATGTGGTTCCATGGGGTGTGCCTTCTCCTCATCTTTTAGATTAATATTAGGTTTCCTTTTGTGCCTTTCCAGCATTTTCAGTGGGAAGGAGGGAGTTTAGGGATACACTGGGCTGCAAGGTAAGATGGAGTTGAGGCCATGATTGCTTAAAATTGGAAACATATAATAATTAGGGATTTTGTTAGTTTGTGGTACAAGGCATTAAACTCAAAGCATGTTAACACAGGCTCCACAACTCAGCTGTCCCTCCCCTCCTAGGCCTGCAAGCAATAGGTTTGTAACCCACACAAATGATTTCTCTTTCTTTCTTGTTTTCCTTGGAAACATTAGATCCTGGCATCTGTGTCTCCATTCCTTACGCTGCATAGCCAATCACCATCTGTCTCCCAGTACCTGCTTTGTGGAAGAGACTTGATGGCAGTTCATCTTCTACAGACATTTTAGTCATTAATTCTAAAAAAAAGTGAACCTGAAGCTTTATGACCAGGTCTAAGGGCATAATAGGAGCTTGAGCGATGAAACAGTCATCACCAATGTTAGAACTAAAGATACTGCCAGGCGGTGGTGGCACACACTTTTAATCCCAGAACTTGGGAGGCAGAGGCAGGCAGATTTCTGAGTTCGAGGCCAGCCTGATCTACAAAAGTGAGTTCCAGGACAGCCAGGGCTACACAGAGAAACCCTGTCTCAAAAAAAAAAAAAAAAAGATAATATCTTGTCCTACACTGCCTTATAACAATCATGTAATATAAAACCAACCAGACAAAAATTCAATATTTAGAATACCACTTGAGATGCAACAAAACATCATAAATAAATCGCATCTACTTTCTAAGCCACTAAGTGCCTGGGTGGAAGCAGGGTTTGCAAATGCATGTATAATATTCACTCTTATAGGCTCTGAGAATAAGCTATGTTAAGAGTGCTAGGCAGCGAGTCTCTCAGAGTAGGGTCAGGTCATTTCTCTACTCTCTCTTTAAGACATGAGCCATATGAGTGGAGTCATCATGGACCATGTTTTAAGTATCTATCCAGGCAAGAGAATATTTTTTCTTTAGTGATGGGGCTCTGCATGCCCTCAAATTCAATGGGGGCTCACAAGACAGTTAAGTACATATTATTAAGTAGGTTTGTGTCAGGGGCAAAGTCAGACAACTGAGGATACATTATCCATGCCTGCATGGGGCTCTCAACTCAGTACTAATGTTAGACACAGAATCAGTTAATGCTAGCTTTATGTGAACTGTGGGTTAGAGGGGAGTGACCCCTGGAACAGGGAGGCTGTATGGTTATAGCAAAAGAGGCCCTGGAGAATGAACAATGTTTTACCAGACCATCTTAAGCTGAGGAGCGATCTACCTAGTTAGAAGAAACTGACCACAGGGATACATGAATTGAGTACCATAGGGCCTGATAGTAAATGATCAGCTCTAAGAGTTTGAGATAAGAGCACAAAAGAACATGGGCATCCTGGTTTTCTGCCTTTGCCTGTTCCGTGAAAATGAATTTCTTCCCAACTGGAACCAAAACAGCATATAATAGTTAAACACTCAGGCTGTCTAAATCCAGGAAGACGTGACAGGAATCTAGATCAGTGATATCCAAGTGTAGATACTGAGCCCAAGGTGGCCATGTGAATCTCCACCCTTTTGTTTCCTCTTCTGTTTGTATTACGTGGCTCACAGGAAGTACTCAGTAAGTACAGGTGATGGTGACTAACAATGAGTAGATACTTTTAGAACATTAGCTTCATGCATTAGAATCTCTTCTAAATTAGGAAAGGGGGGAGTTTTCGGGAGTTTATCAATCAAGGGACAGAATAGCTGAGATGTCCCTGACTCAGGAACATCTGGAACAGCTATGGTACCATCTCTTCATAGTGTTAGCTTTCCTGTGGTTTCCTTCTTCATTTCCTCTCATTTAGCTGAGGCTTGTCATGTGTGCAGAAATGGCAGGATTCCAGGTTTTCTTTCTTACAGCTTTAGGCTTAAGAGAGAAACGTAGCTGCTCAGAGTTAAAAAAAAATCTTGAAGAAGCTGTGTGTATTATACTAACTTCTCATCTAACTCCATAGCTAGCAGTGGAAATATTGTAACAAGAGCTCAGAAAAGACCAAGGAGTGCTAGGCAAAGGGTTCCATAAGGATCTACTCTAAAGAGTTCAAAGCCAAAAGTTAGGAAAGAATCTCAGCTACTGACCGAGCGAGGGAATTGCTGAACGTGTTCAAAGGAAGGGGTGGTAGTTGTAGATAATGGAAAAGCCAAGGTGGTTAAGAATCACTAGGAAAAGTGAAAGGCCAGGTGCGAGGGCAGTTTCTGTGTGAGCAAAAGTGACGCTGAAGATAACAGACCAAATCTGCAGTTACCGCTTAAACCAAGGGTGCTACCACCTGCCTTTATCTCCCATGGGCACAAAAGCCAGTGAAGCCTATGACCTCACAAAATACCCTCTGAGTTGATCTGTCAACCTCGTCTTAGCTGTCCCTAGATGATTAGCTATTGCTCATGTGCAGATCTGGTGCCAGAGAGCACCAATCTCTTTCCCTCACATCCCTTCACATCCTCTTGAGTGTTCATTATCTACCCAGAACATTAGATTCTTTGGTGGATGATTCGTCTGTTTCAAAAAATGTGTTAACTGACACCAACTTTGAGATTTTCAAATACTTTTGATGGTGGCAGAGCTGTGATACTCTTCATGACGATGTTAGAGTCAACAAAGAAACACTGAAAACAGAAATAGAATTCCACACTTTTTTCTTTGTTGGCAGTCATAATTATCTGAACATTTCTTACAGTAACATATAACAATTAGCAGGCTAGGTAGAAAGCTATATTTCATTAAACAACTCATTTGTGTGCTAATGAGTTGCTTAAAAATGCACAGTGTCTTTGGAGAAGAAGCACATTTGGTTCCCAGCACCTTGGTTGGGCAGCTCCAGGAAATTCAGTGCTCTCTTCTGACCTCTGCAGGCACCGGCACACATATCTACACACACATTGCAGCACACATATACACATAATTAAAACTAAATCTTTTTTTAAAATTCGGTATATTCTTTATTTACATTTCAAATGATTTCCCCTTTCCTGGCTCCCCACTCCCCGAAAGTTCCATAAGCCCTCTTCTCCACCCCCGGCCCCCTGCCCCCCCCCCCCAGCCCCATTACCTCATCTACCCCTTCCCACTTCCTTGTTCTGGTATTGCCCTACACTGCTACACTGAGTCTTTCCAGAACCAGGGGCCCCTCCTCCGTTCTTCTTGGACATCATTTAATATGTGGATTATGTCTTGGGTATTCCAAGTTTCTAGGCTAATATCCACTTATCAATGAGTGCATACCATGATTGATCTTTTGAGACTGGGTTACCTCACTTAGGATGATGTTCTCCAGCTCCATCCATTTGTCTAAGAATTTCATGAATTCATTGTTTCTAATGGCTCCACTGTGTAAATTACCACATTTTTTGTATCCATTCTTCCGTTGAGGGACACCTGGGTTCTTTCTAGCTTCTGGCTACTACAAATAGGGCTGCTATGAACATAGTGGAGGATGTGTTCTTATTGCATGCTGGGGAATCCTCTGGGTATATGCCCAAGAGTGGAGGGTCCTCTAGAAGTGTCATGCCCAGATTTCTGAGGAACTGCCAGACTGATTTCCAAAGTGGTTGCACCATCTTCCAATCCCACCAGCAGTGGAGGAGTGTTCCTCTTTCTCCACATCCTTGCCAACACTTGCTGTCTCCTGAGTTTTTGACCTTAGCCATTCTGACTGGTGTGAGGTGAAATCTCAGGGTTGTTTTGATTTGCATTTCCCAAATGATTAATGATGTTGAAAATTTCTTAAGGTGCTTCTCAGCCCTCTAAAGTTCTTCATCTGAAAATTCTTTGTTTAGCTCTGTACCCCACTTTTTAATGGGGTTATTTGGTTCTCTTGGTTCTACCTTCTTGAGTTCTTTGTATATATTAGATATTAGCCGTCTGTCGGATTTAGGGTTGGTGAAGAAAAACTAAATCTTAAGGGGCTGGAGAGATAGCTCAGCGGTTAAGAGCACTGACTGTTCTGAAGATCGTGAGTTCAAATCCCAGCAACCACATGGTGGCTCACAACCATCCATAACAAGATCTGATTCCCTCTTCTCGAGTGTCTGAAGACAGCTACAATGTACTTACATGTAATAAATAAATAAATCTTAAAAAAAAACACCTAAATCTTAAAAAATAATTTGTGTTGAATTTCATAGACAAGAAATATTCTACTGTAGTAGGATTATTGTCATCAGTATTGGTTGACATTTATAAAAGTTTCCTGGTGTTTGCCTAAGGGTTCCCTTGCCCTTAGGTAAACACATAGTATTAAGATTATTGAAAAGAGTTATCTCAGTAGGTGGTCCATGCATAGATAGTACTACAACTTTCCATTTTTATCTTTTCTTTCTTTCTTTCTTTCTTTCTTTCTTTCTTTCTTTCTTTCTTTCTTTCTTTCTTTCTTTCTTTCTTTCTTCCTTCCTTCCTTCCTTCCTTCCTTCCTTCCTTCCTTTCTTTCTTTCTTTCTTTCTTTCTTTCTTTCTTTCTTTCTTTCTTTCTTTCTTTCTTTCTTTCTTTCTTTCTTTCTTCTCTTTCTTCCTTTCTTCCTTTCTTCCTTTCTTCCTTTCTTCCTTTCTCTCTCTGTTTAGTAATTATGCTTGTGGTTCTGGCACTCAAATTAGGATCTTGGTCATGGCAAGCCAATGCTTTACCTATAAATCACATTCCCAGTACTGTGTTCTGTAAGAAACCAAAACATTTCATCCCCAGCACTAGCCTTTATGCTTGTCATGTGCTCTTCATTTCTTATAGGTGGTGATTTTTATTCATTGTATTATTATGTTTTCAACATCCTATATTTATTGATTATTCATTTACATAAATCAATAACTTGTTAAAACATCTGCTATTTATATCTTTGTAAATTTTGTAGGTCTTACATATTTTATGATTTAAAAAGTAAAAACTTTTTTTGATGACTCCTTTTCATTTTATTTTTTGTGCACTGGTGTTTTGCTTACATGTACATCTGTGTGTGGATGCTGGACCCTCTGGAAATGGAGTTAGAGACAGTTGTGAGGTGCCATGTGTGTATTTGGAGTTGAACAAGAGTCCTCTGGAAAAACAGCCATCTCAACCTCTGAACCATCTCTCCAGCCTCATTTAAGAACTTTGTGGTTTTTAAAAGACCTGTTATTGTTTTATTCAAATTGTTAAGTGACTGAAAAACTAGGTTTTCAAGGTATGTATTTAAAAGATTTGTGTACTTACACACTAAAAAGATACTTTTAAAATTTTTAACTAATTTTTAATTATATTTTATTTGCTTAAAATCTGTAGGTGAAAGGAAAACCAATAGAATAGTTTTTCTATAAACACATCATCCCTAAAGCTATGCTCATTTATTCTTTCTAGAATATTAAGCATCCTGTGTATCTACAGTTGACTTTAATACCACTTAGCACTGAAACTGATTTTTATGACCAAACATAAACGTCTAGCACATAATTAACACCTACTATGTACCAAGAGGCTTCTCATACATGATCTCTAGGCCTTTCAAGAATTCTGCAGGATGGATTTTACTATCTCCATTTTACAGATGGGGATAGTGATTATCTAACACCTAAGGCAAACATTAACACTTTGTCAAACAGCACATCTTCTCTAGTATAGTTTCCACCTCAGTAAATCAGTTTTATTAAAGCGACTTCTAAACACGAGAAGCTGATGATCTTGTTGGAAAAATGATGAGACCCTTTTCTACCTGGGTCTTAGGTCCTAGCCATTGATAAAAAAAAGACAGGTTTGGACAGAATGGAAGTTCAAAGGAGCTTCCAACATAGGTTAGGTCTGGATTCTCACAAGTTAGCTTTGTTTCTGTGAATCACCTGCTTGCTGTACAATAGGTGACACACTGGCTTAGGTGAAACACTGACTTTCTTCTATTGTGACTGGGCCTTTGATTCCCCTCTGCTGAAGTCTTGATTTTCTTTTAACTTAAATAAGGTTGCTCACATACACAAGGCTATATGTTAAGGGACCTGCAATTCTTTTTTTTCTCAATTTTTTTTATTGAGTATCTTCTTCATTTACATTGCCAATGGTAAAACCTTTCCTAATTTCCCTCCTCCCAAAAGCCCCCATCCCCAAAGATTCTTTACCCCTCCTCCCACCCCCTGCCTCCATGTATATGCCCCTCTACCTGACACATTCCCACCTCCTGCCACCCCGTCCTTTTCCCTTTGCTGGGGCCTCTATTGAGCCTTTACCTGACCAAAGACTACTCCTCCCACTGATGCCCAACAAGGCATTCCTGTGCCACATTTTTGGCTGGAACCATGTGTACCCCTTGGTTGATGGTTCAGTCCCTGGGAGTCTTGGGGTGTCTGGATGTCTGAAGTCATTGTCCTTCCCATGGGGCTGTAAACCCCTTCAGCTCCTCCAGACCACCCTCCAGATCCTCCGTTTAGGACCCCAAGCCCAGTCCAATAGTTGGTTGCTAGTTTCTGCCTCTGTATTTGTAGGGCTCTGGCAGGGACCTGCAATTCTTATATGCCCTACTACCACCCTCATGCAATGTCACCATTGCCTACCAATCTGGGGAAACACTTAGATATTGGTTCTAGGAAATCTCCACTTACTAATTCTCCCCTGCACCTGCCAGAGTCAGGTGAGCTGGCCCTGTGGTCATAAGAGAGGGTGAGCTGTTCATGTCTCTTGAAGACTGCAGCACTCAGGAGAGTGGGCTCTGCACGTTGCATGGGCAACACTGTGGTGCTGTACCCAACGGCAAAGTCACAGGTGAGACAGCCCTGATGGTGTGAGAGTAAGAAAGCTGGTCTACCCTTCCCTCCCTCCAGGAGCCACAGCACTTGATAGAGTAGGCATCGTGCCTTGCCTGGGCAGCACAGTGGAGCTGGCTCTGGAGGTGTGGGTGGAGGCTAGCCAGCCCTGAGGACATGAGAGCAGGAGAGCTGAACTTGCCTCCTGCTGATGGCCACATTGGGTGACTTAGTCAGTGCAGTGCTGGGAAACTCACTCTGGAGGTAGGGATAAGGGTGAGCTGGGGGGGGGGGGCTGATCAGCTCTGGCCCAGATCTAGGTCTCTGAGATGGCTCACCTCCAAATCTCTATCATCTATGAATGGTTGGGAAGCCTGAAAGGGCTAGTCCTGCTGATCCAAAGCTGCAGGATCTCCATGACACAGGACAGCAATGGAATAACTGGGAGTAGTCCCCACGAGGATTCAATATTGATGGGGTCACAGAGGCCAGAGATCTTGAACCAGAGCAATGACTCTTTACAGTGAAAATTACAAGTGAAGATGAATGGAGAGAGGGGTATACTGTGAGACATACTGTAACACGCTATAGCTTACATGATGGGATGTTTTCTATGCTATGGTGTTGTTCATTTGTTTTATTATTAGGGGAGGGTTTGCAAGGGCGAAGGGTGGATATGAGGGAATGGGGAGATGAGCAGGACTGGGTGCTTGACGTGAAGCTCAAAAAGAAATCAATAAAACATTTTAAAAAAATCCCCCTGTAGTTTTTTTTTCTGGAATGAATTCCCTTTCAAATAGCCCTGTTGAATTTCTTGATTGACAGATTTGACAGGCATTAATAAAGCAGCCTCATTGATCATTGTTAGTCCAAACCTTAGTTTCAAGAGAAACTGTGATTCTTGGCTAGTTTCTGTGATGACCTGGTCATTGATGTTGGTTGTTGCTTAATGTGAGTCTATCTGTGCCTTAGCTCTCTGCTAAAAGCAGGGAAGAACAAGAAGGCATGGTGACTGCCCTCGTTTTGTTATGGTCCAGGAGGGGAAAAGCCAATTACAGAAGCAATTTTTGTAAAGTGAGCTAAATGCCAAGTGGGTGGAAAAGCTAGCCTCTGGGAGCTAATTCATAGCACAGTCTTTCGCCAATGCTAATGGTCTACAAATACCTTCTCCTTTAGGAACTGGGATTTTAAGCCAGAAGTCTATGCATCTGTTCACAAAATATTTATGCCTTTCTCATGAGCGGGGGATAAAAAGGACAGACACACCTGCTAGGGGAAGAGTTAATGTTTACACACATGTCAGTCACCTGAGGAGGAAGGCCACACTGAAGCTGGCAGACCAAACTGCTTAGGCAGTTCTTCTGTGGATTAAGACATGATAGAAATAGAACTGTCTTGCAGTTCTGCCACAGAGGACAACCAGAAAAGCTAAACAACCAACATTAGGCACCTACACATATCAGGTGGGTAGGCAGAAATAGCTCTTGAACCCAAATTCACTTGACAAGTCCCTGTCTGACACACATAGAAACTTTGTTTTAGTTTTAGCTCCTGTTGCTGTGATAAAATACAATGACAAAACTTAAGTAGAACAGGTTCTTTTGGCTCTCAGTTGCAGGTTCCAGTTCATGCTGGGGAAATCAAGTCATTAGGGGCTTGAAGCAGCTGATCACATTATATCAGTGGTCAGAGGAAGACAACAATGAGTGTATGCTTGCATACTTCACTTGATTTCTTCATGTCATATAGTCCAGAATACCTTGCCCTGCTTCAATTAAGATGGGTCTTTCCATAGCAATTAACAATGTATCAAGATAACCTACCAAAGGCACATTCAGAAACATGTCTCCAGTGTGATTTTGGAGTTTTGTCAAGTAACAAATCTAACCATCACAAGAATCTTCCCCATGTACTGAAACCCCATTTTCTCATCAAAATAGATCTCAAACCAACTCTCTGAATCCAGCGTCCACTTCAGATATATCACCACAAGTCATCCCCTCCAAAATTACTCCATCTCTGTCTATTTCTCATGTTGCTGAGTCTCATGAGTCTTCTGGGAACTTAAATCTGACCATTCCATTTCAGTGCCAAGTCCATTCAAATGGCAGTGGGGGACTATTTTGGTTACATTGTTAATTGTTGTGGGGAAACACATCTTCATTGTGAGCAGACAGGTCCATTCCCAGAGCAAAGAAAGAATATAGCTTAGTGGGAGAGTACTTCCTTTGCACAGTGGAGGTCTGTGTTTGGTTTTCTGGAAGCCACATGGTATAATGGAGTGTGTCTCTAACCTTAAAGAAACAAGGGGACGTGGAGAAAGTCAGGCTCCTGGAAGCTCAGGAAGCAGCAAGCTCAGCTGACTTGGTGAAGTACTAGGCCAAGCAGAATCCTATCTCAGATAAATCTGGAAGGCATGTGGAGATTGACACCCGAGGTTGCCTTCTGACTTACACACCTGTGCTGTGCCTACATAACCTGCACTCACATGGGCACACACACACACACACACACACACACACCACAATTAGTTTCTGTGTAAGACCGTCGAATAGACAAAACACCATGCACAGAGCTAGAAGGACCTGCTCTGAGGAAGGATACTGAATGTGATCTTAGAGAAATAAATATGAGACTCAACCATAGGAAGATGACTAGAGGGCTGGAGGACAGCAAACATTAGAGTTCATGAGATACATCTGGGAAGAAGACATCAAGTTGAGAGTCATAGCATTTAAACATAAGACAGTAGGTATGGGGACAGCCAGGAGTCGAACAATACTTTCTTTTTCTTTCCAGAAACATGTAGAAATCCTAACCCCTGGTACTTGAGAATGTGACTTTCTTCCAAGACAATAAGAGATAACCAAATTAAAATGAGGATATAGGATGGGACCTCATTTCATACAACTGATGCCTTTATTAAAAAGAAATATTACCATACTTGGGAGGAGGAAGAAGTTATCATTTGAAGAAGAAGGAAGAGATATGGCTGGTGCTTCCATAAGCCAAAAGATGCCCAAATGTCTAAGAAACCATCAGAGGTTAAGTGTGGTGGTTTGAATATGCTTGGCTTATTAGGAGGTGTGGCCTTGTTGGAGTAGGCATGGCCTTGTTGGAGTAGGCGTGGCCTTGTTGGAGTAGGTGTGGCCTTGTTGGAGGAAGTATGCCACTGTGGGGGTGGGCTTGGAGACCCTCCTAGCCAGGTGGGAGCCAGTCCTCCCCCGTTTGCCTTCAGAACGAGATGTAGAACTCTTAGTTCCTCCAGTGCCATGCCCGCCTGGATGCTGCCATGTTTTCTGCCATGATGATAATGGACTGATCCTCTGAAACTGGAAGTCAGCCCTAGTTAGATGTTTGCCTTAATGTGAGTTGTCTTGGTCGGGTGTCTCTTCACAGCAATGGTAACACTAACTAAGATGCTGAGTAAGAGGCTTTGAGCCATGGTCTCTGAAGAAAGTAACTCTGCTAATAGCTTTACTCCAGGTCAAGACTTTTAGCTTTTAGAACAGTGTGACACTTACTGTATTTTGGCTGGTTAATGCCCTGAATTTTCATTTTGCTGTGACATTTCTAGTAAATTAGTAGATAGGTAGATGAGGTCTCTCGGGGGGAAAATGTTAACTGATGAATGCAGATGAGCAAGGCTAAGGCACCGCAGAAGCCACAAGGTAAATTGGTGGCTGTGTTCATTAGTTTTACGTTGGTGTGACACAAATTAGTGTCCTTTATGAAGATGGACTCAGAATTGAGAAAATGCCTCCATGATATTGACAAGTCTATGAGGCGTTTTTTTTTTTTTTAAATTAATGATTGATATGGGAGGGCCCAGCCCACTGTGGGCAGTGCCACCCCCTAGGAAGGTGGTCCTGAGTTGTATAAGAAAGCAGGCTGAGTAAGCTGTAGAGCAAGCCAGTAAGCAACACGCCCCCCATACCCTGCTTTGGTTCCTGCGTCAAGGTTCTTGTCTTGAGTTCCTACCCTGCCTTCTTTCACGACTGACTGAAGCTGTAAGATGAAACAAGCCTTTTTCTCCTTAGTTGTTTATGGTCATGATGTTTATCACAGCAACAGATAACCCAACTAAGACAGCAGCAAACCTATGAAAAAGCCATCGGAAGCGTTGGGGGGAAGGGAAGTATATTGTGTCAGAGTATAGAAAGCAATAGAAGAGAATAGGAGAAGGTGACCGTGCACAGGCAGTCCTTTTTTAAAATTAGATATTTGCTTTATTTACATTTCAAATGGTGTCCCCTTTTCTCGTTACCCCTCTGAAAACCCCCTATCCTAACCCTCCTTCCACTGCTCATCCTCCCCCACCCCAATTTCCTGACTTGCATTCCCCTATTCTGGGGAATCGCGCCTTCACAGGACCAATGGCCTCTTCTCTCATTGATGGCACACAGACAGTCTTTAATGGCGTAACAGCTACTGTCATTTTGGAAAGAGCACTTTTGGCAGAAAGGGTCACAGTTGAGCTGGTTAGAGATGAGAGGCACAGACAGGAAGTGAGGACAGCAGACAGATGTGGAGAAATAGGAACCCCTATTCCACAGAACATATGGAGTTTTGAACAGGTAGAAATCAAGTCAAGCACAGAAATCTTATATATAAGTGGATGAAAGAGTGGATGTGTGGGTGAGTGCTGGGTGCAGAGAGGGTCACATGAAAAAATAGCCAGTTCTAGGGAAGTCAGGGAGGCTTTGTTAGAAGGGTATTTCTCATCCACAGTGCAAAAAGCTTATGGAAGTCAAGTATAGATTTGTGACTTAAGAGGAGACAGTATAGACTGCCTTTCAACTCCTTTAACATTTTTCTACCTAGAATGCAGGGCACTGAGTTGGGCTTTTGTTATCTCCTGTCTCCCATAGCTATTGCAAAGCTTTCATCAAAATCTCTACCACGAAGATCATTTCTTGGCTGAAGACGAAGGGCAAAGATATTACAGGATTTGTTCTGTTCTTTTGGTAAGCAAACAGGGGTAAATTATCTCCTGGGAGTACTGTGGCCAGCCATGTGAAGCAAATTACAGCAGCTAAGCAAGTGTTAGGATGCCTAATGTGCCGTCACCGACAATGAGTGTAATATAAAGGTTTCCTTTTACAGTGTCATTATGCATGCTGTCTTCTTGAAAGCTTACATTTCTTTGCTAGAGTCAAAGATAATTCTTCTGATGTTCACACTGTCTGGAAGATAAGCTTAAGATTGCAACCACAGTCCTGGAATGAAATAAAAGGTACTGTTCATATCTTTCAACTTCCTGGAAGCTGTCTCCTCTTCATATTCTGATTCTTCCACCTTCCTCATCAGGATCTTGCTGCCTTGGTTTTGACTAACCAAGTGTCCACGACTCTAGTCCCCATGCTGTAGAGAGGAACAGCCATCTAAGCTATTAGTCAGTTTGGGAGAGAAAGTGGATCAACTCTGTCATGTATACCTATAGCCAACAGGCTGCTTTCCCTTGCTTTCCCTTACTGATGACTTTTGAAATGGTTTGAGTGAGACTGTGACCAATAGCTTTATGCATTTGGATACTTGTATGAATTTGGATACTTGGGCTCCAGTTGGTGGTGTCGTTTGTGGAGGTTATGAAACCTTTAAGAGGTGTGGCCTTACTGGAGGAAGTGTGTCACTGGGGGTGGACTTTGAGGGTTAATAGTTTCCTCATACTTCCAGTTATCTGTCTCTTCTTCCTTTTTTATTTTGAAAATAATTTTATAAGCTTTTTTATAAAAGCTTTGCAAATAAATAAAAACCTACACTGAAATTAATCAGACCCCAAAATCTATACAACTCTCTGCTTCCTGTATGCAAATACAATCAGGCCATATCTTACTTTTCTATTGCTGTGTTACGATATCATAACCAAGTGAAATTACATATGATTCAGTTTTCTTGAGCTGTGCTTACAGTTTCAGAGAGTACAGTCCATGATCATCATAGTAGGAAGCATGGAAGCAGGTGGGAGTCATGACACTGGAACAGAAACTGAGAGACACAACCTCATGATATTAGGCACAAGCTCTGGCATCTAAAGACAGCAAAGAAGAAATTTGTGCCGTAGTCTCTCTGTCTCTTTGTGTGTGTGTATGTGTGTGTGTGGCTATACACACACACAAACACACACACACAAACACACACACACATACACACAAAGAGACAGAGATGCACAGAAAGAGAGAGAGACACATAGAGACAGACAGAAACAGAGAGAGACAGAGAGATACATAAAAAGAGACAGAGACAGAGACAGAGACAGAGACAGAGAAGCAGGCACTGGGAATGGCATGGACTTTTGAAACTTCAAATCCTTCTAGTAACAGATCTCCTTCAATAAGGCTACACTTCCCAACCCTTCCCAAATAGTGATTCCATTAACTGGGGACCACGTAGTCATATATGTGGCCTATGGGCTACCACATAACCAGCTTCCTGTTCCTTCAAGCATGCCATGCCTACCCCACTCTAGAGCCCAAAATAAACTTTTTAAAATTGTTTCTGGCCAGCATGTTTTCTCACAGCAGCAGAAATGTAGCTAATGCAGCTCTCTTGTGCACCCAGTGTTGAACCAAGTGCTGGCCTCTCAAAGCAGCAAAGATCAAATTTGTGCCTTAGTCCACAATCTTTTGAGGTAAAGAAGCATAAATATGTAGGCAAATTATATAATTCAACATGCAAAGTGTTAATGTAATGAAAATCCTTTTTTTAATGGAACTAGGATAACCAGACCCCTGGTTCCAGAGACTAGAGGAAGTTACAGAATCTTAGAAATAGGAAAAGAGACTACGGGACAAAGGTTTCTTGAGAAAGAAGTCAAAGTTTGCAGGAAAACAACCTGATGGCTTCTTCCATCTGCAGCATCAACTGACTTTCCGATGAAACAACAGTAAGCCCCAGACATCAAGAATCAATGATAACACACCATGAGGTGGAGATTGGACTATCAGAACAATTTGGGGTTTTCAGATTTAAAATTGTCATGGCACATCTCCTTTCCTGACACCTCGTCCCGCAGAGCCACCCTCTCAGTTCCTCTCAGCTCAGTGTTTACTGCAGATGTTTGGTTGATTAGAATATGAACCAAAGTAGTATATGATGCTGTCCCTGGCATTAGCACCTAGCTTGACAAACCCATGGTGGAAGACCCTCTTGAAGGGAAGAAATAGAAAACCTTCTTATGAGCTCACCCACTCATCCAAAATATAGCTATAAATACCCATCAGATCAAATTGATAAAATGGACCTGGTCTCATCTGCTAGGTTTACAGTACGTGAATGGACCTATTCATCCAGCCCTGGTAAAGAAAGGCTAGAAAGTTGACATTCTGTGTATTATGAAGAAAGCAAGATGAGAGAGTGAATGAGAAGAGGAGCAGTATCCAGATAGGAGACCCAAGACAAGTCTTTCTGAAGACAGAACAAATAAAACGGATACTCAAGGGTGTGACAGAAACTGAGTGGTTAGGGAATAACAGATTTATATGTAGTAAGAGTTAAATGCATAACTGTAGATGAAGTACAATAGACAACAGAAAAGCAAAGGGCAAGTTAGAGAAGCCAGCAATTTTGTTGGAAGAAGTGTGGACTTCTCAGACATGGTTGTCCTCATTAGCATAAAGGGCATGGGGACCAGGACCAGAGGTGGAGCACATGAAGCTGTGGGATGGAGTTGTCCAGAGGAATGAGCATCCTGGAGAATCCCCTTCTGAAAGAATGAGAGAAATAGAGGCCTGCAAACAGGAACAGTAGGAAGGCCAGAAGTAGACTCACGGAGGTCAGGAGAGAGTCCAGGAAAAGAATTTCAGGAGAGGCAAAGGCCAGCACACCACACACCAATGTTTCTGAGGGTGATACTCTGACAACCCCAGAGGCTGCTGAGAACCCCAGACCCGCTCTGCTCTAGCTTAGCAGCCCTAGCCCTTCAGAATTGGTTATTTGCTTGAGTGGTCACATACTGACCAGGAACTGTGGCTTGCACCAGAATGTTTCCTACTGTGTGTGCCTGGTTCAGCAAAGAACAAAATACAGAATTCGAAGTTCACATTCTATTGACTGTGCCTTACTTTTAAAGTGCAAAGACTGCAAATCAAACACTCACAAAATGGGACTATCTGCCTTGTCAGAAAACCCAGAGATGGAGGATGAAAGAAATAGCTCTCAGCTATGACTGTCAATAACACAGATGACTTCTGAAAGTAATTCTTTTTTTTTTATTTATATTTTTTTATTCGATATATTTTTTATTTATATTTCAAATGATTTCCCCTTTTCTGGCCCCCCACTCCCCAAAAGTCCTATAAGCCCCCTTTCCTCCCCCCGTTCTCCCACCCACCCCTTCCCGCTTTACTGTTCTGGTTTTGCCCTATACTGCTACACTGAGTCTTTCTAGAACAAGGGGCCACTCCTCCGTTCTTCTTGTACCTCATTTGATGTGTGGATTATATTTTGGGTATTCCAGTTTTCTAGGTTAATATCCACTTATTAGTGAGTGCTTACCATGATTGATCTTTTGAGACTGGGTTACCTCACTTAGTATGATGTTCTCCAGCTCCATCCATTTGCCTAAGAATGTCATGAAATCATTGTTTCTAATGGCTGAATAGTACTCCATTGTGTAGATATACCACATTTTTTTGCATCCATTCTTCTGTTGAGGGATACCTGGGTTCTTTCCAGGTTCTGGCTATTATAAATAGGGCTACTATGAACATAGTGGAGCATATATCATTATTACATGCTGGGGAATCCTCTGGGTATATGCCCAGGAGTGTTATAGCAGGATCTTTCGGAAGTGAGGTGCCCAGTTTTCTGAGGAACCGCCAGACTGATTTCCAGAGTGGTTGTACCAATTTGCAACCCCACCAGCAGTGGAGGAGTGTTCCTTTTTCTCCACATTCTCGCCTGGAGGTAGAGGCTGGAGAAATTGAAAGTAATGAGGCTGAAGCCCAGTGAAGGGTTAATCAAGATGTGTGGGAGAGTTTCAGTCATGGTAAACCTTTCTGTAAAAGGACTACAAAAGATGAACAACATGTGACTGCCCTTTTCAGGCACTGGTCAGCAGATGGTTCAAGAGCGTGTTACCTAGGAAGCCTTCAAAAGGTCAGCCCACCACGTCCAGTGATTACTTGGAGGGGCCATTTGTCACTGTGGTACAAAACCTAGAGCAAGGTATCTCTGCACAGAAGAAACCAAGACCACAGACCCACGTGGCTGAATGGGGCTAGAAGTCATGAGCCTGTTGGACAGAGAAGAGCTGGGGCTTTCTAGCTGTTGCCAGCAGGTTTTCTGTCAGCCTTCTTTCCAGTCTACTGGACCACTGCTTTCCCCTCCAGGCCCTGGGACTCTTCCTGGAAGTTCATTTTTGACTCCATGACTTAGTGAAATGTCATCAGTTAAATATTTCTTGATCTTCTGCATCCATTATAATTACCAATTTGTACTACTCTGTATAATGATTTCTGATCTACTTGTCACCTCCCACCCACCCCAACTGAGTCTCTTACAGCTTGGATATTTTATTAGTTTTTCATGGTCATTGGTTGAATCTCTTTTGTATCAGGGCAATATAGTGCAAAGGTTTCTCCATCTTGTTTACTTGCTGAAACCATTTCATGTTTAACCAGAATTAGATCTCTTTGATGGAGAATCCCATGGAAGATTACCCAGTGCTATTCTAGGAATCCAAGGTCAGGATGTCCTAGCTAACATTTTAGCTTATATTAAATTGCCTGTGTGCATTGCTCCCCCACCCCTCTAATTGCTTACTGTATCTTCTGCCAAACTGCTTGCTTACATGAAGGCCACCCCTAAGCAGGTGACTGAGATGCCAGAATGTTGTTTCTGCCTTCAAAAGCACTGTGCTCTGAACACTTGAGGCTACACACCTAGGGCCCTGAATACCCAAGTAGATTCCTAGCCACCTGGAATAAAGAGTTTCAATTGGCTATGACCTGTGTCTGAATGGTCATTTCTGGTAGGCTACCTGCAACATATTGGAGGTCCCACTATAATCCAAGAGACTGAACCCAGGCATTTAGAGGCCCCAGATCTCCAGGAATAGAGAAAAGTATGTTGTCTGGAGAGAGCTCATAAGGAACAAATGACCAGTCATGTTCCACAGCCACAAGAAAGTTCTCTTTGACCAATCTCTGATGCCACTACCCAAAAGAAAAAGAAAAAGGTAAATCAAAAGTTATCTGGTTTGGACACCTCTGGAGTAAGTTTAGTCTATGAGACTCCATCTGGTTAGGACACAGAAGGGAGGTTGGATAAGACTGTAGATACTGTGTCTAGGACCTGTATGAGACATCACCAGACTACCCTGGTTTGTTCAAGTATGTGAATATGTGGTGGCCACCCTTTTTGTCTTTACTATGTGTCTCTGTATGACTGTATCTGCCCCCTGTGTGTCTTTCTGTCAGTTCTGTTGGTTGGAGAAACAGATCTAAAACGGAACGGGGTTCCATTATGAGATCATACCCACATATGTTTGTGAGGCAGGGTACTGGCAGACTCATAAGGCAGGCCAGATGCCCATGCACTATGGTGTCTCACTACTGGTGATGGCTATGGCCACGCTATAGCTGGATAATGCTGCTGTTGTTATAGTGCTTCCAGTGGTTCCTGAGTCACAGATGTAGTCACTAGTTCTCATAATAACCAATGCATTTCTCTGGTGTGATACTCCCTCTCCAACCCTTGGCTTAAGACCTGTGCCCCCTTGTTGGGCACCTGAATTTTTAGGTCCAGTCAGATCACCCATGGAAATCCTAAGTATCTAGCTCTTCTCTCAACCCTGTCACAGGGAGAAGGAGCTATTCCCTGGAGCTGCATGCTCTGCTGCCTGCCTGAGCAGCTGAAGCTGCATGTTCTGCTGCCTGCCTGAGTAGCTGGTTGCATTGGGGAAGGGGAAAAGAATTCTGCTGTCCTACCTCCTTGGTAGGGAAAAGCAGAGGTTCAAATCCTTCCCTGTTCATGTCTATATTGGTCTATGTCATCTTCTCTCAGTGACTTGGCTAATTGTGTAATTGGTAGACTCAAACCAAACCCCTCTTTTTTTGGAAGATAAGAACTACAGGCTCTTATCCATCTGTTGGAAAATGTTTTAAGGTAAAAGGGTGTTGGAAGCTTTTTTTTTTTAAAATCAAACACTATTGGGAGGACTAAAAGCAGCAGCTGGGAGACCTACCAGGTAACTTAAGGTAATTCAGGTCCCTAAAGGACTTGGTGAATCACCTGTTGGGTTTCTGAAAAGGCTCTGTGAGACAGATGCCTCTGAAAATTGGCCTTTTATCTTCTATGAACAGGAAATGAGACTTCTGGGAGATGGTGGGCCAATGCCCGGGCAAAGTCTGCCTTTCAGCATGTGTCCTGGGGGTTCCCACACTGTTGCTCTGATCTGAAGTAGGAAGGGAGGGTGAGGAATATCTGGGGGGAGCTGGCTGCCAGTGCCCTGGTGTGCATACATGGGCAACTGCTTTAAAGAAGGAAAGGAAGGAAGCATCAAGGAATGGTGAGCAAAAAAGGATGGAGAGAGAGGGGGAGAAAGGAAAAGAGTAGTTGATAGGAAGGAAAAGAGTGTGTGTGTGTGTGTGTGTGTGTGAGAGAGAGAGAGAGAGAGAGAGAGGAGAAGAGGAGGAAGACAAGGAGGAGGAGGAAGACAAGGAGGAGAGAAGGAGAGAGAAAACCTGAAAGAAAGGAGACATAGACCAGACAGTTGGCATCTGTGTCTGGAGCCATCGTCCCTAGCTGACCATCTCAAGGTCGGCATTAGTCAGACCACGGATTCTTATTTTCAGTTGGGCTATCAGTGGAAATCTGCACCCTCATAAGCATGGCCAACTAATCTACTGGTCTCTATGAACAAATATGCCTGCCTAGAACAGAATGAGTCAATGATTTGTCTACATAATGAACCAGGGAGTGTGATAGGGCAAGACGTGTAAAGGTTCCCCCATCTTGTT
This sequence comes from Apodemus sylvaticus, assembly GCF_947179515.1. Classification (NCBI taxonomy): domain Eukaryota; kingdom Metazoa; phylum Chordata; class Mammalia; order Rodentia; family Muridae; genus Apodemus; species Apodemus sylvaticus. The sequence continues at coordinate 78,621,956 of NC_067479.1, read as the reverse complement.
CTCTTGCTGAGGTCATTTCATGTTTAGCCAGAATTTTATCTCCTTGATGGAGAATCCCATGGAAGTTTACCCAGCACTATTCTA